>NW_020185331.1:9680190-9733533 GCF_003031525.2 Neophocaena asiaeorientalis asiaeorientalis | reverse complement strand
TTTTTTTTTTTTTTTTTTTTTTTTTTGTGGTACACGGTCCTTTCACTGTTTTGGCCTCTCTCGTTGCGGAGCACAGTCTCCGGACGCGCAGGCTCAGCAGCCATGGCTCACGGGTCCAGCTGCTTCACGGCACGTGGGATCTTCCTGGACCAGGGCCCGAACCCGTGTCCCCTGCATCGGCAGGCGGACTCTGAACCACTGCGCCACCAGGGAAGCCCTACATTTATTCTTACAAAAACACTGAAAGGTAGTTCATTTTATGAGTTAAGCGAGGAAATCTCAGACATCAGTCTAAGAATACACAGCTTATGTATTACACAGCAGAGATTCCCACTAGTTCAATATTCAATGTTCTTCCATTTTCTGTTGCATCAAGCTACAAATAGAAAGAAGAGAGGTATGCAGGCATATCTTTATTGTATAAATCAAAGCAAAACATGCACTTGACAATATTAAACAAGCAAGAAAGATTTTATTCAAGGCTATTGCAATAGAGAAAATGGCCAAAACTGAGTCAGAATTCAACTCCACTGAAACACAAAAACAGTGGGGCTTTAAGAGCTGAGCAGAGGAGATCTCAGGTATCTGTGTTTGCTAGCTGCCTTTTACAAGGGAAAAGTAAGCTTTCTTATATTTTCATGGCAAGAGGTATTTACTACTTAGGTCAAGGAGCCTCCAGGGGAAGTTAGGCTCCTACCTTCCCACAGAAACTGGGAGATGGGGACACTCCCTTCCTTGATGATGACATTTCAAAGGGATGGCTCCCAGGTCCTTGAGAAAGACATTCATAGATTGTAAAATTGGCAAAATCATTTCTAAAATATTTACATCTCAAAGGGCCATAGAATGTATTTGTACTTACAGGTCTTCAGTAGGAAATGCTCTAAGGAAAGGGAAATTAAGAACCTATAGGCAGGAAAAAAATCCTGTGCAAAATACAGTCAGGCTGAGGGGAACTCTAAGGTACTCTTGGCCAATGTGAATATTTCTGCACCTAGTTTCTTGCCTCTTCTACTTTGCCTATTGTACCTTTGACTTTCTCCTTAGTTTCTGTCTTTGCGTACCTCTCTATCATCTCACCATTGGTAAAGGATACTATAAAAGATAAATATGACTCATGCACATATGAACACTTGTAAGAGCTCACTGTTTTTGCCTACCAATGATGGCACTAGTGCTCATGAAGGCTTTCTCTCCAGGCATCTCCTCCTGTCATACACCTCCTATAACTGTTCGTTTCAGTGGCTTCTCATGTCCTCCAAGGCATGAGTTGTCTAAAGAATATGTTGTTGTTGTCTTTGTTACCCTTCTTTTATCTTTAGATTTGCTATTGGTACATTTCATTGTCCTTTATTCCAGTGTTCACAGAGTTAGATTTTAAAGCATGTGTGCTGGGCCTGGATTTATTTTTAGGTATGCATCTTGTTTCCTTAACTGGACAGTTGTGGTAAAAATGAAACAGCAGCTTGGTAAAATGAAGGTCTTAAGAGTGTTCTACAGGCATTCGTTTTCACCAGGGGAGCTTCTCTCGTTTTCCTCATCTCTCGCTCTCTTTTTCTTTATAGCTCCAATCTCTGGTACAGCTTGTCTGAGTTCTTTGTCAGGTCATAGTGAACTCACAGAGAGATCTTACATGAAAGAATGTAAAATAGAAGCTGACTAAGGTGAGCCGGCTGTAGCACTTGAAACACTACACTGTTTCCACTAATCAAATAATTCCTCTGGGTAAATGCTATTCTCCTGGAAACATAATCTTAGAAGATGGATATTTGAAAAATGAGCATAGTCTAAGGATGTGATCAATGAAATGAACTTTAGATATAACAGAAAATTAGAAGGAAGCATAGACATGTCAGTAGCAGAGGACTCTAGGTTGCTATCTATCAAGGGATAGTGTTTCTATCCTAGTACATTAATCAGGAATGTAAATACTGAAATATTCATGAAAAGGATGGAAACAGGGAAGCTGACTTACAACCTAGAGCTCCAGTTTGATGAATGCTGTGCTGCCAAGGTAAAGCAAGAGGAAGAAATGGTCATGAACAAAGGCAGAGGCCCATCTTCATTTTTTTCCCTTTTACTTTGTATAGCACTAACAAAATGAGAATATCAGAAAATATAAATAAAAAACACATGCCTTGTATTGTTAAAAACAAAAATTCAACCATGGAAATTTTAAACATCTAATTGGCTTTATTGAACTATTCATGAATCAGGCAGCATCCCAGAAAGTAGAGAGGAGCTCCAAAGGGCTACAGAAAGGGTGTCTGATGACATTGATCCTTCGTGCATACCTGGCAGCCAGGGTTCAATGATCAAACTGCACTTAGACAATATTTCCCCTGTGGAATGAAGGCAGATGAGACACTTAACTCACACAAGATGAGCCAACAAGACCAGGTCCAAAGACTGGTGCAGATCAGTTTATAGGGTCCACAGGAATGAGGCCTTTGCTTATCAATATCTTAGTGACCCTCTGCATTTTTACTACTGCTAACACTCAACTAAGAAGATTAACTCTTCTCCTTTCCCTTAAAATGCATTTCTAGAAAGCAAGCTGAGGAAATAGTGACTATATAGGAAATAATGAATACCCCGATTAAATTTCCGAGAAAACTAGCCAACAATACTGTTGAATGCTTCATTATAAAGATATATGTAAAAGGCAACAAGTTCTGCTTGAGAATATAAATTGCCTGGAGTGCTAAAAATGCTAGTTGAGCACTTATTTAATAAAAGTATAGAAAACAGGCAAGCTGTTTTCCATTACATATATTTTGTTTTTGTATTCTAATACAGGAAAATTTGAATAACCTTCAACAACTTTTATTCAATAATAGATAATCCAGTTCATATATATTTTGATGATACAAAGTATGGAAGCTTAAGATAAAACTCTGTCCAGTACTTATGGTCAAAAACAGTCAGTAAATAGATGAATTAGGGTAAAAAGGAACATTCAGCCAATTAATGAAGTAGGGGTCTGCTTATACTTCTAGTGTAAAAGGTAATTCATTTTTCATTTTCTCAGAGTTAATCATAAAAACAGAACTTAAGGGAAGTCCTAGAGTAAACTAGTAAAATATATGAAGTTAAAACAGAAGTGAGAAAAGAAAAACATCTTAATGTCCACTAATGACTTAATCAGGATAGACCATCACTCTGTTAACAGATTATTACCCTTGATGGATAGAAGTGTGCCTAATGGATTTGGCCATTATTTTTCTCAGTTCCATACTTGAGATAGTTATTGATCTCTGCCTATGACACATATTTACGATGCATTTGTCACCAGTCTTTATGTAGCTTAAGAGGCTGGTGGGTCTTGACTTACTCTTTCTATGCTATTCTTATGTAACTATCCTTCAGAAGTGCTATTTGGGAGTTTGTGGTTTTAGCTGACTTGATGCATGGGTTCCTGTTTGGCTGAAAGCACTTGCTCAGGATCAACTGCCTTTTATCTCAATTTCATATTAAACTTGTCTGCCTATTGCTACATTTTCTCACTTGTCTCTTGCTCTGTTTCTACTTTGTCATGCAGACATAAGGATGTATGTAAAGTGTTCCACTCTTTTTGCCCACACTGCAGCTCTTTGTCTCTAGATGGACTGAGACTTCAAAACATAGTACCTTATACTACTGGGAATTACGGAGATCACCAATTTTTCTCACTATACTTACTACAAGGAATTTCAGAGAATAACTTGTATGCCACCACTTACAAGCATGCAGAACTTCAGTCCCTTCTGGGATAATATTTTTATTTAAGGAAAGCAAGAAAAGAAAAGAGATGAAGGATGAATGGAGGAAAGAGGAAGGAAAGGAGGAAGGAAGGAAAGAAGAGGTTTATGTTTTTCTATTCCTTATGCCTCCTAGCACAATTAATAAGCAATATGCCCTCCCCACATCACTCCCAACTCACCAACCAATCCAAAAAGGATAAAAAGGGTAAATATAACTCTTGTGACTTATTTACTCTGGAGAAAGTCCTTATTTTAAGGTTGAAATTAGAAAACAGATCATTTTAATGGTTGAGTACAGGTGTAATTGCTGCTTTTCAAGATTTCTGGGAAAGCTACAAGATGACTGATGTCCCAGCTGTGGCTGAGAAGCAAGAAATCTGCCCCTTCACTCTTTACCCACAATTCATAATAGCTGTGACTTCCCTTGATCATTTTCCTTGATTTTATGAGCTGTTGGTTTTCCGTGAGGACATGCATGATTCCCCTCAAGAGCTCTGTGTTCTGGCATTGTTTGCTGGCCTTGCTCCTAATAGTGTAGCCCAAAAAAGATTCAGGGTGAGAGGGTAGCATGGATAGAGTGACATATACAAAGGTAGCCGATATGATTTTTATGGGGATTTAATGCTGATCACTACGGTATATCTGATTGCTGAACAAACTTTATAAAAGAGGTTCTCATCTATATTCTGTGCTTCTCATTGGTAGCCATAAGGAGCTATTATAAGCAAGGAAGTTACCTTCCCTTTGGAACAATAAAACAGTTGCCTCTGTTGACTAAAAACAAATAGAGTGCTAGATATTTCTCCAGAAAAATTGGGTTTACCTGGGATCAATAGAGAATTGCAATTCAGGGTCTGCAACCATGGTGAGCCATGTGCAAGTGTCCACACAGCAAGAGAAGGAGAATGCTTTTACAGAGGGGGAAAGAAAGTCAGGAGGGCTATAGTCAACAAAAAGTCCATGGCTTTTCACTGTCTGAGTCCTTGCCAGGAAAGAAGAGGTGTCTTTTTTCTTCCTGTTGGACTCTTCTATTGTCACAGGGTGTGAGAACTCCCCCTTCTTCTCTCTCAACTTTATTTTATTAGGATCCTTTTTATTAATTTTTTAATTTTCCCCCTTTTGATCAAGATCTTTCTCTGAAAACATCACTGATCAAGAGTCAGGTCTTCTAGTTTCAGGGGCTTTTTGTCCCTCAGTGCCAGAAAGGACCTTTCCCTGGTGTATGTCTCACTTCAAAGAGAAAGTGTACAGTTTAGAAATCTATTGAAGTCACATGCAAGGAAAAAGGAGAGGTAAGAGGGAGAACTCTCAGGCACCTTTTAATCTAAAGTCCATATGTTATCAAGATCACAGGTATTGGATATCATCTGAAGCATTGTCATCATCAATGGTTTGGTGAAAATTTTCCAACAGGCCTGGTCCAGATACCTTGGGAAAGTTGTCTCATCTGGTATTAACTGCTTCAATTCAAGGAAATTTTTACTTTCAGGTCACCAGATAATGTGCGGGTCAAGTCAGGGTTCTGCACTTTATTTAGATGTGTCACATGAATCCAAGAGTCTCTTCCTTGGAGTTTAGTAGCACAAGAATTGGTTAGCAGTACCTGATAGGCACCTTTCCAGGGAGGTTGAAGAGAGCTCTTCTGGAGTAATCTTCCCCAATAGATGAAATCTCCATCTGATGTAAGTCAGAGAAACCAGGTTGATAAGTTTGAATGACTATATTAAATTCCTCAGCTAATCTGTGAGGATCTTCAGTTATTTTGGAAAAATCTTTGACTGTGGCTCACAGTTCAGCTTTATTCCAGGGAGTATAAGATATTAAGGATTAAATCTTTGGATCCTAAGAAGGTTTAATTTTAAAGGGATAGATTCTGATAAGTTCAGTGGAAAAGGGAGTGGAGAGAGTTTCAGAGAAAAAAGGAAGTACCAAGAGAGAATTAGCATGGGGGAACTGTGGGTATATAGGAAGTGTAAGTATACAAAAGGGAAGGAGGAAGATGACACCAGAGGTAGAGTCTGACCACGAGGATCTGAAGGAGAAAAACAAGCTGATTCTAGAGGCAGTCTGAGACAGAGAAGCCAAGGAAGAAGAGCCTGAGACTCCCGGAGCCATTTTATCTATCTTTAATTTTTTATTTCTCTAGGTTAATCTTAAAATCTTACTTTGCAGAGAGGCGATTTTAGACTACTGGTAGTGAAGAGAAGCCTCAAAATATCAATCAAAATAGGCATTCCATTCAGTTCTAGAATTTTTTGAGCTATTGTAATCCAATTTGGATTTAAGAAAATTAAATTTGGGTATTTCAAGTTCCTCATAAAGACCATTGGTAATCTAAATTGCCTTTGGTCAGGTCAGTCCATTTAGTTAAAACTATAGGTGAGGAAGGACCACAGTTTTTAAACATAAAATAGGCTGGAGTGTCTATGCACAGGAAGGGGGCACCTTCAAAATATCTAGGTAACTGGGATCTATTTCTCAAAGACCGTTTTTCTAGAGTAAAGGAACAATTTTTAAACAGCTTACAGCTCAAACAGCTCAATTCAAACAACTTGCTACAGAAACAGTCTGAAGGTCTAACACCAGCCAGTTCTAAGGAAACAGCTTGGTCCCAGAGGGGCCAAGCCAAAGGCTTCTCACCTGGTTTCCCTAGAACATCCCCTATTCCAAAGTAATGGGCTGACAGATGAATTGGCACAGTTTCAGTGAAGCAGCCCCTGCTCCTGAAGGAATAGGCTGAAAGCATCTCAGCCAGCTTTGTTTGAAACAATCTGTTCTCAAAATCAGACCCAAGTGCCAAATGAGTACTTGCACAGAGAACAAGGCCTTGACCAGAAAGAACAAAACCTTAAAATAGATCCCAAATAAAGCCTGGAGAGTTTCAAATGCAAAGGGGT
The DNA here is from genome assembly GCF_003031525.2 of Neophocaena asiaeorientalis asiaeorientalis. NCBI lineage: Eukaryota > Metazoa > Chordata > Mammalia > Artiodactyla > Phocoenidae > Neophocaena > Neophocaena asiaeorientalis. Next base: position 9,726,893 of record NW_020185331.1, on the reverse strand, counting down.
GTGAGTGCAAATGCAGGAGAAACACTCAAATTCCAAAGTCAGTGAGAAAAGCAGTGAGTTCAGTGGGCTCAATTGTGGGCACCACATCTGTTTGCTCACCAGCCCTGGAAGCTTTGGGCAGTCTTCTCTGGTCCCTGTACAAGCCATCAAAATGTCGATCTAAAACAAATAGACTATAATATATTTCTCTGGCAAAGATGGGTTTATTCAGCAGAGAATTGCAACTCAGGCTCGGAAACCATGGCAAACTACGTGGAAGTCCATGTACAGCAAGAGAAAGAGAACACTTTTATAGAGAAGAAAAGGAAATTGGGAAGGTTACAGTAAACAAAGAGTCCACGGTTCTTCACTGGCTGAGTTCTTGAAGGAAAGAAGATGGAGGGGGTGTCTTTCTTTTTCCTTTTGGGCTCTGCTATCAATTCAGCTTCCCCTTCTGGTCTCCTGACTTTATGTAATTAAGGTTTCCGCTTATTAATTTTCTATAACCCAAACTCATTGCTCTCTTCTATAAATCATCATTAATCCAAAATCCAAGATTCTAAAGAAAGTGAGATTCCAATTAGAGGAGATTTCCTGATGTGAACAGGGCACTTATTAAAAATTGTTTTACAGCCTTCAAAACCTGATAGTTCAAAAAAATATAATTTCTTCATTTGTCTGTCATTTCTCCCATCTCTTCTCTGCACTGTGTCCCTCTTCTTCTTATTCTAAATCTCCTGTGTTCTTTCCTAATTTCCTGTAATCAGCACCACCCCTCTCCATGCTTTATCTCTGCTGTGAAGTATATACCACTGCTCTTAGGAGAAGTTGACTGCTTTGGGTCTTAAAAGAGCATCTCTACTTGGTATTTCTAACAACCTCCTTTTCCTCTTCAGCAGACAGTTCATTCACTTCTGGAATCAACATGCCCTATCCAGAGCTCCTCTTCTTCAAACAATCTCCTCCTTCAGTATTCATCATCCCAGTAACTGGTATCACTATCTGATCTGCCATCCAAGCATAGATGTTTTTCCCATTTTTTTCCTTTCTCAAATCTCGCATCTAATTGTCACCAATGGTTGTTGACTTTGCATTCAGTGTTATTTCCCAAGCCTTCCAATGCCTTGTCAACAGAAGTTCCCCATGTATTTTTTCCAACTGAATTACTGCAAGGTTCACAAAGCTGTTAACTCTAGTCTTGTCCCTTATCATCCATATCCCCACTGTCACTAGTACAATTTTACTAATATGCAAATGGGATGTTTCTTCCTTGTTTAAAATCCCATGGTGGCTTCCTACATCTCAGAGTACAAAGCTCAAACTCCTTAGAATTACATGCCAGGCTCTTCATGACCTGTCAGCTTTCTCTTATTATATGCTAGTCTTTCCCCCTCATACCCTTTTGTTCTATGTACATTTAAAGTGTCATGCTTCCAAATGACTCCGCATCAGTGCACACACTCTGTCTTCTTAAAATACTTTACTCACCCTTCTTTCCCTAGAAAATCAATGCTGAGACCTAAAACGAGGTTCAAATATCACCTTGTTCCCTTCCCAAGTTATGAACTAATATTTTAATTTTTAGTCTTACATTATTTTCTAATCCAGTATTTTCTGATATTTCTACAGAACTGTGACCTTAGAACGGCAGGGACTGTATAGAATTGATGAAGTCAATTCAAAAATAAAAAGGTATACTTTCACTTCTAGCCAAGAAGATGTCAGCAGGGCCAGATTTACCTTACTGCACAAAATAACTAAAAAACTGGAAAATAAAATATATGAAACAACTGTTTTCAAGACATTGGACACCAGAGGAGAGTGATCCCTGAAAATCAGAAAACAAACAAGGTTAACTATGATTAACAGCTTACTGCCTGGAGAGCACACCTGAGTCATGGCACGGTGAAGGGGACCCTCAGGGAGAGCCTGGTGGTCTCCTTGAGTTGAGGAGATAAAGGGGATTCAGGGGAGACTAAGGTAACTAGAGTTCATAGGGCAGAGCACAGAGAGGAGAAACTGGCACAGAGGAGAATGATCCATTAGGTTTGTTTTGTCTTTTAATGAGTTGTTATAAAATTGTTCTCTCTATCCCTGATAATATTATTTGTTCTGAAATTTAGTTTTATAATATTTATATAGCCTGTTCAGCTTCAGATTTTTTTTAAAAATTGGTGTTAGGGTGATATATTGTTTTGCATCTTTCTGCTTTTAACCCATGTCCGGGTTAAACACTTTATATTTCAAGAGTTTTTTTTTTTTTTTCCAGCGTTACTGAGATATCATTGACATATTACCTTGTGTAAGTTGAGTACAGAATAGGTTTTCAAGTTCCCATTCTTTTCTTTTCTTCTTCCCATGTTATTAATCATTATCAGCTCTTGGGAATTGCTATTGCTTCTAAATCCTAGAACATATAGGATGATTTTCTGACATGTTTCCTACTGCAATTAGAGACCCTCTAGAGGAAGTTTTGTCCCAAACTCTTGATGGAGTTACATTGATTGACATAAAGAGAAATGTGCTGAATGGCACCTAACAATTACTGAGCACTTACAGTGTGCAAGAACTGGTGTTTAGCGCTTCACGTATCATGTCACCCTGGATTCTCACAACAACTTTTGAAATTGTGATAGATAGATAGATATACACACACACATATATATGCATATACATATATTTATATGTACACATATACACGCATATATGCATATATATGCATATACATTTATGTGTACATATATACATATGCATGCATATAAACCAATTATATAAAGATACATTCCTAAAATTCTAGGGCTTTCATTAGCTATTTTGCTCTTTATTTTCCATATGTACCCCTTAAATTTTACCCCCTTCAAGAGAATTTATCATTCTGGCAGCCTTACACACTGGAGACATATAATACAAATTCATTAAATTCACAGTACCCCCGATGTCTAAGTCAAAAGCGAAAAAACAGGCATCTTCAGGACTCACACCTTATCTTATATCTCACACCTTATATAATAGATTCTTATGTCTATTTGCATCATGCTTACTAAAGCGTTTCTCAAAATGCGAGAGTGTATGTGTGGAGAGAGAGAGAGAGGAAGACTAATAATAAATAGATTACGGACTTTCATTACAAAATGAAAGGAGAGGGCCCATAAACTAAGTATTCAAGATATCCTCTGAAGTATGGACACATAGGCAGATACACATCATGTCATCGATTATACCTTCAATGTTAACAATTATCATATTATTATCTATGTTTCCAGACTAAATGTATAACCGAAATGCTGGTGGGGAACTCAGCTTGCTCCCTTAATGAATTCCTATTATTTCTGCTTCTAAAGGTCACGTACAAGAGAATAATTTTTACAAGAATGTTTCATTGAGATTTTTTCTGGACACGCTTGACAACACTATATGTGCAACAATCAGTCAACAAAGTGCAATCATTAGATCCAGAGTTTATGACTTTAAAAAACATCAACTAAGAGCCCTGGCCACTATGATTCATAAAATATGCAATAACATGTTTTGAGAAAAAATGAAAAACAGGAAGAAAACAATGTGTGCTCCCAGCAGGCGAAATATTGCTGGCATTGTAAAAAATAACAAAACCTGATAACTCAATCCATTTCACATGTCAAAGAATAGACAATTTGTTTAGGTTACTTGGTTAAGTTTTCTGTTTCTTATGGAATAAGTTCAAGAGTATTAAGTAAAGTAAATGTCTAGTGATTGTGGAGAGGCAAGTGACTGATAGTTGACTTTTACAATCAGACTGAAAAGATATTTTTGCAACAAGTGACTTATCCTTTGCTTCACCAATATAGTTTTGTTTTACTTTCAGAAGAAACAAAAGAAAATCAAATATTAGCCAACTTACATTAATACAATCTATGGCTGGGGGAAAAAAATATGAAAATATGGTGATCCATAGCATCTGGTGGCAACAAAAAGTAAATTGGTGCTTTGGTTAAAAGAAAGAATGGGTCTGTGTCAGAATGACAAAACTGCATCAATATGAATAAAATAAATTAAAGCAGTATTGGGATACAACACATGGATTAAATAAATACAAGTCCATGTTGATATAAATAAATGATTGAATATATAAATAATGGCAGAGAAGGGATAAATCTTCCTTATATAATAATTCCAAATAATAAATGTAGAAAAATGAGGGAAATAAAAAATCACCATTAGAGCACCTCAGTACAACAGCTGCAGCTAAGATTCTCTGAAGAATGCTAAAATTAGTGGGCAAAAGTTTAAAAGAAATAGGACATTTGCATAGTCTGGAAGTGTCTCTGATTAAACATTTATTAATTAATGTGGTGGCTTTAACTTATGTCCATAAATTATTTGATATTCCTCTTGATATTCCTCTCTCCAGAAAGTGGAGCTTAATTCCTTTCCCCTTGAGTGTGGGCCAGACTTAGTGACTGACTTCTGTCAAATATAATATGGAAATGGGAAAATATTATAAGGAAGTCTCTGAAGAAACTATGAAGAAATTGGGGGAATTCCCTGGTGGTTCAATGGTTAGGACTTGGCGCTTTCACTGCCAAGGGCCCAGGGGTTCAATCCCTGGTCAGGGAACTAAGCAGCCAAAAATAATAAAATAAAATAAAAAGAAATTGGCAGACATCACCTTAACCAAGCAATCAAATTTAATGGCACGGGTAATAAATCAGGCTCATATAGTGTCAGGACACAGAAGCCAACCAGAAATAACTTTCAATGGCCATAGTTAGAACAATATAAACAGCAAAATTAATTATCTATCTATCTATCTATCTGTATGATGCAATATGAAGAGCACTTCATTTCTGTGGTATTTTTTCCAAATATCTATAACTCCAATCTAATTATGAGATCTATTCAGCCAAACCTACATTGAGACACTCCACAAAATACCTGACCATCACTCTTACAAAGTGTGAAGGTCATGAAAGACAAGGAAAGCCTTAGAAATCATCACAGATTGTAGGAGATTATGTAGACATGATAACTAAATGCAATGAGGAATCTTGGATTGGATTTTAAAATAAAGAAAGGACATTAGTAAAGAAACTCTAGAAATCCAAATAGTCTGAAGTTAAATTAATAGTGTTGCATCAATGTTAATTTCTTCATTTTGGTACGTGTACCGTGGTTACAGAGGATGTCAACGGTAAGGGAAGCTGGGTGAAAGATAAGTAGAAATTTTGTGTGCTGTCTGTGAAATATTCTGTAAATCTAAAATGATCGAAATAAAGTTTAAAAATGAAAGCTAACCCCCCAAAAAACTCTTTTGTAAATGTTTAATCTTTCATGTGGGTCCTGTACTCTAAACACTCACTCTAAAGGAGTTTTATTTAACAAAAATGATAGACGTATATTTTTGAAAGTGTAGCACTACTTCTTATGAAGTTAATTGAGGGTTTCTTCTGAAGTCTAAAACTCTGAATAAGGGGTATATTGTGGCTCAAATAACCTTGCCTGTACTTCCCCTCTACTAACAACATATATATATATGTGTGTGCATTCATGCAGTTGTGTTGTGGCTGTGTGTTCACACAAATGTTAAGAATTCTACAGAAACGCAGGCACCCAAACTCCAGATTGTCATATTTAAAACAGAATGTGTTTAGTAATTAAGAGGTTAAATCTATTAATTAATTAATTGAAAGTAATTGAGTTCATGTCTCCATAGTTGTCAGAAATAAATCAGAGCCTGAGACAAGACTATTTAAGGTACAAGTGAATTCTGAGAGTGAGCAACTTACCTAGGTTGATTGATACTTCTTTCTGAGATAAGTAAATTTTAAAGCAAATATATGTCAACCTTAAGCATATCTTCAACTAACGTCCTATCTATATGACTATCTGATGATTGGTGTCAGCTGGGAATGCCTTGGTAAACAAAACCACCAGAGCCTGGCCTGCCCTTATAGAGCATATATTCTAGCTGGGTGTAGGGTTGAATGGAAATGAAATAATAAATTAAACAGTATACATGTATAAATTCATGTACTTACTGGTTTCTGTTGTGAAAGAGGTGCATTTAATGCCAGGTCTTATCCCACATAAGCCTGAGGACATCCCTAGAAGAACATGCTAGAATCATTCCCACTGTGCAGGTGGGGAGACAGACAGGCCTTGAGAGATACAATGTCTTACCCAGGATGGAGAACAGGAAACCCTAGAGTAAGAGGTTTTTCACATGCTGTAGACATTGGTTCAACCCTTAACTCAACACAACTGGTCATTTACCAGGAGGTTACTTAAGTAAAAACTGCTGTGAGGAAAATAAGACAAGATATGTAAGAAAGAATTACCGTGTATATCTTTTTAGATTAAGTGTCCAAAGAAGACCTCTCTGAGGAGGCTGCTGCTTTAAACTAGTGTCTTGCAGCTTTGAACCCACCCTTCCATACCCTTTTCATGATATTGAAGCTGGAACCCTGCCAAACATGTATTTACTTCGTCCACTGCTTCTTATCAAAATTTGCCAGTAAGGGGGACAAAAAGAAGTCTGAATATCTCCAGAATTGAAGAGACATACTTCTTTCTGTTGCTGTCAGCATAATCCCAGACAAAGTTTTTGTTACCGCAGTAGTGGGAGTTCATCCTACCAGCAGCAGTTCATTCTAGAATACAACAATTTACCTTATTCCCAACTCTCCCTGATCACATCCCAATAAGAAGCCAGCACCAGCTGTCCAGAGCCCATTCTCCAGAGGATCATATTCTAGCTCCTCTGAACCCCACTTTTAAACCCTGAGACACTAGTACCAGCTAAGCAGCGAGCTCACCCCATATTTATAAATGCAAAATCTTCTAAGATCTTGCATTTTAATTATTCTAATTGATTTTCATTTCCCCCCAGCCCCCCGAGTCGCTAGCTGCTTACTTCACTTAATGATATGAACTCTGCCCATTTGGCACCTTCAGTTCTCTGAGACCAGTTGACCAATTTTCTGTTAGACTACCCTGTGTGGTTTCATTGTCAACCAGAAGATTCCTAATCTCACACTCATCTAACTCCAACCCTGGTTTAAGAAACGGCAATGCGGAAACATTCAGGAAAGGAATAATGATGTACTTTAAAAAAATTATTACATGTTTTTTTTTTTTTTTAAAAAAAAACAGTAGCTGGACTACAATATCAACTTGGAAGTAATGAGACACCCCTCTTATCCAAGCTAAGATGGGGTCAAGGAGACGTAGTGGAGAGTCAGGACTTTGACCGCCGCCCAGTAGGAAGGCAGATGAGATGTAAGAGGAGGCCACATGTGGAGCAGTAACAAGGCACTCTTACCCATCCCAGGGAAGGTAGTATCAGCAGATACTACTAGCGGAAGTCAAACCTCCCACCCATACCAGGCAGTAATGGGGACTCCACCACACTCAGGAATCCATGGACGCAGAGTGGAGAATGTGGACTTCTGCTCCCACCTGGCAGTAATAAAGCTGTACACTCCTGTTCCCTTGCTGAAACATTGTCAGAGGAAGCCAGCTCATATAGAGGATGTAAATAAGATCTAGGTTCTTATAAAATAATAACAAAAGGCTAAGTTTCAATTGAAAATCACTGATCATGCCAGAACCAGGAATATCTTAAACCGAATGGAAAAAGTCAGTCGATTAGTCGATTGATGCCAATATCAGAATGACAGAGAGAGAAAGAAGAGAACTAAGGCAGAATATTCCCCCTGCCCTCTGGGTGTATTTTCAAAGATTTTTACAGTGTATGATACTCTGGGTAGAGAAGAGGCAGCAAAAATGCATTATGATTTTGGTTTCCTAACAGTTAGAGATGGAGACCTCTAAATCTAGGCTTGAATAACAAACCTGGGGTTCGGCCAGCATCAGAGAGGTGGGTAGGTAGCTTGATGAGGTCATTGTTGAGAGGGCTTTCCTCGTGATTGCAAGCTTAATGTCTGCAATAGCATCTCAGGAAAATGAAGAGGTCTCGTACAGAATTAATTGCACCTTAATGCTTTATCTTCAAAAGAAGTAGGATAAAGAATAAAGTTCCAGGCTTCTCTGGTGGTGCTGTTGTTGAGAATCTGCCTGCTAATGCAGGGGATACGGGTTCGATCCCTGGTCTGGGAAGATCCCACATGCCGTGGAGCAACTAGGCCCGTGAGTCACAACTACTGAGCCTGCGCGTCTGGAGCCTGTGCTCTGCAACAAGAGAGGCCGCGATAGTGAGAGGCCCGTGCACCACAATGAAGAGTGGCTCCCGCTTGCCACAACTAGAGAAAGCCCTCGCACAGAAACTAAGACCCAACACAGCCAAAAATAAATAAATAAATAAATTAAGGAGCCAGATTAAAAATAATAATAATAAAGTTCCATCTGTTTTTAGTAAAGTGGATAGGCTATATAAAGCAAGTGTTTGAAGGAAACATCCTTTTGACAGAGGCTACAGTAAATGTTCATTATTGGACAAATGTGTTGCACCGTATTTTATCAATTAAACCTCATCACAAAGATATTTTTCCGTATTTTCAGGTATTATCTGTAGTTCTGGTAAAGGAAAATATATAAACCTCGTGTATTTTATATAACTCATTATCTTAGTAGGTTAATGACAAATGAAATAGATAGACATATGATTCCATAACCAGAATATAAATTCCTCAAAGAAGAGCTTATGCTACATACCTTTTAATGTGAATCAGGGTTTCTTAACTTTAGCACTATTGACATCTTAGGACTGATAATTCTTGGTTGTGGGATGCTGTCCTATGCATTATAGTATGTTTAGCAGCATTCTTGGTTTCCTAACAGTAGATGCTAGTAGCATCTCTCCTCCACAGCTATGACAACCAAAAATAGTCTCCAGACATTGCCAAATACCCTGCGGGGGGCGGGGGGGCAAAATTGTCCCTAGGCTAAGAAACACTAATGTAAATAAACTTTTAATATAGTGCTGTGGTCAGTATTTCAAACAGAAAATGGAGAGATATTTGGATGAGTGTTCTTCCACCTAGAGCAATGGTATATGCAAGAATGGTTGGCAGGACAGCTTGAAGGAGGAAATTGTGTCTATGTTCTGATGGAGTTCAGGATATGACATCTTGCCGTATTGAATATTTTAAACTGTAGTAGTTGGAGAAAACGGCAGAAGCAAGAAGGTCTTTCTGACCTTTCTCTCTGCCATTCTCCCCTGAAGCAGGTCATAAGACCCTCATGTGACAGGTGCCCTCCCCGTACTAGGAGGAAAAAAACATCCTTATCTCCAAGACTGATGGACACTGAGAAGAACCCACAGAATAGACCTTGTTAAGTTCCTGCCACTGTACAATACTTAGTTCATACTCTTTGTCCTATCATATTTCTCCACAACTGTCCACTCTTCATCAAACTGAGCATAAAACCACTCCACTTTAACCATTTCTTCAGGTCTTTATTTCCTTATGAAGGCTCCCTTGTCACAGAAAACTTATATTACATAAATGTATATGCTTTTCTCTATTAGTCTGTCTTCTTCAGTTTAATTTTCAGACCCAGCCAGGAACCTTAAGAGGGTCAAGGAAAATTTTTCACTCCCCTACATTTCTTATCTGTTGTACCCCCAGGGTTCAAAATGCCCACACACTAAAGATCAGAAATTGACTTATGGATTAATGAATAAAGAAGTGAATGTCAATGAAAAATTTTAACTTACACGTGGGACTTACTGTTGTCTTCAATCCTTACTGATGTGCTCAATGGGGGAAAAATTGTGTTTATTGTGTTTGATGTTAAGAGTGTTATCCCAGAGCAGTGAGTGTGATTTGAGTCAGGAGAGTACAGTTCCAAATAAGGAAACATGCTGTGTTATCTCTCAATATATTCCTGCTTCTCTAGGGTAGGAATTACATATCCCTTGATCACTATTATGTTTCCCTTGCTAGCTGAGTGACTGCTAAATAGTAGACATTTGTTTTTAAAATTACATACACTCATAAGTGGAAAAGTTTAGCACTTTTAAAATATAAAATCAGAGAGTTCCCCAATCATTGGAGTTATTTGGCACTCCCCAAATGATTACACAATGTGGATCTTATAACAAGAAGGCAGGCATCAGGTAGGGGTAGAACTACATGATAGATAAGACTATTTGACTATTCTGACCATGATATTGTAGAGTTCCATTAAATTTATGCACATAATTTGACTACTTTTTATATGACTATTAGGAAAATCTGTCCCACCATCTGTAAAGCATTCCTCAAAAGATGAAGCTCCTTGTTCGTGTGAGATGAGAGAGCTGGACCTCTTATTCATGGGGTCATGAGATGGTTTAAAAACACTTAAAAAGCCCTTCTTTTTCTTATTCTTCCAGATCATCTCACCCTGTTACATAAATTTCGGAATTTTTAGGTTTCCCAGAACTGTGGTAGGAGGCCCCCTTGGTAGAGGCTAACTAAATAAAATTTTCTTCCTAAACAGTGGCTGATTATGGGATTTCTGTCAGGGAATACACCATAGAAGCCAAGCTATAGTCAATAAAACTTATGTTGTTAAATGTTCCTTAAGTGCTGCTCCACAGTGTCATACAAGTATTACATATTGTGATGTGTATGCATTCCCTTCCTTGTGGATGCATTAACAGAGTTAAACAGAGAGCAGTAACTGCAGGGTCCTTACGGCCCCCTAGCTCCTGGAGTACCTTTTCTCTGGGGACAAAGTCACATTGGTTGAAATTCCTTTTCTGCTGGAAATATTCTTTATTGGAAGATATCCCCAGAGCAACACTGTCTGGTGCCGCAGAAGAGCATCTTAGTTTTAAAAATAGCACCTGCTGAGGTTTTCTTAATCTGCCTGGAAATGATTGTGTGCCATTTGGGCATTTGCCTGCTTATTTCATCTCTTGTGCACATATTGCCCAACAAAACATAATTTAATGTTTTCATTTTTCCTTAATTTAAAAATAGCTTCAGCATTTGAGAGCCAATAGAAATAATGATTAGTAATAAATAGTGGTTTCAAAATGCTGAAAAATCTGCAAAAGAGACTGTAGTAGATTATAAAATGGTCACAATACTTTGCAATACCTCTGATTTAAAGATAGGGTTTGAATCCCCAACCCGGTCTGCTGTGCTGTGGTATTTTGACTTGCCTATGGCAAAGGTTACCTTGTGCAGGTTTCTGGCCAAGGCTTCAGGATGCCTTGCAGCTCCAGCTGTTGCTGCTTTTGGATTCCGGCACCCTTGTGTGAAGAAACTGAATTCAACCCTACCTCCCAATTCAACCGTACCCCCCTTTTCCCTTTTGGTAGCCATAACTTTGTTTTCTATGTCCGTGAATCTATTTCTGTTTTGTAAATAGTTCATTAGTATCATTTTTCAAGATTCCACATGTAAGTGATATCATATAATATTTGTCTTTCTCTGTCTGATTTACTTTACTTAGTATGATAACCTCTAGGTCCATCCATGTTGCTGCAAATGGCATTATTTCATTCTTTTTATGGTTGAGTAGTGTGCCATAGTATGATATATATCACATCTTCTTTATCCATTCATCTGTCAATGGACATTTAGGTTGCTTCCATGTCTTGACTATTGTAAATAATGCTGCTGTGAACATTGGGGTGCATGTATCTTTTTGAATTAGAGTTTTATCCAGATATATGCCCAAGAGTGGGATTGCTGGATCATATGGTAGCTCTGTTTTTAGTTTGTTAAGGACCCTCTATACTGTTATCCATAGTGGCTGTACCAATTTACATTCCCGCCAACAGTGTTAGAGGGTTCCCTTTTCTCCACACTCTCTCCAGCATTTGTTATTTGTAGACTTTTTGATGATGGCCATTCTAACCAGTATAAGGTGATACTTCATTGTAGTTTTGATTTGCATTTCTCTAATAATTAGTGATGTTGAGCATTTTTTCATGTGCCTGTTGGCCATTCGTATGTCATCTTTGGAAAAATGTCTATTTAGGTCTTCTGCCTATTTTTTGATTGAGTTTATACTGAGTTGTATGGGCTGTTTGTATATTTTGTAAATTAATCCATTGTCAGTAGCATTGTTGCAAATATTTTCTCCCATTCCACAGGTTGTCTTTTCATTTTGTTTATGGGTTCCTTTGCTATGCAAAAGTTTTTAAGTTTAATTAGGTCAAATTTGTTTATTTACATTACTCTAGGAGACAGTTCCAAAAAGATCTTACTGCAGTTTATGTCAGAGTGTTCTGCCTATGTCTTCCTCTAGGAGTTTTATAGTATCCAGTCTTACATTTAGGTGTTTAATCCATTTTTAGTTTATTTTTGTATATAGTGTTAGAGAATGTCCTAATTTCATTTTTTTGCATATAGCTGCCCAGTTTTCCCAGCACTTATTGAGAAGACTGTCTTTTCTTCATTGTATATTCTTGCCTCCTTTGTAGTACTTTAACCATAAGTGCATAGGTTTATTTCTGGGCTTTCTATCCTGTTCCATTGATCTTTGTGTCTGTTTTTGTGTCAGTACCATACTGCTTTGATTACTGTAGCTTTTTAGTATAATCTGAAGTCAGGGAGCCTCATTCCTCCAGCTCCGTTCTTCTTTCTCAATATTGTTTTGGCTATTTAGGAACTTTTGTGTTTCCACACAAATTTAAAAATTTTTTGTTCCACTTCTGTGAAAAATGCCATTGGTAGTTTGATGGGGATTGGTTGAATCTGTAGATTGCCTTGGGTAGTATGGCCATTTTAACAATATTGATTCTTCTAATCCAAGAACATGGTATATCTTTCCATCTGTTTGTGTCATCTTCGACTTGTTTCATCAGTGTCTTATAGTTTTCAGAGTACAGCTCTTTTGCTTCCTTGCATAGGTTTATTCCTGGGTATTTTATTCTTTTTGATGAAATGGTAAATGTGATTGTTTTCTTAGACTACAAACTTATAGTAAGTCCAGCTGAAATCAACCAGAGAACTCCCAACTGACTCCCATTATTGTGAGCTAAAAAAAAGGTCATTGTTTTAAGCTAGCAAATTTTAGTATAATTGGTTATAGCAAAAAATAACTGATTCAGAAATTGCTTCATAAAAATGAGGTAATGTGGTAACAAATTTAGATCATGTGCCTGTTTTTAATTCTTCTTCTAGAATGCAAACTTATCAAAGCAGTAAGCTCATCTTTCTTGCTTGTGGCTGTATGGTCAGTAACTAGAACAATAAATGAGGAAGAGTTAATGAATTCAATTTAGTGGCAAATACTTTCAGTGTGACACTGTCTTAATTTTATAAGATTCTGTCCTCCCTTTAAACTCTAAGAAAACTTCTATCAAGGGGTAACCTCTGTCCAGATCAAACCAGAAGATCTCACTCATGGGTGTAGTTTGAATTTTCCTCTCATCCTGAAATACAACATCACACAAAGAATGGTAGCAAGCAGTCAGTCAGCCTCTCTCTCTCTCGCTCTCTCTCTCTCTCTCTCTTCCCATCCCTCCTCTTTGTCTATAAAGTAGAATTTAACATACAACATGCCTTGCCCCAGTAGTCCAATAGTTAATCAGCAACAGGCCACTGGTTACAACTGGTTTTAGAGTTAGGTTGCTGTCAACCATAATATCTAAAGATGCTTGTCTTTGGAGAAAATAGCTTTCCCTAAGACGAGACTGTGATAGTGATATAAGAGACACAGCTCTCAGTTGTGGTTTAAAATAACTGTTTGCAGACAAGAATAATATCATGCCCACTTCAGGGGATAAACTTCTCTTGACTGGACTGCAGTTTGGGAGAAGAGAAGAGCTAGGGATTATATTTCCCTAATTAGGTATGGAAGACAGCAAAATATTGTCCTGACACATTCACAGAAGGCAACAGCAATCTTATAAATTCTATAAACACAGACAAACCTGAAAAGTTGCAAGCTAACATCAGATGGCTAATGTCAGTGTGTACTCAGGGCAAACAAATGAACAAACAAAACCGAAAACTATCTACAGTCTCAATCAGTAGGGGAAAGAGTCAAACGTTATAACTTAGATTGTAATAAATGCTGAATTTCATATTTGATTGTTATTAATTGCAGGGCACAGTTCATTGCTTCATATTATAAATGTTTATGTAAAAGAAATGAATACATATTTACATAAAAGAAAGGAACTACCATGTTTATGTTTTATTTAGTTAATAAATTGATGTGGGGAAATAACTTGACAGGATTGATCAGTTAACTTCTATCAGTTTCCTACAAAACAATTTGAATTTCAAAATGTTACTGGTAATTGGTTAATACACTGATTAGTAAGTGCTACCCCTACACTCCGCCCCCTCTAAAAGTGGATCCTTAGATCAGCAGCCACTAGGGAAGAAGGATTTAAAATCAAAACTTATTATTTTACTACTGCAGCAAAGGCATATATAGACAGGTTTAGAAACAGATAATCACTTTTTTAGCCTGTTCCTTTAGCACTCATTTAATGATTAATGCCATTTAATCATGGTGAGGATGGCAGGAGTGAGGTAGAACAGCTAAGGAAGCAGAATAAGGAAGCTTAACTTAATTCCTCCTTCCCTTTTCTGTGTGTTGTTCAACCCTAGAAACACTAGCTGGCATTTAAGTATAGGTTTATATATATACACACACATATATATAAATTCAGTTCTGTAGTTGCACTAGCCACATTTCAAGGGCTTGGTACCCACATGTGACTACTGCTTGCCATTTTAGACAAGAGAAGTATAGAACATTTTCATCATCTCACAAAATTCTATTGACCAGCACTGTTCTAGAGTATGGTTTCATCCTTCTAAAATCCCACTCAAAAACTATATACCATAGCCAAGTATGGGTGCAATTTTGTTTTAGATGAAAAGTTTTATTCATATTATTTTTTAAGTTGAAGTATAGTTGATTTACAATATTGTGTTAGTTTCAGGTGTACAGCAAAGTGATTCAGTTATATATACATTTTTTTCAGATTCTTTTCCATTATAGATTATTACAAGATACTGAATATAGTTCCCCGTGCTAGACAGAAAATCCTTTTTGTTTATCTATTTTATATATAATGGTGTGTATCTGCTAAGCCCATACTCCTAATTTATCCCCGCCACCCCCCCACCTTGGGGAATCATAAATTTGTTTTTCATGTCTGTGAGTCTGCTTCTGTTTTGTAAATAAGTTCATTTGTGTTATTAATAGTTTTCAGGTTCCCTCTAAGTTAAAAATGCATGTAGCAAGACTTCTCATTGAATTTAAAGTGTTTGTGCTCATGATGGCTCTTCAAGAAAAAAGTGTAATATATGCATTGATTCCTAAAGTTATTTAACCTAAGAAACCTATTTTTAAAGTTTTTCACTGGGCTGTTCTTATTAAGAACTCATAGTTCTGTTGGCAACATTCAGTTTGCTTTATCAAAAAGTACCAGCTAGCAATACATAAATTCCAGCAACCCTCCTCAAAAGGTCACAGATTTTCTCTGCACCAAGGAAAGTTGCCCATCCAAGGAAAATTGTGTTTATACTAATGGCAGAGCCTGCATATTCTCTCAAATTCTCTCTTATCCTGTATATTTATTAGGTTATTAAAACTAAACTTCATAGCAATAGGCTAGATTTCTTCCGTCATTCTAAAATAAGTAAGGGTAAGGTGGGTCACTAAGATTCACTATTATGATTTATCAATCACCAAAGCATTTACATTGGTCCTTAAGTCTCATGAAGTAGAGAAAAAGTGATGGAAATTCAAATAACAAGATAGGACTCGTCATTCCCCTTTCAGTAAGTGACTAATGCTCAAGTATTTTAAATGTTTCTCTAACTTATAGAACTGGTAAGTGGTGGAGCTGAGATAGAAGAACACGGCTTCTGATTCCAAAAAACCTTTTTCCCCTTCTTCAGCCACAGCTCTGACCAATGCAACTGGCCCTTCTTGATGGGAGGAAAAAGAATTTTAGACTCATTCAAATAATAAGATCTGAAATAGAGCATCCTGTTAAAAAAGAGTGCAATAAGAGGTAAAGAGCAGTCAGTGGACCATAGTCCCTGCCTGAGCTGAGAACATGATGTTTGTTCCTTGATTAGGGTTCACTTCTGCCACCTGAGAATCATTCTCTGCAACTCTTGGGTCTCCCTTCACACCCCCAGTTCCATTCTCTGAATCATTTTTTTTTTCTTAATTGCAATTCTCTTAAAATCTTCATGGGGTTCTTCTTAATGTTTTGGTGTTCAGTTTATTAGAAGAAGTCACACCTGCAAATCTTTTCAAGACAGGTTCCTTTCTGCTTGGGCTGAGAGCCAGAATGTGGAAGACAACACTCTTAAGATGCTTAAAAGCCTCTTTATCTTGTTAAGAGGGTCTATGAAGCATGGTTTTAAGTTCTTTTGAAATCTTAACAAAAGGCTTTGGTTTTAAACCTTTTAAATGTTATTTATCCTCATGACATTTTTTACTTTGAGAGAGGAATTTGGCTTTTGGATAGGCTGGTAATGAAAAATAGTTTTATTTGTGAATCCAGAAAATCCTGGCTCATTTATATTTCATATAAATGTTGCCTGCAATCAGAATAGTTCTTTGTCTATATTCAAGATCGAAAGATAGATAGATAGATATATAGATATCCATATCTTATCATCGGTCACTGAAAGAGACCAGATGGCGCTGTCAGTGATTTGCCTAGAGATCTTCTTACCCAAACCACCAGTTCATTATGTACATTTTATATTTTCCATTTTACCCAGGTGACAATGTTTTTGCCAAACTTTCTGCCACCCCACCACATTACAGGAGTGATTTTTATCCACACTCCAGTACTAATTTCTTCCCTGTCCTTCCAGCCTCCATCATCAGTCTGCCTGAGCTTTTTTCAACTTGTCTACCACCCAGTCCAGTATCATTGCCACATTTCATAAAATTTTGTTACAGCAGCACCCCGATTCTAGGTACCAAATTCTATTCCAATAAGCTATTGCTGTGTAACAAACTACTGCAACACATAATTGCTTAAATTGTAAATAGTGTAGTTCAGGGCTTTTGGCAAGGCTTGGGCTATGTAATACTTCTATTCTCATAGAATTAATGTAGTCAATGGATTGTATTCATCTGCAGAATGAGTTGTTCTGGAGGGTCGAAAATGGCTTCATTCACATCCTTTGTACCTGGATGTGGATGGCTAGAATTCTGGGCTCACATGGGAATCTCAAGCTAAGCATTTGTATGTTGCTTCCTCATTATGGAGGTTTCAGGTTTGAATTTCTTACTTGCTGGCTCAACACGCTTAGGAGTTTTTTAAGAGACATACATGGAAGCTACAAGGCTTCTAATGACCTAGCATCAGATACCTCAGACTATTACTTCTCCATATACATTTGGTCAAGCAAGTCACTAATACCAGATTCAACAGGATGGCATTAGATTATACCTTCTAGGTAGTAGGAAAAGTAACAAATTATTCTTCATCTATCTCTAATCATGAAAGAGTTTTCTTCTAGATGGTTTTTCATAGGAATGTGAAGTGTGGGCTCACACTAGATAAAAATATAAATTGCAGATACCTTTTTGTTCTCCAGAGATTTTTTTCTTCTCTAACCAGTTTTTCACTGAAACCTCAGTGTTTTCCCAGCTTTATACATTTGTTCAATAATCAATTAGATCCTTTGTTATAAATGACTGAAAATCTGACTAAAACCAGATTTTCAGATACAAAAAGTTAAAAAAAATCTTGGTCCAAAGAACAATTTTTCTGACCCAAGTAATGGAAGAGACTATTGTGGCTAGCTTCAAATGATGTTTAAACTAGGGGATCAAAGGATGCCATCAGCTCTCAATTTCTCCATTTTATGACTCTAGATGGAGTCAAGTCTCAGGTCTATGCATGGCAGAAATTCTGTAAGATTTTTTAGGCCTCTGTATTTCCATGTTCAAATCCAGTGGCAAAGAAGCATACATTTTCAGGATTAGTTCTGATTGGACCTGAGCCAACCATTATGGAGAGGATAATATAAACTATGGGCCTAGATCACAGCCTGGGTTTGCATACACTCCTGGAGCAAGGCTGTGTGTGAAGTCATATGGATTTAAAAAGCATGAAAGTAGGACAGGTGCTTCCACAGAAAACATTGGGTTATTTTTACTAAGGAAATAAAGACCTAGATTGGTTCAAGATGGCAGAGTACAAGGACCTGCACTCACTCCCTCTTGCAAGAGGACTGGAATCACAACTAACTGCTGAAGAATCATTGACAGGAAGACACTGGAACTCACCAAAAAAGATACCCCACATCCAAAGAAAAAGGAGAAGCCTCAGTGAGACAGTAGGAGGGGCGCAATCACAATAAAATCAAATCCCATAACCGCTGGGTGGGTGACTCACAAACTGGAGAAAAATTATACCACAGAAATCCACCCTCTGAAGTACAGGTTCTGAGCCCCACGTCAGGCTTCCCAACCTGGGGGTCTGGCAACGGGAGGAGGAATTCCCAGAGAATCAGACTTGGAAGGCTAGAGGGATTTGATTGCAGAACTTCGACAGGACTGGGGGAAACAGAGACTCCACTCTTGGAGGGCACATACATAGTACTGTGTGCATTAGGACCCAGAGGGAAGGAGCAGTGACCCCACAGGAGACTGAACCAGACCTACCAGCTAGTGTTGCAGGGTCTCTTGCAGAGGCAGGGAGTGGCTGTGGCTCACCACAGGGACAAGGATACTGGCAGCAGAAGTTCTGGGATGTACTCCTTGGCGTGAGCCCTCCCAGAGACTGTCAGTAGCCCCACCAAGGAGCCTCTGGGCTCTGGTGCTGGGCTGCTTCAGGCCAAACAACCAAGAGGGAGGGAACTCAGCCCCACCCATCAGCAGACAAATGGATTAAAGTTTTACTGAGCTCTGCTCAACAGAGAAACACCCAACTCTACCCACAACCAGTCCCTCCCATCAGGAAGCTTGAAGAAGCCTCTTAGATAGCCTCATCCACCAGAGGGCAGACAGCAGAAGCAAGAAGAACTACAATCCTGCAGACTCTGGAACGAAAACCACATTCACAGAGAGATAGACACAATGCAAAGGCAGAGGACTATGTGCCAGTTGAAGGAACAAGATAAAACCCCAGAAAAAACAAGTAAATGAAGTGGACATAGGCAATCTTCCAGAAAAAGAATTCAGAATAATGATAGTGAAGATAACCCAGGACCTCGGAAAAAGAATGGAGGCAAAGATCAAGGAGATGCAAGAAGTGTTTAACAAAGACCTAAGAGAATTAAAGAACACCTAGAAGACTTACAGAACAAACAAACAGAGATGAACAATACAATAACTGAAATGAAAAATACACTAGAAGGATTCAGTAGCAGAATAACTGAGGCAGAAGAACGGATAAGTGACCTGGAAGACAGAATGGTGGAATTCACTACTTCAGAACACAATAAAGAAAAAAGAATGAAAAGAAATGAAGACAGACTAAGAGACTTCTGAGACAACATTAAACACAACAATATTCTCATTATAGGGGTCCCAGAAGAGAGAGAGAGAAAGGACCAGAGAAAATATTTGAAGAGATTATAGTCAAAAACTTCCCTAACATGTGAAAGGAAATAGCCACCCAAGTCCAGGAAGCGCAGAGAGTCCAGGCAGGATAAACCCAAGGAGAAAGATGCTGAGACACATAGTAATCAAATTGACAAAAATTAAACACAAAGAAAAATTATTAAAAGCAACAAGGGAGAAACAACAAATAACATACAAGGGAACTCCCATAAGGTTAACAGCTGATTTCTCAGCAGAAACTCTACAAGCCAGAAGAGAGTGGCACAATATATTTGAAGTGATGAAAGGGAAGAAACTACAACCAAGATTACTCTACCCAGCAAGGATCTCATTCAGATTTGACAGAGACATCAAAAGCTTTACAGACAAGCAAAAGTTAACAGAACTTCTCTAAGTGGGAAACACAAGAGAAGAAAAGGACCTACAAAAACAAACCCAAAACAATTAAGAAAATGGTAATAGGAACATACATATCGATAATTACCTGAAATATGAATGCATTAAATGCTCCAAACAAAAGACATGGGCTTGCTGAATGAATACAAAAACAAGACCCATATATATGCTGTCTAAACGAGACCCACTTCAGACCTAGGGACACATACAGACTGGAAGAGAGGGGATGGAAAAAGATATTCCATGCAAATGGAAATCAAAAGAAAGCTGGAGTAGCAGTACTCATATCAGATAAAATAGACTTTAAAATAAAGAATGTTACAAGAGACAAGGAGGACACCACATAATGATCAAGGGATCAGTCCAAGAAGAAGATATAACAATTATAAATATATACACACCCAACATAGGAGCACCTCAATACATAAGGCAAATGATAACAGCCATAAAGAGGAAATCAACAGTAACACAATAATAGTTGGGGATTTTAACACCCCACTTTCACCAATGGACAGATCACTCAGACAGAAAATAAATAAGGAAAGAGAAGCTTTAAATGACACAATAGACCAGATAGATTTAATTGATATTTATAAGACATTCCATCCTAAAACAGCAGAATACATTTTCTTCTCAAGTGCACATGGATCATTCTACAGGACAGATCACATCTTGGGTCACAAATCAAGCCTCAGTAAATTTAAGAAAATTGAAATCATATCAAGCATCTTTTCCAACAACAACACTATGAGATTAGAAATAAATTACATGGAAAAAAACCATAAAATACACAAACACATGGAGGGTAAACAATACCTTACTAAATAACCAAGAGATAACTGAAGAAATCAAAGAGGAAATCAAAAAATACCTAGAGACAAATTACAACAAAAACACGATGATCCAAAACCTATGGGATGCAGCAAAAGCAGTTCTAAGGGGGAGGTTTATAACAATACAATCCTACCTCAAGAAACAAGAAAAATCTCAAATAAACAATCTAACCTTATACCTAAAGGAACTAGAGAAAGAAGAACAAACAAAACCCAAATTTAGTAGAAGGAGAGAAATCATAAATATCAGAGCATAAATAAATGAAATAGAAACAAAGAAAACAATAGCAAAGGTCAATAAGACTAAAATCTGGTTCTTTGAGAAGATAAACAAAATTGATAAGCCTTTAGGCAGACTCATCAAGAAGAAGAGGGAGAGGACTCAAATCAATAAAATCAGAAATGAAAAAGGAGAAGTAACAACGGACACCACAGAAGTACAAAGCATCATAAGAGACTACTACAAGCAACTCTATGCCAATAAAATGGACAATCTGGAAGAAGTGGACAAATTCTTAGAAAGGTATAACTATCCAAGACCAAACCAGGAAGAAATAGAAAATATGTACAGACCAATAACAAGCACTGAATTTGAAACTGTGATTAAAAATCTTCCAACAAAAAAAAGTCCAGGCCCAGATGGCTTCACAGGTGAATTCTATCAAACATTTAGAGAAGAGCTAACACCCATCCTTCTCAAACTCTTCCAAAAATTTACAGAGGAAGGAACACCCTCAAACTCATTCTATGAGGCCCCCATCACCCTGATACCAAAAACAGACAAAGATGTCAAAAATAAGAAAACTACAGACTAACATAACTGATGAAACTAGGTGCAAAAATCCTCAACAAAATACTAGCAAACAGAATCCAACAACACATTAAAAGGATCATACAGCATGATCAAGTGGGGTTTATCCCAGGAATACAAGGATTCTTCAATATATGCAAATCAATCAATGTGATACACCATATTAAAAAATTGAAGAAGAAAAACCACGTGATCTTCTCAATAGATGCAGATAAAGCTTTTGACAAAATTCAACACACATTTATGGTAAAAACTGTCCAAAAAGTAGGCATAGAGGGAACTTACCTCAACATAATAAAGGCCATATATGACAAACCCATAGTCAACATCATTCTCAATGGTGAAAATCTGAAACCATTTCCTCTAAGATCAGAAACAAGACAAGGATGCCCACTCTCACAACTGTTATTCAATGTAGTTTGGGAGGTGTTAGCCACAGCAATCAGAGAAGAAAAAGAAATAAAAGGAACCCAAATTGGAAAAGAAGAAGTAAAGCTGTCACTGTTTGCAGATGACATGGTACTATACACAGAGAATCCTAAAGATGCTACCAGAAAACTACTAGAGCTAATCAATGAATTTGGTAAAGTAGCAGCATACAAAATTAATGCACAGAAATTTCTGGCATTCCTATACACTAATGATGAAAAATCTGAAAGAGAAATTAAGGAAACACTCCCATTTACCATTGCAAGAAAAAGAATAAAATACCTAAGAATAAACCTGCCTAAGGAGATAAAAGACTTGTATGCAGAAAACTATGAGACACTGATGAAAGAAATTAAAGATGATACAAACAGATGGGGAGATATACCATGTTCTTGGATTGGAAGAATCAACATTGTGAAAATGACTATACTACCCATGCAATCTACAGATTCAGTGGAATCCCTATGAAACTACTAGTGACATTATTTACAGAACTAGGACAAAAAATTTCACAATTTGTATGGAAACACAGAAGACCCCAAATAGCTCGCAAGAGGGAAGACATATGGGAACATATGTATATGTATAGCTGATTCACTTTGTTATAAAGCAGAAACTAACACACCATTGTAAAGCAATTATACCCCAATAAAGATGTTTAAAAAAAAAAAAAAAAATTCCATATGCTAACACATATATAGAATCAAAAAAAAAAAAAGTTCTGGTGAACCTAGGGAAAGGACAGGAAGAAAGACACAGACGTAGAGAATGGACTTTAGGATATGGGGAAGGGGAAGGTTAAACTGGGACGAAGTGAGAGAGTAGCATTTACATGTGTACACTACCAAATGTAAAATAGATAGCTAGTGGGAAGCAGCTGCATCACACAGGGTGATCAGCTCGGTGCTTTATGACCACCTAGAGGGGTGGGATAGGGAGGGTGGAAGGGAGATGCAAGAGGGAGGGGATACACGGATATATGTATACATATATATAGCTGATTCACTTTGTTATACAACAGAAATTAACACAACATTGTAAAGCAATTATACTGCAATAAAGATGTTAAAAAAATCGTATATTACTGCATATATGTTGAATCTATAAAAATGGTACAGCTGAACCGGTTTGCAGTGCAGAAATATATACACAGATGTAGAGAACAAACGTGTGGGCACCAAGCAGGGAAAGCGGAGAGGGGGTGATGGAGGCGCGATGAATTGGGAGGTTGGGATTGACATATATAAACTAATATGTATAAAACAGATAACTAATAAGAACCTGATGTATAAAAAATAGATAAATAAAATTTAAAAAAAAGAAAATAAAGACCTGATGCCATGAGGCAGATGCAGTAACTTTCTATCACACTTATGCTCTTATTCACATGAAGAACTGGCCCTCATCATCTCCAGCTATTGAATCCTACCCAAGCTTGCAGGTCTGTCTACAATGCCAGTTATTCTATGAAATCTGCCTTGACTCATTCACACATTCTCTTACCTGCACTGGATATTCTCCACGATTTAGGTCAAATTAAATGTTAACTTTCTCATCTGGATTTATATAATGAACCTATCTTATAGTTGTTCTTGCACTTGTCTTAGATTCTCCACAATTGTGTACAATTCTTAGGATTAGAAACTGCATTTTAGTCATCTTTGATACTTTTGAAAATCTAGATCAATAACCTATACTTAGCAGATATATTGTACAGATTTGTTGAATTAGATGAGCTCAGTGACCCCATGATTGTAAGATAGAATTATGGTTTCATTATATATTTTTAAATTTTATAAAATACTTTTAATTTCTTTTTTCTCTTTTTTCTTTTATTTTCTCCTGTGATTAGTTTAAGGGTATCCTATTTTTATTTTGAAATATGATCAGGTCTAGTCTTAGAAATTGACATGACTTGAACTTAAGAGTTCAGAGTTTCCATGTGGATGAATGCGGAACATCTCATAAATTATAAAGCAGAAGCTGTTCCTTGTAACTCTTTCCAACTTGCCATCTTAGCATGGTGATTGTTTTGTGTGGGTATGCCCTGAACAGATATTTAAATCAGGAAGCAGAGAAGAGAGTGGGGAGAGACACATCATTGGACAACAATAACGTTTCTTTGTGCAATTTTTTTTATACATTTATTTATATTTATTTATTTGGCTACACTGGGTCTTTACTGCTGCACATGGGCAGTACTCTGTCACGGTGCATGGGCTTCTCATTGCGGTGGCTTCTCCCATTGCGGAGCACGAGCTCTAGGTGTGCAGGCTTCAGTAGTTGTGGCTCGCGGACTTTAGAGCGCAGGCTCAGTAGTTGTGGCGCACGGGCCCAGTTGCTCCGCGGCATGTGGGATCTTCCCGGACCAGGACTCGAACCTGTGTCCCCTGCATTAGCAGGCGGATTCCCAACCACTGCGCCACCAGGGAAGCCTGTGCAAATTTTGGCTCCTTAGAGCTGAGGTGTGTTTCATAAACATGGCACAGAAGCTATTGTCACATTTTCCTAGAGAGTTGTGGTACCATTAGAAGAAAACAAAATGAAAAACTAGTCAGTGTCTTCTCATCTGTCATGATTTATTTTTCCTGTTTTATAAATTAAGCACCACAGTAAAATCCACCCTGACCTCTAATTGATGGGCAGATGAAACTGAATTATAATTTAACTTCCACAGTTTTAAAATGTATTTTATTTCCTAGGGAGAAAATGTAGCTCTGAAATTGGTATTTTCTTTTTTTCTTATGAGCTGATTGATTAAGACCTTTTCAAATGACATGATTTAGTAGATATCCTTTTATTGTGTTGTGTTTACAGTGAATTTATTCATTAAATATTTATTGAACACATATGATGTGCTAATCATCCTATTGGATAGTGCATTAATTTCCTATCACTACTGTAACAAATTGCCACAAACTTAAAACAGCACATTTTTTTTCTTACACTTCTGGAGGTCAAAAGTCTGAAATGAGTTTTACAGGACTAAAATCAAGGTGTCAACAGAGCTGGCTCTTCTGGAAGCTCCAAGAGAAAATCTGTGTCTTGCCTCTTCCCCTTCTAGAGGCTGCTGGCATTCCTTCATTCATTACTGCATTACTCCAGTCTGTCATTTCTGTCATCAGTCTCCTATTACTCACTCTGACCTCCTGCATCCGATTTGTAAGGATTCTTGTGGTTAAATCAGAAAATCCAGTATAATCTCCGCATCTCAAGATCTTTAACTTAATTACATCTGCAAAATCCATTTTTCCATATAAGGTAACGCCCATAGCTTTAGGAAGTCAAAACTCTTTTTTGCGGGGGCGTGAGGGTACTTTTCAATAAGCCACACATGGAAAAACGGAGATAGCTTGCTTCTTAAGAATGGTATAATGTAGCAAGGGAAAGTAATAATTTAATTACAATGCTTTATACAAATAAACACTAAGAGAAATCCTTGGGAAGTGTGAGGTCAGAAGAGAGAATATTTATATCCAGCTGAGGGCACAGGAAAGGTTTTCTAAAGGAGATGGGTAAGCTGGAATTTGAAGTATGGGGATATTTGGGGCTGGAATGATGATAACTGACATGTTTTGAATACTTTCTAAGAGAGAGGGCACTTTGGTAAGTGCTTTATGAATCCCTTCATTTGTTATAAGTGTCTCATAAGGTAGGGGCTACTATTATTCCATTATAACAAATGGCTAACAGGAGATAAGGAAAGGTTAAGCTTTTTGCCCCAAGTCATACAGTTCATGAGTGGGAAAACTCTGCTGCAGGAGATCCAGGCTGAGGTTAAAGGAACTGTAAGGGCAAGGACATAGGGGCAAATGGAAAGTGGCTTTACTTCCTGCATCACCTACACCCACCACAATGGCCCCATGTCATAGACACACGTCTCAAGACCCTAGTTGGGCAGGGAAGTTGCCTTGTGCAACAACAAGAAATCTAGAGACTGAAGACATGGGAAAACTAATGTATCTCAAACTCTTAAAAAGAGCTCTGCTTTTAGGGGGTTTTTTTCAGTTTAAAAAAATAGTATCTTCTAGAAGATATTCATCTTGCATAACAGAATCTTTGTACTGCAGTGTGACTTTAGTTGACAATATTGTATTACATATTTGAAATTTGATTAAGAGGGTAATGTGTTCTCATAAGAAAGAAAAGGAAGGAAGGAAGAGAAAAAGAAAGAAAGAAAGGAAGGGAGAGAGGAAGGAAGGAAGGAAAGAAAGAAAGAAGAAAGAAAGAAAGAAAGAGAAAAGAAAGAAAGAGAAAGGAAGAAAGAAGGAAAGAAAAAGAGAAAGGAAAATGGTGACTATGATGTGATGGATATCTTAATTAGCTTGATTATGGTGATTATTTCACAATGTATATATATATCAAAATCTAATTATATACCTCAAACATATATAATTTTTATTTGTCAATTATAACTCAGTAAAACTGGGGAAAAGTGACTTCTAACATTGGGTAGGAGAATTCCTGTCTCTGAGCCATGAAGCCTCTAACACATGGGTCAAAATTGTCCTCATTTTAGAGGGAAGCCCCATACCAGTGCTCCCACTAAATGATGGGAGAACAATCAGAAGAAAACTGACCCAAACACACGGGCTATACCCACAGAGCTACACAGCAATGGAAAGATGGCAACATAACTTGTATCTATGCAACGATTAAAATTATGATGTGAATCTATAGACATGGAAAGATGCACTATCTTGTTAATTGGAAAAAAATAGGTTACAGTCTCACAGAACTTCAATTCTGTTTAAAAATATGGGTACACTGCATTGGATAAATTCTGAGATAACAAACAAGGTATTAGCTGTGATTGTATTTGCTTGTTGAGAGTGTAGATGATTTCTATTTTGTTTTCTTTTGGTTTCCTTTGGTTCTATCCTTACCACACTCTTTTATAACACTGAACACGAATTTTATTCGTAGTAAAAAAAGAAAATGTTGTCAATAGAGAACTTTTGAAAGAGAACTTCATATTCCTATTCCCCTCTATGTCACCCCACATGTTGCAAATATTTTATAGGATTATCTCTGGGATGTCCCTGAGGCCTCAAGAAAACAAAGGTTCCAGAGCAGAGAAACATGAATATGAAAATGCTTGAGAAAAAAAGTAGGTTTTGCTGCTTTTCCCCCAATGACTTTTTTCTCAGTGGGATGACTACAACAACAAAGTAGGAAGAAAAATAATACAATTATACTTAATTATTTCCAGTGGCTGTTGGCTATTTTAGCCCTCATTTATGAATATTATTAGCAGGCATATCGACTCTTGTGTTGTAACCTATATAAAACAGGTTTTTTGTTCACTTGCTTATTTTGTTTTTATTCCTTGTTTGTTTACTTTCCTTTTCCTTGGCAAGTACTACCAGAGTAATAGATTAAATTACTGTTAAGCCTATTATATGAGATATTATTTTAGCAGTGCCTATAAGATAATAATAAAGAGAAAATTCAATAGTATTGGCATGATAAAGTGAAAACTATTAATAAGGAGAAAGAGTTCATCATAGTCATTAGATTCGAGTGTTGGAAAGAAGCTCGGTATGTTAGAGGTTGGCAAAATTGCATTACAAAGTCATTTAATTTCTATATGGATTTTTTTTAGTGAGTAATTAGTATAAATAGTTCTGACTGGTTTTAAAAACCATGGATACTGACAAAAATAAAGGAGTAGATAATGGGAAGCAGATGGATCATTTAATTTATTTCTCAATTACAGTTGACACATCAGGCATAGAAATCTGCAAGTCATCTATTTCTTTATGGTCCATTTTGCAGCTGTGTTTATTGTCATAACAAATAAATACATTATCTCATTAATGGAACACTGAATATTTTTTATTCCAAAAAATACATTCACATACAATGCTTCTTCTCCAAAGAGAGCACAAAATAGGGAGAATATTTGTCTGACTGAATGCAGCAGAAGAGTATGGCCCGTGTGGAGTGAAGGCTTTAGAAAATAAGATGTGGTCACAGCAGAGTGTAACCTGTTATCTTTCAGATATGATCTACTAGTCATTGGGACAGTTTCCTTCTCAGAGAGCCATACTATCAAGTGGAGTCACACTTGTAAATCTTTATGCTTTTCCTAGTTAATGTGTATTGCATCTGAGATGCAGACGGATAATAAACTTTATTACAGTCCATTTTAGGATCTCTTTTCAACTAGAAGTGCCAGAAAGACCGGAGGAAATATCAGAGCCTACCTCTGGTGCTGTATTTAAAGCTGTAAAAGCAACACACATTGGATTAGGAACAAATAGATGCTTTATTCTCAAGTGAACAGATGGATTGTTACATTCTAACAGCTTCTGCATTAGAGGAGTGCAGCTGGTGGTGGGGTTGTGTTTGGGGTAGTTGCTAAAGATTGGGTCTAAGGATCAAAAAGTATATAAATTTTGAGTACTTACTATTTTTTCACTTTGGATTAGGAACTCATCTGGTCTATGAGTATTCAATGTTGGTAAGGATTATAGAAATGGAAGTGCTATTATTGAAAACGTACTCCTTGGCTTTATTTGAACCTATAACCCATTTGTTGACCCTATTCATTAATTCTCTTGATTATTATATCCTTTGTTATCTGACCAAATGGGCCACCGTTATTCAATAGTTATATGCATTAAAAATCCATGCAAACCAAATCTTAGGAATATTACATTTAGTGTACATATTCATAGAGATCTGTATACAAATCTCAATTTTTCACATTTTACCTTTTTAACCTTAGATTATTGATCTAATATCTCTGGACCTCAGTTTCTTAATCTGAAACATAGGGGTGATAAGAGTACCTATTTCATGGGATTGTGACATTATATAATTCCTGTGAAAGATAAGAAAAATGCCTAGAACAGAGTAGGTGCTAAAATTACTGTTTTAATATAAGATTTATGACTACATTATTACATGTTCATATCACATATTGTTATAATCTTTAATATATAATGAAAAACATAAAATACTCCACTAAAGAGGAGAAATTTATTACATGTGTTATGTATCAGCTTCCTCAGGATGTAAGTTGTATATATTCTTAAAGCAGTATAGCAGTTTAGGATATAGAAAAATGACTCATGTTCTAATAATGCATGCTAACCCAGTAAGACATAACTTCAAATACTTTGTATCTCCATATAATGCTAAGGTACAAGCGTAATGTACAAACCCTTAAGCTTCAGAAGGATTGCTAGTGATTAGACTAGTGTTAAGACTTTGGTCTGATGATAGATTTGATGCCATTCAAGAGGTGAAAGTCAATCTAGGAAAAGTGGTTTGGATGCCAGCATAATGGAATAGCTGGTGCCTTTTTTTAGTATATTTTCTAAGACTCACAGATTACCATGAATGGAAAGATCCTCACTAATACACCTATCATACACACACACACACACACACACACGCACACATACACATACACACATCCAGGGTTTTGGGGTCTGTGCATTTCTGGAGATCTGGTGATGCTTGGCTATAGTGTTCTCGTCCCAGAATACTTCCTGGTGGCATATGTATCTCATGGTGAGTCTATAACAGAGAGAAAGGTTGATGAGAGAAGAGAAGGAGAAATTAGCAGAAGAGAGAGGGTTGGTCTGACTCTGAGTTGCAGGGTGCTAAAAAGGACTTCAGGAGGAAAAATATCTCATGAACACTAACAAATCGGTTACTATATGGCTTGCAATGTGATTGATGCCTTCTTCATGACCTCTAAGTCTTTTTTTTCCCTTAATAACCTCTAAGTCTTCAGTGAAGTAAAAGTTAGTGAATTAAGTGTGTGGTTATGGCACTGATGGGGAAAGCATTGAAAGATTAAGTGTTAAATCTGGATTAGGCTATACAAGAAGCAAATAAGTATACCAGCTCCAAGAAGCAGAAAAGGTCAAGGAAACTGAGGCCCAAATGAAATTCACAGAAATATTTTGGGGAGGTGTGGACTCCTACAAGCCATGGAATTGTGTGTATCCTATACTTCAAGCAATTTTGTCAAGATCTTTAGGGTCAGAAGCTCCAGCAACCATCTGCATTACAGTTATAGTTTACAAGGCATTTACCACTGAGAGCTTGTCCCCTAGATATGCCGCGTGAGTAAAAGCATAGGCTCTCTAGACAGTGATGGGGAGGAAGGATGGCCACTGCAGCTACTGCCTTTAAGGAGTCATCTTCACAGAGGATGTTTTTATCTTTCACCAAATGATGAGCAAAGAGAATGCAGTCCATTCCAATTTTTCTCAGAAGTACAGTCTGTAAAACTCTGGGCTGTCTCTCTTTGTGAAGCTCAATTTTCCTGAGTTTACAGCTCAACTTACTCATGAGCAAGCTCAGATAATCACTTTCTTGATCCCCGCCTAGTGGGGGTGTTGCGTGAATAATGGTGACAGCTAAAGACAAGCAGTCCTGGGGAACACTTGTGAGAAAGCAGGGGTGGTTGGCAGTGGTTTTCCGGAGTGTGAAAGGATGTGTGGGTTCCTTTAAGATGCCAATTCCATGAGTCTTCAGTAGGCAGAAGTTGGAAGGATAAATGGGGAAACAGAGTGCTTTTAATTTCAGACTTAGGTCACAATTGCAGTAGAAAATAAGTGACAGGTGGTGGCTGCTTCCATACAGTGATTTTAAACTCATTTAAAAATTATATAACTTGGCCATCAAGTGGCAAAAAATTAAGGCTGGAACAGACTACTTCCAGTTTTTAGTCCAATGTTGCTTCTTCCACACATCACCTCTGTCTCAAGTTAGAGCAAGGATTAGACATGAATGTGTGCATATTTAAAAGCAGACATCTTGGAGAGAGTATTAGAAGTATCTGGCAGAGTAGTGCATAGGCGTGCCTGCATTTTAGAACTTCACACAAATGATCGTTTCATCCCAGCAAAGTGCACGACAAAATTTATAATTTCTTCCTAGAAATGGATCCTGAGTCCTGTGGTAATTAAGCTTTGGAACCAAAATAGAAAACTTCTGTTCAAAATAGAACTTTCGGGCTTCCCTGGTGGCGCAGTGGTTGAGAGTCCATCTGCCGATGCAGGGGACACGGCTTCGTGCCCCGGTCCGGGAAGATCCCACATGCCGCGGAGCGGCTGGGCCTGTGAGCTATGGCCACTGAGCCTGCGCGTCCGGAGCCTGTGCTCCGCAATGGGAGAGGCCACAACAGTGAGAGGCCTGCGTACCGCAAAAATAAATAAATAAATAAATAAATAATATAACTTTCTGTTCACTACCATGGTTATACACCTATTCATTTGTTCTCTCTAAATCAATTAGTTCAAGTAATCTTTTGGATACTGTTAGTTATGGATTTTATTAGACTGTACATAACAGAAATCCTATTATAATGGCTTAGCCAAATGGAGATTATTGATGCTCATCATGTAACAGGAATTCAGGATTGGGTAATCCTGGGCTTCTGCAGCTGCTCTAGAAACCAGGGTCCTTCTATTTTCCTGTACTTTCGCCCGTCGCTTTCTTTCTCAACTTGCAAAAAGCCTTCTCCTCCTCTTGCCTCAGTCAGTGTTCCAGGTAGAAGAAAAGAAAGAAGTAACAAGAAACGGTAATGCTTGCATTAGAAAAACAAAACCTTTCCAGAAATTACCAGTAGATGTTTGCTTACACTTTCTTGGAAACTACTATATCATTTGCCCTCTCTTACATTCAAGAAAAACTGGGAAATTTAATATTTTAGTTAGGCACATCACTAACCAAAAAAGTTTATATAAAAGAGAATAAAAGTAGAAGGGATATCAGGAAGACAATGAGCCATGTCTGTTCCTATGATGGTCACATTCAGATGAGCTTCGGCTGTGGAGGAATCTAAGCCGTGAAGCAAATGTTATTAATTCATTAATATACTCATTTAGTCGTTAAGCAAATGTTGAGTGTGTTATTATAATAATGGAGCTGATGGTACAAAGATTAGATACAATCCATCCTTTGAAGCATATAATGGTCCAGTGAGGGAAACAGACCCCTGAATGATCGCACTGCAATGCGGTCCCTGCTGTGAGAGCAGAACCACAGTGCAGCCAAGGAAGCACAAGGCAAGGGTAGCTGAGCCCCCAGGAAGACAGTGAGTGAAAACTTTCCAGATGAGGTGCTCTCTAAAGAAACACTTAACTTTACATTTCAAAGGGATGGTGTTGAATATCATGTCAATTAAGAGGTAGAAAATTTCAGAGCAGATATGCTACATATTAACTATGTGATCTCGGTCAAATTGCTTAATCTTTCTGATCATCAGTTTTATGAAGATCATAGGGCTAATAGAAAGATTAGATGAGCTAATAGGAAATAAAATTAACTTGCACTGGTAACTACTAAATCAGTGTTGATTGAACACAAGAGTGAGTGCAGATTCTACCACAATCTCCGATTCATAGCTAAGGACAATATGGTTCCGAAAAGTTGTGTACCTTTTTAACAGTCTCACAACAAACAGGCAAAAGAGCTGAGACCCCTAACCCAAAAAATTTGACTCTAAAACTCACCTGCTCCACACCTTCCTCACCTCCAGCTTGGCATTAAAAAACATCCAAAAGCATAATACAGATTATACTATGGATTGCATTTATGCAACGACCATGAAGAATATGTGTTGATTCTGTGAAGTCATCAAGTTAATTCATTCTGGCCTTTCTCTCCCATCACTTCACATCTAAGCAGCCTGATTCAAACAACAATAATAGAATATAGTTCCTTTGTTGAAAGCACTGTAAAAGACACAAGAATGCATTACATATGATAGCATATGTAACAGAACTCTTTAATGGAACTTTGATTTATATGTGAAAGTATTCTTGCTTTCTGTGAATGTCTAGTGTATTTATACATATTAGCTCTTCTTTCCTCAAGAGCTTTCAAAAAATGCTTGAAGTAGTGTTTAATGAAATGTACAAATAGCAGGGCATAACTCACTAACCCCAAATTCCAAAACAACAAAGCTCAAATAAACCTAAATATAACCACCAAAGGAAAGAGAAGAATTAAGAAATAATGAGTAATAATGACAAGGATGAAATCAGAAGATGTAAATTTAAGAAATGTTAAGTACATGAGATATAAAACTCGGTAATAATCTTCCTGAGAACCAAAGCGAAAACTGAAATAGGATGGATGACAGAGTTCTTATTGCATGATAAAAAGAAGTGCTTCTTCCTACATAATACAAGGAATGGAAGCCAAATTTTAATTTGTTTTTGAACAATTTTGAAATCACAGGAGTTTGTCATTTGACTCTTTATGAAAGAGGCACTTAATAGCCTAATTTACAAGATTGTTAGGTTCTGAGTATTTTATTTTATTTATTTTTTTGCGGTACTTGGGCCCCTCACTGCTGTGGCCTCTCCCGCTGGGGAGCACAGGCTCCGGAAGCGCAGGCTCATCGGCCATGGCCCAAGGGCCCAGTCGCTCCGCAGCACGTGGGATCCTCACGGACCGGGGCACGAACCTGTGTCCCCTGCATCGGCAGGCAGACTCTCAACCACTGCGCCACCAGGGAAGCCCTCTGAGTATTTTAAAATAGAGACGACCTATTTATCAATTTTCTCAAAGAACTATTTTAAAATAGGTAACATGTCCATAGACGTGCCTAAGACCTAAAGTGGTTTGATGCTAAGATACAGAGTAGACAGGGAGCTGCTTTTTTTTTTTTTTTTTTTTTTTTTTTGTGGTACGCGGTCCTCTCAGTGTTGTGGCATCTCCCGTTGCGGAGCACAGGCTTCGGACGCGCAGGCTCAGCGGCTATGGATCATGGGCCCAGCCACTCCGCGGCACGTGGGATCTTCCCAGACCGGGGCACGAACCCGTGTCCCCTGCATTGGCAGGCGGACCCTCAACCACTGCGCCACCAGGGAAGCCCAGACAGGGAGCTTTTTGAGGAGCACATGTGTTCTGTTGCTCTGGACAAGTAGGAATCTGTGTAACTGGGTTAATTCTGTAACATCAACTAGGCTCTAACACTAGCTGAAACTTTGCAGACAGCTGTCTTCAGAGAATAAACCAATTACATCTCGGAGAAAGGGTCTGGACCCTTCAGCCTTGCTTTTAATTGGCATAATATTGTTTCCAAACATCTTTTCCCAATGTCCTCTAAGTATTTGAGAAACAAATCTTGTTTTATGCTAATTTCAGTGACATAAAGCAAGGAGAGAAATACAGATACCTCTGATATATAATCAGTTCAGAATTGTTTTCAAATGGTACTTAATTTTACTCTTTTCATCGGCACATTCCTATCATTTTAAAGTTCATTTTATTAATTTTATTCTAATCTGTACGTGGGTGATTGCCAAGTGCAATGTCTCCAAGGGAGAATTATTTTATAGGAAGAAAACCAGAGAATGCTGAGATGTGTTTGTAAGTATACAGCTTCTGTGTTTTCTTAATGAAGCATTGGAATATCATACCAATAAAAGAGAAATGGAAATGGAATCCTTTTTTGTGTGCGTAATTGGAGAACTGGATATTGGAGAGACTTGGAAGGGATCACATTTGTCAATCAATGGCTGGGAGGGGTAAAGTCCATGCATTTGTTAAAATCACTGAACAAAAATCTCAGCTTCATATGAATAGACATAGTATTTTTCCTATTTCATTTTTAATATATTTATGAGGGAAAAATTTCACTTCATCACTGACAGTTCCATCAGAGCACTTTGACTTAAAATTGGCATGCAAGCGCCTGGTAAATTGTTCTGCAGATTCACCACTGTTCAGAGCAGAGGGACATTCTCAAGGGAAACAGAGTAGAATCACTGACCTGCACCTTATTAAACCCACATAATCCAGAGTTAGAAACTGCCTTGAAATGAAAGATCAGGTGAGGAAGGTGGGGAGAGTGTATATTCTTTGCCGTTGATGTGGAAGTTATGACCCAGGGGCAAACCTTGGCTCTGTTTTTGGTTTCTACTTGTCCAAATCTGGCCCTCAGCCTCTTGTCAGCTCTACGTCTTACCCAAAAGTTTCTCTAACTCTATTTCAATTTTATAATAATGAATTATAGTCTCCTGAAGAATAAATTATTGTTGTTTCATACCCATACCATTCCTTCTTTCACCACTGTCCACAGAGATCGGACAAGCAGATAGCTAGTCATAACAGTTACAGTAAATTCAGATTATACTACTCATATAAACTCAGCTCATATAAACTCAGGCAATCTCCACTACATTTATTTGAATGTGGCTATACCATATTGCATCTCCATCAGTTTTTAACATCCTGAGTGGAACCAGAACTCTATATAATGCTCATAAGCTTACTCTATGAGATATTTAAGGTCTATACATGTAACAACCATTCAAATGTCGATCAAGAAATACTAATGGTCTCTTCTAAGAGAAAGACATAGTGTTAATCTCCAAAAGACTTAAAAATAGCATCTCTGTCATCATGGAGCTTGCAGAATACAAGGGGTAACAGGACAGTCATAACAAACTAGTTCAACTAGATGGGGCATTAGGAAGTAAGAGCTCACAGTACCTATTCAAATACTGATTCAATCAACATGAATGATTTCCCTGACCTGGCCGCTGTGCTAGGTTCTGCAACTACATTAATAAATAAAACCCACAAGTCTTTGCCTTCCTTAAACTGCCAGTGTAATGAAGGGACGAACATTAAATAAGCAATCAAAAATCATGCAGTATCAAATTATTTTGAAGGAATAGTCCAGACTACTATAAAAGAGAAAAGCACGGAGACTTAATTTATACTGGACTCTCAAGACATCCTCTCTGAGAATGTGGATTTTATTCTGAACAGTGGAAATAAATGAAGCGAGGTGGAGAGAATGGAATTCAAGATACAGTTTGAACACAAGGAAGACGTGATCTTGTTCCCTTTAAAAAACAGAAAGGAGACAGCTGTGGCTAGAGTATCCTCCAAAAGATGGTAAATACGGTTAGAATTAAGGAGGTAGGTAGGGGTGTTATGGAAGAGATGGAGCTTCAGTCTTGATGGACTATGATGGAAAGTATTCTTCCTGTGATGGGGTGAACAAGCTTGAGCTGCTTTATCCAACAGTGCTCTGTGGTCCCAACAAATTTCAGCAGTTATCATCCACACTGAAGAAATTTCCAAAGCCCCTTGGAAAAGCACAATGTGAAATAGATTAAATCAAAATATGTCTTGGAGAAGATCAGCTATTTGCTTACAAATCTTCCTTTGCTTCCCACAGGAAAGGATATGGTTTCCGAGGATCCTTCAATGCACAGTTTTCCAGATGATGCACCAAATGACACATTTTGGCATTTGGTCCCTGGCTAATTCATGGATGTTCATTGATAAAATTGGGTTATGGGAAAAGCCTTTTTACAAAAATCCCTCCATGTCTTCCCCATACTTCATTTCTATCTCCTCCCCAACCCATGTTCCATCCACTTCAGTATATGTATACCATCTTCTAGAGAGACTGCAGGAATTTGAGTGGTTAAAGATCAGAGATGGTACCATTTGAACTGAACTGAGTCATGGCTTTTGATTCCCTCTGTGTTCCCTTTATTGCTTATAAAGGCTGAAAATTCAGATAATATACTTGATTTCCTAGCTTACTTTGAGATTAACTGGTACCTAAAGTAGGTCAGTGGGACATAGAAGAGGTAAGAGAGTATACACCAAGAGAGATCAAGTGTGGCAAAGGTAAGATGGGAGAGGTAGGCAATGAATTTATGGAATACATGCATGAGAATGTATTTCCCTTGCTCCCACCAATCATGGACATGTGGGAGCATGCCTGTAGCAGAGGCAACCAGCTTAGGTTCTAGAGGGCACAGACCTGAGGGCTGAAGCCAACAAGCTGAAGATGGCTAAGGAGAAAGATGGAAGCACTTGGGTTATTGATGATGCCAGTGTGACGCTTAATAAATAAACCCTAGGAGGACCCTCTATATCTTCTTAGTGACAACATAAATATACATATTCTAATCCGATTTTAATTGGATTGTTCCATTAATTACAGCCAAAATCTTTGAGTCAAGTCTGTTATATACTTTGTGGGTTTCTTCACCCCACTGCCTTTTGTACCATGCTTTAATTCCCTGCCATGCCAGAAGGAAGGTGATACATTCTCCTTAATTTCTAAAGGATAGAGGAAATTTTAGATGTAATGAATGAAGTTGAACTGTGAAAAGTACATGGAATGACTAAATTTTGAAGCTTGTAAGAATTATTCTGAAATTATATAAAACATGTAATTTTGATTAAGGTAGATATAATATCAAGGAAAATGTGAGCACTAGAAAGGGTTGGACAGGAAACTGCGTGCCCTCCAGGTTATAAGCATACTCTGTTACACAATAATAGTCTAGAACCAACCCAAGGCTCATTCAACTCTGACATTTGAGAAAGGCAGGCTATAACACCTATAGTTGGTTCTCTGGGTGGGCTGAGGATAATATAAACATGGCTGAATCAGGAAGCACTATTCATCGTCTCCTGACTCTTGTCAGCCGCATTCAAAGGTCTAGCGAACATCATTAAAGCAATAATAACCACATATCTAAATTGTGGCTTTTGTCTTGGTTTAGTTACCTGTTTACCTCCAAGTCATCCCTTGCAAATAGTATTGAGATTCACTGAAAAATGATAGTTGCTTTCCCCAGTATCCTGTAATAAACAGATGTCTTCCTCAGGGTGAATTCATGCGCAGCTCCAGTAATACTTGAGAATCTGGGGAATTTAAAAATGGCACATCTGCTATCACTCGTTGATGCTTTGTTAACTAGAGAACATTTTTAACTTGTTTAATTGTTTTTAAAGTTGGCTTTTGCCTCACACTTACTGACCTCTGGGAATCTTACTGTGATCTATCCATTGGCTGTGGCTGACCATGTTGAATATACTGCTTTAGATTATTAGTTTGATACTTTTAAAAAGTAGAGACAGTTTCATTATTGAAATAAAATTTAGAAGTGCATTTTATTTCTGAGGACACAGGCTGGTTAAATGGAAATTAGGGGAGTATAGTTAGTGAATTGGTCTCCGCAAGTGCCCTGTGTCCCCTGGGCTGGGCTGCTGTTCTTGGTGTCAGGCCTCATTGCTTAATTGCTTTCATCAGCATGTCAGGCTGAGGTGGAAAAACAAACAACATGTTTCACAGTGTCTTCTCTTTTAATTAATTATGACAGAGTAATTTGCTTCAATCTTAAACCAACTCAGAGCTTGACAATATTTTTTTTCTTAAAATGTTAAGAACAAGTTAATAAAGGCATGGAATAAAAGTATGTGTCCCTGCAAATTTTTTTTAAATGAGATGGCCAAATGATTTTTGCAATTTTGCTGAACTCACTGTTATAAATATTAACTTTTTAAACTGATATAATCTTATACTCTCATTAGTGAACTAAAGAAAATGAGGTCTAGATGCTGAAATCATTTGGCAATTATTCAAATAGTTGGAGTGTCTTCTCCCAGGAAGAATTATGAAAAGTGAAGTGTCAGTGTTGGATGGGAACATATTTTATACTTTCATCAGTAATTGGGTAATCAGTGGAGTTACTTCTGATATTGGGACTGCTGAGAATTCTTTACATAGAATATTGACTAAGACTTCAACTCAACAAATGTTTATTAGAACTTTACTGTGTTTTGGGGAATCATCCCTCCTACCTCACACACACCCAACCAATCAGTTACAAAACTGAGATTACAGATAGTTTCCTACTCAAGAATAAAAACACCTGCAATTTACAGAGGAGAAATAGGTTCAGTGCTTAACATCTGTGATACTCAATGCACACGCCTCTGCGCATGTGTGGGCACCCACACGCACACACACACGTGCATATATGTAGGGCTGATGCTAACTGCAGTGAAGGAATGGAGAAAGAATTTACTAATTGGGTAAATTAATAACAGTCAAAGCCAATGGATCCATTAACCTTCTCCTACAGTACTGTGAAAGGATTTGGTGACTGTCACAAAGAACAATTGTAGGACATGACTGTAGGCTCCAGCTTGAAAGCATGAAAGCAAAGTTTTGAAGCACTTCCTGTGCCCAGATCGAGATGCACTAGAAACTAACTGAAGAAATCCAGTACAGACAGGACCAGAGCATAATCCTATTAATATTTGTGTTGAAATACTTGCTTTGTAAATGTAGAAAATTATTTTAGATACAAACTTTATAGTATGCACTTATATACTTATATCCCAATGAATTTTTAGAATGAATATGGTTAGCAGGAAATACATCATGCTTAAGAATTTTTAAAACTCAAACATCTAGAACAATACAATCATATTTTCATTTTTAAAATATTATTAAAAGATTCTATAAAGCCAGTTTGGGAGAGGAGTAAATTGAAAAGGACAATTGTGAAAGTAAACATGACAGTAAAAATAAACAGCACCTAGCACATAGTAGGTGCTAACTAAATATTTGACAGCTAAATAAACGGCAATAGCAATGTAATACACTATTGCTTTTGTAGTATATAAATATTTACTATGATGCAAAATTTCACTGAGCATTGGCAAAATGTCAATATCTTGAAATTTTATTAAATAATATCTGAAAAGATGTTTCTGTCAGGTTAAATCAGAAAGAAAAACATCCTGAATTTGGATCATATTCAAAAATAATAATTATTGTAAATAAGATAAAAATATTCCCAGTGGCTTGTATCGTTTTAGATTAAGACTTTGAACAAATAATCAACATGAAATTCTTAAAAAATAGTGAGTATTGCCTGTACCTCAAGGAGGATATACATGAGTACAGAGAAATGCTTCCATTTTTTTTCAAAACGATTTTTAATTTTATAAAATTATTTTAGAAAAAATTCCTTTCTTTTACTTCTATATTCCAAACATTAAGGGTTTTTTTTAGGATTCTAAAGTTCTCCTGGTGAAAAGTAATATTAAATTAAATTTGCAAGACTGTGTTTTTTTTGGTTTTTTTTTTCCGGTACGCAGGCCTCTCACTGTTGTGGCCTCTCCCGTTGCGGAGCACAGGCTCCGGACGCACAGGCTCAGCGGCCATGGCTCACGGGCCCAGCCGCTCCGCGGCATGTGGGATCCTCCCGGATCGGGGCACGAACCCGTGTCCCCTGCATTGGCAGGCGGACTCTCAACCACTGCGCCACCAGGGAAGACCCCTGTGTTTTTTTTAACACTGATTTTCAAAATATAAAAACAAGGAGAGGTAGCTTGAGACAGATTCAGAATCAATCTTATTTTAGTGATGACTGATCAGTGACTTGCCTAAAATAATTAGTCTTGTTTAGAACAGGAAGCACATAACAGAAAGTACAGTTAAGATTGATTTTAAAGTAAGACAACATGATTGCCTATCTGGCAGAATAACAGAAGAAAATATTCAGCTCATCTTTGTTAAATTATTAATCTGGTGCCTTTTTGCAACACCATCAAAGTTTGAGGCAGAAAATGGAAGTGCACATCCAAGTCTAACTTCTCTAGCCAGCAGCCTAGTCAAAGAATGAAATTACTTTGGTTTAAATGTATTATATATGCATTGGGCTTATTGTAGTCCAAATAAAAGATTTATTTCTCGCTGTTAAGAATAAAGTTTGGTATGAAATACATGACAAAAATTTACTTAACTTTTGCTTGATTTTGTACTATTCTCAAATCTGCAGGGTTTTGCTTTTTTTTTTTTTTTTTTGGATGATTCATAATAAGCTAATGAATCTAATCCATTCCATTTGCGTCAATGTTAACAACAGATGTTTGATGGAGCACTGATTATATGCAAGGCACCATGTGTGTTAGGAATTGGAGCTAGGGGCTGCTGACCTACTGAACAAGAGTAATTTGAAAAGTACAGTTATTTTCCAGGTCAAGCAAAAACAAAACTCTGGCTTCTGCTCCAGGAAACTGGGGCTTGTTCACGGTGACAGAATTGGCACTCTTCTTAGACCCCCTTAGAAGCCTTTCACCCAAATTATTGTATTAGGGAAATTATTACACCCCTTGCCCTTGAGTATTTATTTTTCAAATTATTCTCTGAAGGTCATTTTGGTATCATAGACTATTTTTCTGTAATAGAACCTTGATATTTTTTCCTGGCTTTTTCCCTCAGGAGCACATAAAGCAGGTTTAGTGCACACCCCATATAGTGCATGTCTGTGTTAGTGTATGCCCCATGTCAGCACACATCTGATAACAGTCCATGTTATCATATATCAGCCCACCTCAGGGTAAGTCATGTTCCATTTTAGTGCATGTCCCATGATAGCCCATGTTAATGCATACCTCAAATTTGCACATGTACCATGTTACTGCATATCCATGTCAATGCATGCCCCATGTTAGCTTACATATCAAGTTAGCACACACCCCACATAAACACACATCCTACGTTAGCACACTTCCCATATTAGTGCATGCCCAATGTTAGCACATGTCCCATATCAGTGTACATTCTTGTTAGTACACAGCTACATTAGTGCAAATCCCATATTAGCACACATCCTGTATTTCCACACATTTAAGAGTTGAGGTACAGGGAATCCAGAACTGGTGTAACTTCTAAGTGATGACATTTGAGGTATAGATTTCTTCTGTCTTTTCTCCTGCTTTCCTTGGTGAACTCTTCTTCGTGACTCTCGCCTCATGATCTGTCAAAGGCTTCTGTGCTCCAGACTTCAGATCAGCATTCTGACAGGAAGGGAGATGATGGTGAAGGTGTGGAAACAATAACCTTCTTTGTGTCTTTTTGACTAGCATTGTGTTTTATGGCCTATCTCTAACTACAGGAGAGCCAAGGAATCTAACATTTTACAGACTCTACAATAGGAAGAGATAAGGGAATAAGTGGATGAAAATGGAAATAGTGTCACCAATGTAGTGTCTGGTAGCGATGAGAATGTGTAAATAGAGTTGACCCTTGAGCACCAGGCATGTGGCGGATGGTTAGGGGTGCCAGCACTCTGCAGAGTCTAAAATCCACGTTAAATAGGCAATCTGTATATGTACCCCACTCCTCCCCATCCTCAGATCTGCATCTGATTCAACCAGTCATGGATCATGTAGTCTGCATTATTTACTATTGAAAAAAATCCACATATAAGTGGACCCATGTAGTTCTAACCCATGTTGTTCAAGAACCATCTGCATTCCCACATTTTATATGAACAATAGTAAGAGTTATCGCTAAAAGCTCTGTGAAAGTTCTTTACAAGTTGAGGATTTTTTTTTTTTGCGGTACGCGGGCCTCTCACTGTTGTGGCCTCTCCTGTTGCGGAGCACAGGCTCCAGACGCGCAGACTCAGCGGCCATGGCTCACGGGACCACCTGCTCCACGGCATGTGGGATCTTCCCGGACCGGGGCACGAACCCATGTCACCTGCATCGGCAGGCGGACTCTCAACCACTGCGCCACCACGGAAGCCCACAAGTTGAGGATTTTATCCCCTTTAATGTCTAATGTGTTTCTTTCCAACCAAGTGGGAGAGATTTTCAAATTAAGAAACCCAAACCTTACAAAAATTGTATCCAGTTGACAAAGCACCAGCAAACATTCACTACTTATGACATCTACCAAGTTAAGTAATTTGAGGGACCTGCATTATGTCCTTTTCTTATTTGATTTCAAGTTGGTTTATTTCATTTTTCTAGACCTAAAGTTTGATTTAAGCAATTTGGTGAATGCCATTACAGATACCTCTGAAATGTCCTGTGTTTTCTACATTTCTCTATTGGACTACCTGAAATCTGTTTCTCTCTCTAATATTTATTTTGGCAACCCTAAATGTCCTGTGTGGTTATAAGGGCCTGCCTGGGACAGAGAAACATGTATTGATGTGAGGCTGACTCTAAGATCTGTATCACTCAAGGGAGGTGATTCTCCCTTATTTATTAAACCATCTTCCTGACATGGCTCTACCTCAGCACAGAAGACATAGGATATTTGTGGCTGCCATCCAAGCACCTCACTTGGTGCAGTTTCAGGGACTAACCCAGTCCTTAGTACTTCTCATGCTTGTGTTTTTCCAAAGCTCCAGCCTTCTTTTGTGTTATGTGCTTGTATATATGAGCTTTGATTAAAAGTGGATTCCTAATGGTCTCTCCTGTCATTAGTGTGTATATCAACAGGAATCTTGAGGGTGCTGAAAAAGTAGCAATAGTAGGGTGTCTTTTGCTGGTTTGGCCCTCTGGTGTTTGAGACATCTTTCATGTTAAAGATGCAAATGAGAAGCTCTTTTTACTCTTTAAAAACAGCATTAATGGGCTTCCTTGGTGGGGCAGTGGTTGAGAGTCTGCCTGCCGATGCAGGGGACACGGGTTCGTGCCCCGGTCCGGGAGGATCCCACATGCCGTGGAGCGGCTGGGCCCGTGAGCCATGGCTGCTGAGCCTGTGCGTCCAGAGCCTGTGCTCCGCAACGGGAGAGGCCACAACAGTGAGAGGCCCGCGTACCGCAAAAAAAAAAAAAAAACCACCATTAATAACATGGAAAAGATTTATGAAGGGCCAAGGAATGCACTTAATGTGCATCTAAAGAGCTTAAAGTTTGAGTAAATACAACTTTGGTGAAGCTGGCTTTTATTAAAGGACAGCAGCAGGCACTGAGGGCTGGGGCCGTCAGCACTTGATAGTTGGCTATACAGGTTTCGCAAATTTACGCCTGCAGATGATAGAAGAGATGAATCAAGATACAGGCAAAGTCAGCTGACCCTGCAGACTCTTCAGTCATTTGTCTTCCTACCCTTCACTCTCAACCCCCTTACTGTATTTTCCTCATTTTCCAAGGCTCCAGCTGCAAAGAGGCCATACGTGTAAGGAGACCATATTTGAGGATATCATAGGCAGAATCTAGAGAAGTAGAAGCATTTGTGAATATCAGAAAAGCAGGTGGCCAAATGAAAGGCAGCTCAGATTCTGAAATATCAAATAATACTGGGATTGGGACAGGTGTGATTTTGACTGTTAGTCATTTTCCATGGAGAATTCTCTGTGCTGAGGGTGGCAGCGCTTGATTTATATCTGCAAGAGGGAAGACCATACTTCTTCCTGCAGTGTAGAGATCTTCTTAGAAGCCCATCATTCTTTATGTTTTTGATTAATTATTCAATTTCATTGGTGAATTTTGCATCTTATTTTCTTTATTTCCTTTTTGCCTGTAAAGTTCATTATTGGAATTTAATTATAATCACTTTATAATTACTGTATTATAGCACAAATTGATGTCATATCAAGCCAGTAGCTATATCATTTCATCTAAAACTCATCAAGTCTCAGTGATAATGTAGCCTCCCTATAGTGGCAAATCTCTCTTCTCTGCCACTTTTTCTGTTTTCCTAACAGATTTGAAAGTGCTGTTGGATCCATACATGGTCTTAAATCCTACCACATATGGTGGATTGGTGGATACTACCACATAGTAATCCACAATGCCGACAAACGTCTTATGGGGTCTTCGTTCTCAAACACAGATTTGTCTCCCTTCATAGGCAATGACTATGTTCCTCTCTCCTTCTACCAGCTTGAACTCATTATTTTTCTTTCCAAAAAATATAAAAAAGGGGATGACAGTTTCAGAAACATAGTGTTGTTTTGTGACTTCCCTCAGGACTGGCCTCTTGCTGCCTAACATCAATCCCTATGCCTGCCATTCCACTATTAAGGCTTTACTGAAGTATGGATGTATTTGTGGATACTGCATCAGAGCCCCATTAGAGGAGCAGTATGCAAAAAAAGAAGAGAATAGGATGCTTTTCAAGAAGATTTTTATTTTATTTCCACCCCAAGTTTATATGAGATCCTTAGTAAGTTACCTCACAATTGTTGGACCTTAGTTTTCTCACTGTAAAATGTAGAAATTGGGTAGGATAGTGGCAAAAATCCGTTATAGCTCTATTTTTATTATATCAATTTAATTTAAATACAATTATATCCTAATTGCTTACAAGCTAAAAGAGCCCCATCACTAGCTTTTACGGAAATAAA
Organism: Neophocaena asiaeorientalis asiaeorientalis; assembly: GCF_003031525.2. Classification (NCBI taxonomy): domain Eukaryota; kingdom Metazoa; phylum Chordata; class Mammalia; order Artiodactyla; family Phocoenidae; genus Neophocaena; species Neophocaena asiaeorientalis. The sequence goes on along the minus strand of NW_020185331.1, from coordinate 9,682,096 downwards.
AAATCTTTCCTTTTATCATTTGCTGGAAATTAAAAAGTATATATCTATGTTGATTTTTAATTTAAATGAGACTCCCTAGAGTTGTTTGGTGCACAGCTTAAACAGTTGTATGCAGTGGCCCCATTTAAAAGGAAAAAAATTATAAAATATTAGTTGCCTGTGAACCCTTAGGCAGTGGTTATCAGGTACAAGATGGGCATCGATGTGAAGAAAGGAGTAAAAAAGAGAATTCCAGGCAGATGGACAGAGTGGCTGATGTGGTGATGAGAGATAGAGCAAGAGGTCAAGCTTATCCTGGGGCAGAGCCAACAGTCAGATTCCATCTGCCATGCCAGCTTGAATTTATAGTGGCCAGGTATTGTTTTGAAGAGGATTTTGAGGTTGCACCCATGCAATAGAAGAGTGCCTATGAGTATTTAACAATGGGTGGAAGAGAGGAGAGGTGGCATGTGTTTTCCATGTTTGACCTCAAGGTAGCTCACTGTTCCATGTCCCTTTGGAGCAGGATGCCCTTGAGGACTGAAACCGAACTCCTTTTCAGCAGGTGCATGTACCCAATCTGAATCAGTGTAAGGTATTCAGCTGAGGAATAGATATTTGTGGTAGAGAGGGTGTAAAGGGGAGTAACACAATTCAAAGGTCCTGATACTTAACCCCATTTTACTTCTAATACTTATCTGTTCTCACATTTAAGTAGTCTATAAAGTTGTAAAACATTGCAAACCAATTCTAAGATCAAAGTCTTGATCTTAGAATCTGTTGTTTCTACTTGAGTAACTACAGAGATAGAGAGCTCGTGATCTTCTTCTTTAGACATTTTTAATGAGAGGATATCTCTTCTTGGTGAAAAACCTCCATCAGCTTGTTCCAGTTCTGCTCCTTCACAAAACACAAAATTAGATCCCATTCTTTCCCTGTAGACAGTTCTTTTGGGTATTTAAATGCAGTATCCATGTCCTACCAAAGTTACTTCTTCAAGTGAAGCTGCCTTAATGCCTTAAACTTTCCCTCATTTGGTTGGTGTAGAGACATGCCCATTTCTCTGATTCAAGTATACTACAGTATATTTCAGTTCACTAAACAGGTGGCTCTGAAATTAGTACTTTAGATGTAGCATGAATAACAATGAGGAAGAGGATAGAAATGCTATTACTATTTCTTAAGACCCCATCAACACTTTTGAGGACCACATCACAATGTAAACTTATATTCAAGTTCATTGTCAACCCAATTGTCCAGGTCATTTAAAAATAGTTAGCTACAACTGTTTCACAGTACTCAAAAAATTAACTCCAAATGGTTTAAAAACTTAAATGTAAGACCCGAAACCATAAAAGCCCTAGAAGAAAAAGTAGCGGAAAAGTTTATGTCTTGGCAATTATTTTTTGGATATGACACCTAAAGCACAAGAAACAAAAGCAAAAATAAACAAATGGGACCACGGCAAATTAAAAAATCTTCTGCATAGCAAAGGAAACAATCAACAAAATGAAAAGACAACCTATGGAAAGGGAGAAAATATTTGCAAAGCATATATGTGATAAGGGTTAATATCAAAAATATATTAAAAAACTTACATGACTCAATAGCGAAAAAACAAATAATCTGATTTAAAAATCAACAAAGGACCTGAATAGATGTTTTTCCAAAGAAGGCATACAAATGGCTAGCAGGTATATGAAAAGGTTATCAACATCACTAATCTTCAGGGATATGCAAATCAAAACCATGAGATAGCATCTTACACCTACAAGGATGGCTTTTATCAAAAAAACAAGAGCTACTTCAATTTAAAAAAAAAAAACAAAAAGGTCATGAAGAACCTAGGGGTAAGATGGGAATAAAGACACAGACCTACTAGAGAATGGAGTTGAGGATATGGGGAGGGGGAAGGGTAAGCTGGGAC
>NW_020185331.1:9606786-9679977 GCF_003031525.2 Neophocaena asiaeorientalis asiaeorientalis | reverse complement strand
ACCAAATGCAAGGTAGATAGCTAGTGGGAAGCAGCCGCATAGCACAGGGAGATCAGCTCGGTGGTTTGTGACCGCCTAGAGGGGTGGGATAGGGAGGGTGGGAGGGAGGGAGATGCAAGAGGGAAGAGATATGGGAACATATGTATATGTATAACTGATTCACTTTGTTATAAAGCAGAAATTAACACACCATTGTAAAGCAATTATACTCCAATAAAGATGTTAAAAAAAAAAAGAAAAAAAGAAAGACAAGAGGTAACGAGTGTTGATGAGGATGTGGAGAAAGGGGACACTTGTGCACTGTTGATGGGAATGTAAATTGGTGCCACCAGTATAGAAAACAGTATGATGAGTCCTCAAAAAAATTAAAAGAACTACTACCAGACACTCTAGCAATTTCAGTTCTGGATATACATCCGAAGAAAATGAAGTCAGTATCTCAAAGAGATATCTGCACTGCCATGTTCGTTGTAGAATTATTCACTATAGCCAAGATATGGAAGCATTCTAAATGCCTATCAAGGCACAGATGGATAAAGAAATTAATATGCATATATTATGAAAAATATTCAGCTTTGAGAAAGAAGGAAATCCTGCCATGTGTTATAATGTGGATGAACCTAGAATACATTATGCTAAGTGAAGTTAGCTAGAGAAAAGACAAATACTGTACGACCTCACTTATATGTGGAATCTTAAAAGAAAATAAAGTTGACTCATAGAAATAGAGTAGGATGGTGCTTACCAGGGGCTGAGGGGTGCAGCAGATAGGGAGATGCTGGTCAATGGATACAGGCCTTCAGTTATAAAATGAATATGCTCTGGGGATCTAATGTACAGCAAGTGGACTAAAGTTAATAATACTGTGTTATGTATTTGAAATTTGCTAAAAGCGTAGGCCTTAAGCATTCTCACTACACACACACACAAATAATGGTTAATATGGGAGGTTTTGGATTTGCTAATTAGCCTGATTGTGGTAATCATTTCACAAAGTATATGCACGTCAAATCATCATATTGTACATTTTAAACATATACAAATTTATTTGTCAGTGATACCTCCATAAAGCTGAAAAAATATTAGATACTAATAAAATGTGTGCTTCTCAATGAAGAATGATTTACATGAACCAAGTATTACCTCCTTAGAATGTCTTGGATCTCAGGTCCTGTAGCAGACCAAAGAGTTGTCCAGTGGGGACAATGGCACAACAGTGATCAAAACCCCCGAGAAAATCAACCCAAGAAAGACCATTTTTGTCTCAGGAGAGTCTGCAGAGCAAGAATTACCAAGCTGGCATGAGCCCGGCAGTTTCGGGGCCTTAGTAGATGACACACGCTTGAGAGGGACCTCGGCAAGCACTCTAAATGCAGTAGAGAGGTCAGTGGACAAAATCAAAAATCTTAATTTCAAAAAGCCTGTACTGTTGTACCAATTTTACTCAAATATCTTCCCTATTGGCCTGGCTTGCCACCAACTAAAGCGTTCTAGTCTGGTAAGAAATTTCTCCCATTGGCACATTTATTTGGATAAGGCAACAAATGATGTCATCTTCTAAAAAATGAGACCCCAACTGTTCTGCATCGTGCAATATTTTCAAGCTTTAGGAGATCATTTGATTTCAGGACAGAGGATCATTCATACTTTTTTGGAAACGTTCTCTAACTGTAGAATCTTTAATGTCACCCATTTTCAACTTACAGTTTTAAAAAAAGTCTTTGAATTTTAAAGTTAAAATTCAAACATAAAAAGCTTATATTAATGCAGACCTTTCTCCTGTAACACTTTTCCCTCTCCTGTTTTGTTCCCTGGAGGAAAGTTCTTTTAAATGATCTAGGGATATTTATGTTGTTGTTGTTGTTGTTTTTACTTAATTAATTTATTTATTTTTGGCTGCGTTGTGTCGTCATTGCTGTGGGCGGGCTTTCTCTAATTGCAGAGAGCAGGTCATTGCGGTGCGCAGGCTTCTCATTGCGGTGGCTTCTTTTGTTGCGGAGCACGGGCTCTAGGCGCAGGGCTTCAGCAGTTGTGGTTCGCGGGCTCTAGATTGCAGGCTCAGTAGTTGTGGCGCCCGGCTTAGTTACTCCGCAGCATGTGGGATCTTCCCGGACAAGGGCTCAAACCCGTGTCCCCTGCATTGGCAGGCAGATTCTTAACCACTGTGCCACCAGGGAAGCCCTATGTTGGTATTTCTAAATAATTTATGTACATTGATATGTTTTAATTTTCCACATCGTCTATTTATGTAGAATTGTCACTGTTGAACACACCACAATATCTCCTCTTCCACATTCTCCTAATAAAGTTGTATCAAATGTTTTAAATATATAATCACAGTTTAAATTATTATATATCTGTTTATATTATTACATATCTGTTGCTTACCTGAATAGGTACCTATATTGTTACCTATCAGCTGCTCTGTAAATAGATAATGAGTACACAATAATCATGGGCTTCTTTGAGGGAAAATTTGGAATTTTATTTCAGAGTTAATAGTGATCATTTTTTGAACCTAGGGGCAGGACAGGAATAAAGACGCTGACGTAGAGAATGGACTTGAGGACAGGGGGAGGGGGAAGGGTAAGCTGGGACAAAATGAGAGAGTAGCATTGACATATATACACTACCAAATGTAAAATAGATAGCCAGTGGGAAGCAGCTGCATAGCTTGGCAAGATCAGCTTGGTGCTCTGTGACCACCTAGAGGGGTGGGATAGGGAGGGTGGGAGGGAGATGCAAGAGGGAGGGGATATGGGGATATATGTATACATATAGCTGATTCACTTTGTTATACAGCAGTAACTAACACAGCATTGTAAAGCAATTATACTCCAGTAAAGATGTTAAAAATTAGTGATCATTTTTTACTTGCATATTCTGTAATGTACTTAATATCGCTTACTTATGTCACTATTAACATGTGGCAATCAGTAGCTTTACTATTGTTGTTAGTTTCATTCTGTTCCCCTTTGACATGCTTAAACCTTTCAGAGAATCTATAAATTGCTTTTTTTTTAAATGATTTCCCTAGAACCTTCCCTCCTGGAGCTTACGTTCGCCATTGGACAGGTTGCTTATTCGCCTTACTAGAGAGCTATTGCTTCACGAACCTTGGCTCTTTCTTTTGTTGGATTTATTCCCCACATTTTGTTGGGAAACAACCTCATTTGCTTTTTCACAAAGGACTCTGGGAGGAAAAAAAATGAGTCATTGCATATTTTAAAAGGCTTTTGTTCTATCTTCACACTTGCTTGACATTTTGGCTGAATGAATAATTCTAGTATACAATGATTTTCCCTCATAACATTACTGAAGTTATGGATTTGATGTCTTTGGCATGTCAGGCTATCGTTGTGAAGCCTGATGGCATTCTGATCTCTATACTGCTTTAGACACTGTGGAACCTCTCAGGATGTCCTCTTTATCCCTGGTGTTCTGAAATTCCAAAATATGTTCCTAGATTTGGATTTATTTTTATTCATTGTGCTGAGCTAAGAGTTAACTGTTTCAGTTGAGAAATGAGTGTCATTTAGTTTTCAAAAATTTAGAAAGTGTGGTAAAATTATTGAATCCTGCTATGTTCACTGGAAAAAGATTCACATTTATTCACACACTTCTTGCTTCTTTGGGGCTCTGGAAACATTGTTTGACATAGACATGATCACTTCTAAACTCATGCCTCACTCCCCTCCACCCCATAACATGCTCAAGTCCAAACTTTATGCTTTTTTAAAGTCCTTTCCTTTCTGCCTTCCACTCATTCAGATTTCATTAGTCTAAGGACTAGGCCCAATCCCAAGAGCTCTAGCAAGGCCTCTGACGATTCTAATTTTCATGTGTCTATCATTTTGAATCCTGTTGTCAATACCTCACACTTTAGCAACAAATTATATACATGGCCATCGGCATAAGGAACTGTAAAGTTCTTAGTTTTTACTAATCTCTTTCATTTAAGTATCTCTCTCGCTCTCTTTTATTTTTGTGGTATGCAGGCCTCTCACAGCTGTGGCCTCTCCCGTTGCGGAGCACAGACTCCGGACGCGCAGGCTCAGTGGCCATGGCTCACGGGCCCAGCCGCTCCGCGGCATGTGGGATCTTCCCGGACTGAGGCACCAACCCGTGTCCCCTGTATCGGCAGGCGGACTCTCAACCACTGCGCCACCAGGGAAACCCTCTCTCTCTTTTAATTTCTCTCTTTACTTTGTTTTCGGAAGACTTCAGGTATATAAATTGCATAGTAACTAATGATGATACTGTTGATAATAATCATAATAGGTTAGAACTTTAGTTTTATAAAGAATCTAATATTGTTTCAATCACTTTCCCTTGATAGCTTCTTCTACCACTTCATCTCCCATTTCATCTCCCAAATAAACTATACAAGTTCTTTTCAATTTTCCCAAGGAAAAATGTTACACCATTGCAAATTACTAGGAGATTTCTTGGAGGAGAAGACAAAAGTTTTTTGAATGCTTTAAAAAAATTAAATTTAGGGTGCTTCCCAGGTGCCGCAGTGGTTGAGAGTCCGCCTGCTGATGCAGGGGACACGGGTTCGTTCCCTGGTCTGGGAGGATCCCACATGCCGCGGAGAGGCTGGGCCTGTGAGCCATGGCCGCTGAGCCTGCACGTCCGGAGCCTGTGCTCCGCGACAGGAGAGGCCACAGCAGTGAGAGGCCCATGTACCGCCAAAAAAAAAAAAAAAAATTAAATTTAGAAAATTAAGCCTTTACTTTCTCATGGTGTCTGAAGTAAAAGCAGGATCCAATGAAAAGGAGCATAAATCAATTTCAGTGTTCTCACTGAGCTGCACACTTTGTTTTTGTCCCTCTAGCACAATATAGATGCTACAAACCATATCTAAGTAGGCAGAAATAAAGCTACTTCCATTAGATATTTTCACTTGGATGAGACTTTTTAGGTTTCTCTGTTCTATCTTATAGGTGCATTTTAATTTAAATGTGTTCTTAATCTAGCTTAAGAAAACTCATCTCACAAAATAACCAAAGTGCATTAATTTATATGTAATGACATATTTTTAAAATTCATCCAAATTATTCTTAGTCTAGGTCTTAAATGTTCTACTTGTATTATTTTTAAATGTACTCAGTTGCGCTGTAATTATTTAGAGCATTTTAGTAGTGGAACACATGATGTGATTGCAGAATTTCCAGCTTCCATTTCCAAGCACATTATCAGAAGAATCCATGAAATAACAGAGACTTTGCAAAAACAGAGACGTTCAGGAAGCCACCAGATAAAGATCTAGGAGGTGCAATCTTCTGAAAGGTAAGGCAATCAAAGGCAAATTTAATCAGATACAAGGAAGTGGGGTTGTGAGATTGGGAATAAAAGAAATTCTAATTTACATACAGTGCTTTGGAGGATATATGATCTGCTAGGATAAAATGCCAACTTCCTTATTTTCATATTCATGGAAAATGTTCACTTTCAATGCTTTCATTTCAAAGGAGTCTGCCAGGGATGAGGAAGGGGGTTAATTTTGGTATATGAGTGATAAAAATGAAATGTCAGATTTCTGGACATATCCTACTAAAGGCAAACTGATTGATTCCCCCAAGACAGTGTGCTTACACCGTTTCACTGAGATGCCCACTCTCCTTTGAATCTAAGTGAACAGATGACTTGTGTGTAATGAATAAAGTACAGCAGAAGGGACACTGCATGACTCTTAGGTCAAGTACAGCTTCTACCTGATTCACTGGAACACCTGTTTTGGTGCCTTGAGCTACCATGTAAAAAGTTTACCTACCCTGAAGCATCCATGCTTTGAAGAAGCCAAGCCAAATAATATTATCACATGTAAACTTTAAGGTTGGCAGTACTAATCTTTGAGTCATTTCAGCCATGTGAATGCATGTGAATTATCCCTTTGATGATTCTAGCCTCCAGCTATAGGGTCACCTCCAGTCTCTGAGACTACCCACCTGAGGCCCCAGATATCAAGAAAAAGAGATAAGGTAGCCCACTGAACAATAACCAAATTCCCAACTTGCAGAATCCACAAGAATAATAAAATGGCTATTTTAAACAAATGAGTCGAGGGGGTGTTAATTTGCTGCACCGCAATTTGAACCAGAAAAGAAATTTGTGATTTGCAATTTGGGACATATAAAAATATATATATGTACCACCAGTGGACAAAGAATACAATAATTTGAGTGAAACAGGTGTGGTTTCTTATTTGCTTTCTAATTTAATGGGGGGGTGGTTGGAAATAGAGAATATAAGTAATAAACCTAGAAATATTGGTTCAAACCAATATGTACTTTGAGCAGAATTTCACTTTATGTACTATTTCAAAAGAGGTTATGCAAAGACCTTCCTTGATACCATTTCTCTTTATATTCATTCCTCTTAGCAGATTTTGCCATATTGAGCCTTAATTAAAAATCCAGTACTCAAGATTTTGTTCCACTTTCCAGAGTGTCACAAAGAATGCTAGGGTACAGAACTACTGTTAGATATTTTGAGCATCACAGGCTTACTACTAACAATGAATGCCACCCTTTGGAGATGTCCTCAGAAGAATTAAGTTTCCAAATTGTGGTGTTTGAGTTTTATGTTGTCTTTTTTCAGGAGACAGGGGCTGTAATTAAACCTTGAACTTTTACAGTAATGTGTTCTGTACAGCCTGAACCTTGATCTGCCACTGATCTGCTCTATTCCATTTTACTCCGTGTCAGTGAACAGGTTGCAGAGTTCTTTTCTACTTTTTTAGAAGCATGTTCCTTTTGAATTTGGAATGGATGCTTCAAAGTAAGTGTGACACTGGCATTTTTCTTATTTTTCTGAAGCATTTAGCCTTGGAAATATAGCTGCTTTTCCAAGGTTTAACAGCTAGTTAGTAACTCATTCAGGACTAGAACCCACACAGAAGAATTTAAGAGTTAATTTAACAAACGTATTATTTATTGAGAACCTCTCCAGCACCAAGTTTTGGGTTAATAAGACAAAACTCATAAGTCATTTTCCTTGTTCATGAGGACTGAAAGCTTGCTCCAGAAAAGAGACCTTGCAGTCAGCATGGTAAAAACTGAGGTCTGAACCGAGTACAATGAGATTACAGAGGAAGAAGAAAATAATTTTGAGCCAAAAGGAAAAGCTGGTGTGTTTCAAGCTAAGTCATTGAGGAGGAAAATAATAGTATTGGCTATGAGCCAGAGGGGAGCAGAGGGGCATTTAAATGTGTTCCAGTATCAGGGAAGAGAATAGGCAAGTCGAAGTGCTGGCCTGTTGACGGGGCAGGAGGGCACTCAGTGTAACTGGAAAGGGGTCCAAAAAATGCAGGTAGGGATACAAGCAAGCCGATATCTAGCTGTCCCTTTAGACCATTATAAATAAATAGATATCAGTATAAATACACACATACACACACTTACACACACACATACACTAGCAAATATTCATTTATTTTTAAAAGTGTGGCTTGCCTCCTTTGTCATATGACAAAGACCTAAATAGACATTTCACCAAAGAAGACATACAGATGGCCAACAAACACATGAAAAGATGCTCAACATCACTAATTATTAGAGAAATGCAAATCAAAACTACAATAAGGTATCACCTCACACAAGTCAGAATGGCCATCATCAAAAAATCTACAAACAATAAATGCTGGAGAGGGTGTAGAGAAAAGGGAATCCCCATGCACTGTTGGTGGGAATATAAATTACTCCCATAAATACAGCCACTATGGAAAATACAGTCACTATGGAAAACAGTATGGAGGTTCCTTAAAAAACTAAAAATAGAACTACCATGTGACCCAGTAATCCCACTACTGAGCATATACCCTGAGAAAACCATAATTCAAAAAGATACATGCATCCCCAATGTTCATAGCGGCACTATTTATAATAGCCAGGACATGGAAGCAACCTAAATATCCATCAACAGAGGAATGGATAAAGAAGATGTGGTACATATATTCAATGGAATATTACTCAGCCATAAAAAGGAACGAAATTGGGTCATTTGGAAAGACGTGGATAAACCTAGAAACTGTCATACAGAATGAAGTAAATCAGAAAGAGAAAAAAATATATATTAACACATATATGTGGAAACTAGAAAAATGGTATAGATGATCCTATTTGCAAAGCAGAAATAGAGACACAGATGGAGAGAACAAATGTACGATACCATGGGGGAAAGGGGGGTGGTAGGAGGAATTGGGAGATTGGGATTGACACATATACACTATTGATACTATGTATAAAATAGATAACTAATGAGAACCTACTGTATAGCACAGGGAACTCTACTTAATGCACTGTGATGACCTGAATGGGAAGGAAGTCCATAAGGGAGGAGATATATGTATATGTATGGCTGATTCATTTTGCTGTACAGTCAAAACTAACACAACATTGCGAAGCAATACTCCGATAAAAATTAATTAAAAAAAAAAAGTGTGGCTTACTGTCAGCTGGGATAAAGACTAAGGAAAAGGACTATTGAGAAACTGTCTGGTTTCTAGTATAGTGAGAAGTTCACCTCTACCCTAACTTCACCTCTAGCCAAACTTTCCTTCACTAAATTACACTTGTCTTAGATGGAATTGTAGTGACCAGATGATGAAATTCAGGCTTGCATTTCGGATGTCTCACTATGAGCCCAAAATAACCCAGCAAAATATTACTTATAACCATTGTAAAGTTATCCCCAAGTGAAATGTAGTCAGTGAAATGTTTTCCTTATTGTAACAATTTGAGCCCTATCTTAGTGCTGTTTATAGATTAGTGTTCTGGGCAACTGGTTTCCCAGCAGGTGGTCCCTTTGTGCTGAAGCATAGGGGGAAAAATGAATGGATGCTTCAAAGTAAGTGTGACACTGGCATTTTTCTTATTTTTCTGAAGCATTTAGCCTTGGAAATATAGCTGCTTTTCCAAGGTTTAACAGCTAGTTAGTAACTCATTCAGGACTAGAACCCACACAGAAGAATTTAAGAGTTAATTTAACAAACGTATTATTTATTGAGAACCTCTCCAGCACCAAGTTTTGGGTTAATAAGACAAAACTCATAAGTCATTTTCCTTGTTCATGAGGACTGAAAGCTTGCTCCAGAAAAGAGACCTTGCAGTCAGCATGGTAAAAACTGAGGTCTGAACCGAGTACAATGAGATTACAGAGGAAGAAGAAAATAATTTTGAGCCAAAAGGAAAAGCTGGTGTGTTTCAAGCTAAGTCATTGAGGAGGAAAATAATAGTATTGGCTATGAGCCAGAGGGGAGCAGAGGGGCATTTAAATGTGTTCCAGTATCAGGGAAGAGAATAGGCAAGTCGAAGTGCTGGCCTGTTGACGGGGCAGGAGGGCACTCAGTGTAACTGGAAAGGGGTCCAAAAAATGCAGGTAGGGATACAAGCAAGCCGATATCTAGCTGTCCCTTTAGACCATTATAAATAAATAGATATCAGTATAAATACACACATACACACACTTACACACACACATACACTAGCAAATATTCATTTATTTTTAAAAGTGTGGCTTGCCTCCTTTGTCATATGACAAAGACCTAAATAGACATTTCACCAAAGAAGACATACAGATGGCCAACAAACACATGAAAAGATGCTCAACATCACTAATTATTAGAGAAATGCAAATCAAAACTACAATAAGGTATCACCTCACACAAGTCAGAATGGCCATCATCAAAAAATCTACAAACAATAAATGCTGGAGAGGGTGTAGAGAAAAGGGAATCCCCATGCACTGTTGGTGGGAATATAAATTACTCCCATAAATACAGCCACTATGGAAAATACAGTCACTATGGAAAACAGTATGGAGGTTCCTTAAAAAACTAAAAATAGAACTACCATGTGACCCAGTAATCCCACTACTGAGCATATACCCTGAGAAAACCATAATTCAAAAAGATACATGCATCCCCAATGTTCATAGCGGCACTATTTATAATAGCCAGGACATGGAAGCAACCTAAATATCCATCAACAGAGGAATGGATAAAGAAGAAGTGGTACATATATTCAATGGAATATTACTCAGCCATAAAAAGGAACGAAATTGGGTCATTTGGAAAGACGTGGATAAACCTAGAAACTGTCATACAGAATGAAGTAAATCAGAAAGAGAAAAAAATATATATTAACACATATATGTGGAAACTAGAAAAATGGTATAGATGATCCTATTTGCAAAGCAGAAATAGAGACACAGATGGAGAGAACAAATGTACGATACCATGGGGGAAAGGGGGGTGGTAGGAGGAATTGGGAGATTGGGATTGACACATATACACTATTGATACTATGTATAAAATAGATAACTAATGAGAACCTACTGTATAGCACAGGGAACTCTACTTAATGCACTGTGATGACCTGAATGGGAAGGAAGTCCATAAGGGAGGAGATATATGTATATGTATGGCTGATTCATTTTGCTGTACAGTCAAAACTAACACAACATTGCGAAGCAATACTCCGATAAAAATTAATTAAAAAAAAAAAGTGTGGCTTACTGTCAGCTGGGATAAAGACTAAGGAAAAGGACTATTGAGAAACTGTCTGGTTTCTAGTATAGTGAGAAGTTCACCTCTACCCTAACTTCACCTCTAGCCAAACTTTCCTTCACTAAATTACACTTGTCTTAGATGGAATTGTAGTGACCAGATGATGAAATTCAGGCTTGCATTTCGGATGTCTCACTATGAGCCCAAAATAACCCAGCAAAATATTACTTATAACCATTGTAAAGTTATCCCCAAGTGAAATGTAGTCAGTGAAATGTTTTCCTTATTGTAACAATTTGAGCCCTATCTTAGTGCTGTTTATAGATTAGTGTTCTGGGCAACTGGTTTCCCAGCAGGTGGTCCCTTTGTGCTGAAGCATAGGGGGAAAAACAGAAGTGACAGAGGATGAGGCTGATGGTGAATGGTTTTGATGGTGAATGATCTTGCATGTCTGGTTACAACATTGGTACTAAATTCTTCAGCCCATTGAAAGGGAGAGGGGAGCTCTGAGTGAGTGTGTGTGTGTGTGTGTACGTGTGTACGCAGAGCTGGACCTCCTCTGGATCTGGAATTAGTTCTTAATGCCAGGTGAACGATCTCACTGGTTTTAGTTAGTTTTAACTTAAGAGATGGTTTTAGCCAGGAAATGGCCTTACAGCCTATTTAAAACGTTTATGCCATAAGTTAATTGGTTTCCATTTTCTTTCAGCTTCATTCTTAATTTTAGTTACACCTTAGTTCTTCCTTCCTTATTCTACCTCAAAAATCCTAGTCTCCCTATTCTAAACCCAGGACTCTTTTTATAATACTCTACAGATTCTAACTTTATTTTGTAATATGAAGACAAAGGAGTCTTTCCCTCATTAAGTCAATAAGCAAGCCAAATATTGTACCGTCTCAAAACACTTCTTGTGGAAGGAATGACCTGAGCGACCTCAAGTCATCGTATCACAAGTTGTTGATGATCTCAGGAGATAAAGTACACAGAGAACCTAGCAGAGTACACATGCAACGGATGTTCCATGATAGATGCTAATGGTTAAGTCTCAGAGGATGAGGCCAGGCAAAGGTGTGTCTCAGTATAGTTCTGTTCCCATTGTGACTAAGGGGGCTTAAGTTCTTCATCAGAGGGAGACTTCAATGAACAATGTATCCCTATTAGATTTATTGATTTGTTTTCTTCTGAAATTGTTTTTCCCTGTAAGAAAAGTACGTAGTGTCATTTCATTCTAAACAAAACAACACAAAAATTGGGGCACACAATTTCAGGAGTCATCTGTAAATCTGAGGACAGAGAATAACTCATGGATTTTGACCTCAGTTACTTCCTGAGCCTAGACCCCAACCTGGTGCCCACCAACGGCATGGTGCATTTGAGCGATATAACGTGCATATGTGAAGGCCATGATTATGTGGAGCTTGTTCCATGATTTTAACAAGGCCAGGTATTACCTTGGTGCCGAATATCATGTGTAGCCATTCCATTTAAGTCAGCTAAAAGAGTAATAAAGTTTCAGTGAACAAAACTATTGCTTTGGAGGATCAGAACGTATTTTCTTCTCCCATGGTGCATTATTATGTAATTTTTCTGAGATATTGTTCAGTCTGGGGACAAGATTGCAACATTACACAAGGCTGCTTTCAAATCCAAATAGGTCACACCTAAGACTTTAGGAAACCTGGGAAGTGCCTCTTTAGTCTCTCTAGTCGCTGTCTGGAAAAGAACTTTGAAATTACTTATTTTCATGACTGCCAACCTTATTTTAGCTGCTGACATTTTTTTCTCTCTAAATCAATCTTGGACAAGTAATTCAACACAAATAGGACATAGAAGCCAAGTGCTCTGATTAGAGGTACAAACTTTCAGCTTAGCATCTCCAGTTCCTAAATATGTGAAATTTTTTAAATGTGAAAAATCACTTAACTTTTCTGTGCCTCACTTATCTTTAATCTTTGAATGGAAATAATAGTACCTGTGTTAGTTCACAGAGTGGTTGTAAAAATCAAACAGGTAATTTGTGTGAAATACCTTTAAAATGTCGTATGTATCTAAGATATTATTAGGGCATGAAAATGAAAACACACAAGTTAGCACACCTTAAAATTAATAAATTGTGTTATAAACCAGGAGTATTCTAAAAATGGAAAGAATGAAATATTCTAGGTAATTTATGTAATGACCCTTTTCTGGATGTTCCTTGCTAAATCCAGGAATTAGGATTTTGTGTCTCTGGGGCTCAGAGACAAGAGTACATACTTTTTGCCATGTGTGGGAGAGGGGAGTGCTGTGCATTTGCCACCTCTGTCTTAGATTTTATTCTTTCCTCTCACTTCTTTTTACTAAGTTCTCCATTCTTGTTTCTTGGTGTTAGGACCCATACTGTTTCTCAGAACACATAGGACACATTGCTCACAACTACCTGGTGAGGCTGAGAATCACACACTCAGGATTTCATTAGAACAATCTGTATCTCAGGAGTCATAGCCTTGCTGTTGTGAATTCTGACCCCTCTGGCTGCTGTTCAGTGTCTTTTCTCCATAGTACATTCTCTTTAAACTACACCACTGTAAATGATCACCTAAAGTGATGAAATTCCATTGGGATCCGTATCCCAGGAGACTGAAAATTTTGCTAACATTGTAAATGCCTCTTCTCTCTTTCTTGCACGTTTTAAATGGAAACCGAGAGCTCTGTGTAGGGAGAGGGAGATTATCCTGACTTTGTTCAGTGGACTGTGAAATAAGAACATAGGTGGGGCCTACCTGTGAACGGTGGCTGTAAATTCCTATGCTAAGACGTGTTTATCTGTTTTCAAACCCGGCGCACCTTCTTGGCCATTGAGAGATGGAACAGGAGGATGAGATGCACAATCCCACAGGCTTCCCGTAGATGTGATGAGAAAGCACATTCCTTGTGCTCCAGAAGCAGACCTGGTGCCTCCTGATGCCTCATATCTATGTACTGCCTCAAAACTCCAGGGTCTCTTACATGTGTGCAAACATCCTGCTGCTCACAGCAATAATCCACATTATATGCCAAGAAAGAGATGGTGACAGCAGCATTTCTATATCTCGGTCTTGCCCCTCTAATTGTGATGGCTCATGAAGATCCTGGCCTTCAGTCTATCTTTGGAATCAGCAGAAAACAACCGTTTTTCCATTCTGAAGCAGGCATGACGACTGACTGGAGTTCGTATAAAAATCACTTTCTGCTTTATGTTGTGTAGATTAATGAAAGTTTTAAACCATTATAATGATAGATAAGGAACTTATTTCCACTCTAGCTGAAAGAAATAAAACTGTTCCAACTTAAATTAAGGAGGTCTAAGACTTTGCAATCTCATCAAAAGTGCATGGGCAACAAAGAGGTACAAGTTTATAACCCATTCTGGAGTACCTTAATTTCTTAACATCCATCATTTTTCTGCTTCATTACTGTTGGTGTGCTTCTCAAAAGCTTCTGGGAAAACTAATGTTTGCAGAAAAAATAAATACATATGGGTCAAGCTAGTATCTTTTTTTAATAGGGAATACAGGGATTCTTCCCCCCCATTTTATTCGCATGATGCACTGTTAATTTTATTTCATTGACACTGTTGCCTTTGTAACAACTGGTTCCTAAGCTTGAGTGGCATGATCTACTTACTACTCAAAGAATAAATCTGAACTTGGACAAAATCCAAGCAGTTTCATTCTTGAGAATGTCACAGTTTGCCTGCATACCCCTTCAAATTGGTGAGATTTGGTCAAGTTTTGTTTGTAGAGTCAGCATAGGCTTGTAGAAAATAGGGATATAAAAAGTGATGTCAGATATATGTATCAAGCATCTCTTGTGCAACACTTTTTCCTCCCAGTCCTTCATCAGATTTCAGGAAGAGTTTTGGTTCCCAGTTTACTACAGACTTTGACCTGCTTTGCTCAAATTCAACTTCAGACCCTGGGCCACCTACACTTTGCTTAATGAGGTTGTGGCTTGGGAAACTGATAGGAAGTTATTTGACATTTATGCATGCACAGTGGGAAAATTCAGTCAATTAAGGACGATGGAGGTGGCTTAACCACTGGGCGAGGGGTTAGACATACATGCTTTCACCTTTTATTCCCTGGGCAAGAAATTTAGAGAGCCACTTCAGATCTTCTCAGAAGGCATCCTGGGATCAATCACCCTTAACTGTGGCCAAGTCAATAATTGTCCTTGTACTGGCTTCACTTCATTCCCCCTGTACCTCATACCTGCTCTTTGAGGTTACATGAAAAAATAAACTACCTTCTCAGAGGCTTTTATCTCATGCTCAGCTTTAAGGGGAACCCATACTAAGACAACATTTCTCTGACTTTTCTTCAAAGACGTTAATTATAGGTCACACGTGCTGTTCTCTGTCTCTTCCCTTTCCACCACTAGTGAATCATGGAATTCTTCTGCACTCAGCCAAGGAAGGGCCTTACAAACCCTTTCAGCCTAAAGTCCAGATTTACCACGTGTTTTAACATGGCACATAGTAACCTTCCTTACCTTATGCCCCCTTCCTTTATATCCCCTTCCGCCTATGTTCCCAGAGGCGATCCAGGGTCAACGTTGCCTCTGCCTCTCTTTCTGCAATCAGTTGTCTTCTGTAAGTGCATGAGAAACTAATTCTTCCGTCTCTCTCTCTCATGGTTGCTGGGCAGCAATCTAGGCTACTCTTTAGCTCAGTTCCCTTTCTTACATGTCACTTAGTGGAACTTATGATTCAGTTTTCTTTCTCACAAAGTATCAATCACTGTTGGAATTTCAGAGCCATTGATCATAGTCAAAACTTCAAATGTCAACTCTGAAAATAACATGTTTCTACCATTTAAAACCATTGCCCAAGACCATTTGTTCCCTGACCTAGAATAAGGTCGACCTCTGCACTTACATTCTCCCAAAGAAACTGAATATTTTAGTTCAAGACTCTTTTTATCTTCGAGACTTATCATTTTTTGCCAACTTACTAACTTAATATCCCAAACTTTTCCATCCCTGTTTTACCAAATTAGACCTCTCAGATGCTAAACCATGTCTTGATTTCTTGACTCCAATTTTTTATCTTATTTCATCTCTGAAACCCTGAAATAGTATCCTTTGAACTAAAGGATGTAAAACTTGCTTCCAGAACTAAGAATGAGAAAACATTATGGAGGTTCTGATACCTATTTTTTCCCAATTATTTCAAAGCAATGTGAAGGTGAAGTGTATCTCTGGATAATTACTATGTCCTCCTCAGCATCATTACACATTAAAGGTTTATCATATGTAATTGTTGAAAGAAACTATTAATGGATAAATTGACATTGGCTGGAGAAAAGCCAATAATCTTGAAGAATATCTTGACAAAGTGAAATGAAGAATTTCAGGCAATGGAGAAGAGAGTTGTTCCTTGATCTCGCATCCTGTAGGCAATTGTAAGTTTCTGAAACAGGCCCTGAAAGTTTCATTTAAAAAGAACTGAAAGGGAAAAGCATTTGTCCCAATGCTCTACACATGATACGTGCATGGGTGGCAATGCTTTATGGCAGTGGTCCTTTGGCACCAGAGAACGGTTTCGTGGAAGACAATTTTTCCACGGACGGAGTTAGAGAGCCACTTCAGATCTTCTCAGAAGGCATCCTGGGATCAATCACCCTTAACTGTGGCCAAGTCAATAATTGTCCTTGTACTGGCTTCACTTCATTCCCCCTGTACCTCATACCTGCTCTTTGAGGTTACATGAAAAAATAAACTACCTTCTCAGAGGCTTTTATCTCATGCTCAGCTTTAAGGGGAACCCATACTAAGACAACATTTCTCTGACTTTTCTTCAAAGACGTTAATTATAGGTCACACGTGCTGTTCTCTGTCTCTTCCCTTTCCACCACTAGTGAATCATGGAATTCTTCTGCACTCAGCCAAGGAAGGGCCTTACAAACCCTTTCAGCCTAAAGTCCAGATTTACCACGTGTTTTAACATGGCACATAGTAACCTTCCTTACCTTATGCCCCCTTCCTTTATATCCCCTTCCGCCTATGTTCCCAGAGGCGATCCAGGGTCAACGTTGCCTCTGCCTCTCTTTCTGCAATCAGTTGTCTTCTGTAAGTGCATGAGAAACTAATTCTTCCGTCTCTCTCTCTCATGGTTGCTGGGCAGCAATCTAGGCTACTCTTTAGCTCAGTTCCCTTTCTTACATGTCACTTAGTGGAACTTATGATTCAGTTTTCTTTCTCACAAAGTATCAATCACTGTTGGAATTTCAGAGCCATTGATCATAGTCAAAACTTCAAATGTCAACTCTGAAAATAACATGTTTCTACCATTTAAAACCATTGCCCAAGACCATTTGTTCCCTGACCTAGAATAAGGTCGACCTCTGCACTTACATTCTCCCAAAGAAACTGAATATTTTAGTTCAAGACTCTTTTTATCTTCGAGACTTATCATTTTTTGCCAACTTACTAACTTAATATCCCAAACTTTTCCATCCCTGTTTTACCAAATTAGACCTCTCAGATGCTAAACCATGTCTTGATTTCTTGACTCCAATTTTTTATCTTATTTCATCTCTGAAACCCTGAAATAGTATCCTTTGAACTAAAGGATGTAAAACTTGCTTCCAGAACTAAGAATGAGAAAACATTATGGAGGTTCTGATACCTATTTTTTCCCAATTATTTCAAAGCAATGTGAAGGTGAAGTGTATCTCTGGATAATTACTATGTCCTCCTCAGCATCATTACACATTAAAGGTTTATCATATGTAATTGTTGAAAGAAACTATTAATGGATAAATTGACATTGGCTGGAGAAAAGCCAATAATCTTGAAGAATATCTTGACAAAGTGAAATGAAGAATTTCAGGCAATGGAGAAGAGAGTTGTTCCTTGATCTCGCATCCTGTAGGCAATTGTAAGTTTCTGAAACAGGCCCTGAAAGTTTCATTTAAAAAGAACTGAAAGGGAAAAGCATTTGTCCCAATGCTCTACACATGATACGTGCATGGGTGGCAATG
Source organism: Neophocaena asiaeorientalis asiaeorientalis (assembly GCF_003031525.2). Taxonomy (NCBI): domain Eukaryota; kingdom Metazoa; phylum Chordata; class Mammalia; order Artiodactyla; family Phocoenidae; genus Neophocaena; species Neophocaena asiaeorientalis. Next base: position 9,662,462 of record NW_020185331.1, on the reverse strand, counting down.
CTTTATGGCAGTGGTCCTTTGGCACCAGAGACCGGTTTCGTGGAAGACAATTTTTCCACGGACGGAGTTGGGGGGATGGTTCACGCGGTAATGTGAGCGGTGGGGAGTGGCAGATGAAGCTTCACTCAGTCGTCTGCCGCTCACCTCCTGCTGTGCAGCCTAGGGGTTGGGGATCCCTGCATCGGATATTACTTTTACCCAAACTCACCACTTCTCAGTCCATATTTTATTCTAGTTATTGCTGCATCCACAGGTGCAGACAGGTGTAAGCTGAGCTGCTTGTTGCTATCCCAAACATTTCCACTGACTTTGAGTTGGATACCTGTAGAAACCCACTCAGCCATTTTGATGCATGTACGAACCCAGGCATGGAAGATATTTAACACCCCAGTGAAAATCCTGCCATCAATGGGGAAGGAAACTAGTAGGTAATACATAGTCCCTCTCTGTCCCTTTGATGGAAAATCCTTATCTTTATTCTACATGGTACCTCAGGAGATGCACAGTGAGGTTCAGTCAGAGTTATGATAAAATCAGTAAGTCATCCTCCAATTAGTGTTCTTTCCTTCCATTGTTAACTCTTGGAAGACCCAATCTGCCATTCCTTAGGGTCACTTCCAAAGACAACTAGACAGCATGCAAGTCTTTATCTCAGGCTTTAAGTGGAACATAATTTAAGATGGTTTGAATGAGAAGCGGCCTGGAAAGCAGACCTTCAAGACAGGATTCTGAAACTGGACCACTTACAGTTCAGTGACAAAAAGTTCCCAATGCTGACGATAAGTGGATTGGTGACAGCACCTTGGCATTTGAAAACATCGTGATAACCAGGATTGTCATTAGTGGTGGATTAGAATTAGATGACATAAGAAGGTAAAGTATTATCGTATTGAAAGGTGATATTTAAACGATGTGTGAACCATTAAATTGTAAATGTTTTAGAGTCAATTGGCAGCTTTAGAAACCTTGAAAAATGAATACAACACGCTCAGAGTTAGCCAGCTCTCAACTCAAGACATACTATGAGAGTTAGAGTGACTCTGTGGTACTGTTTAAATAGATGCCTAACTCTAGCAGTAGCTGGATGAGGGTGCTGGATATTAAGCTCAGGATTTAACTGTAAAACTAGAAGAGCTACAAAGTAGAGTGAGTGCAAAGCCTCAATAAGTTTGATATGATACAAACAAGATTATGGGAGGAAACAGATCTGTGAAAAGGACATTTAATAGATCAGCATAAGTAAAGTAAGTGCCTATATTCCCCTAACTACGTATGGACAGAAGAAGCAACAATATTCTCTAGTTAAGAAGTGGCCTTGAGATATGGCCAGTAGTTCCCCTGAGTCAACTGCATAAAAAAAAAATTGATGTCTGCTTTTCTCAATATAGGCCTCACCTTCCCCTACTGCATTCACACTAATAACTATGATTACATTTCAACACAGTCCAAATAGAGAAATACAGTGCATATGGTAGGAAAACAATAGTTTATATCCCCCCCAATAATGCAATATCTGGCAATTGTTTACTGGAAGAAAACAAGAGGACCGTGTGTTGGGATGAACCTTGAGGATGTTGGACCAGTGAGGCTGAAGAAAATGCTGGGCAGAAGACCTGGTGAAAAGAAGGCTAACTGCAGGCACCACAATGAAAACTTATGCTGTCACTGAGCTTTCGAAAGAAAGACAGTTCCCACTGACTGAAAGGAATGCCGTGGCCCCTTTAGGAAGGACTGCAATGCCATTGCTTGTACATATGGTATATAATAGTCTGTTATTTTCTCATAGGGACTTGTAGTCATCTACAGGAAACCTGTACTCTAAAGAAAGAGTCATGCCCATCATTACCAATGGCTGTTGGTAAAAGGTCTAAATTAATACTGAAGTTAGTGCTCTGGTAAAACCACAGTAGAATCCAAGATAGAGTGTGGACTTGCAGAAGTCAGATCACAAATGTTATGATAGATTTATTGGATTTAACAACATGCCCTAGAACCTGCGCACATAACTGGGAAGTAGCCCTTGTCACGACCTTGCCATTGGCTTGTTAGTAGAATAAGTCCCAGTCCCCCACACCTACTCCATGGGATGACTTCCCAAAGTAAACTACCCACACGAAAGCTCTCCTTTTAGGCTATGCTTTTCGAGGGGAATCTAGTCTATGACCAATGCCTCAAGGCATAAGTCAGAACTCCTTTCTAGATCTTCTGTTGGAAACTGTGGGGACAGAGAACATCACTTACTGCTAAACTTGGCACTATTTGCTCTACCCCTGTAGCTGGAAAGGACCACCATGCAGGGGAACCTGCTCCAAAATGAAGCCATCACAGCATAAAAGCAGAACAGAAATATGGAAATAAACCAATTACTGATACAACTACTTGACCATGGGTCCAGACTTGTTTAGATTTAACAGTTATTTTGGCCCATATGTTACCTTGTGGTCTTAAGCCAATTTGAGTTATATTTCAGTCACTTACAAGCAACCCAGACATTTATTCCTGAGTGGTCTGGGCCCATGTTGACATGTACTTATCAAAGCCATGGTTGCTGAAATTGCCTATTTACAGTTAAACCTGGGCGTGGAAGTAACAGTAGATGTCCCAGGATATTAATGAGAGTGTCAAACACAGTCTTCCTGTCCGCTAATGAAGTAGCACTCTATCTTTTGATGATCAGAGTAAATTAATAATGCCTATAAGAAAATTTTTTCTCTTTTCCTGCTGAGGAGGCAGAAGTGACCAAGTGCAGCTTCAGCTTTTACGTTAGTGGAACTCGTATTATGTTACTTGGTTAGTACTTGGTTAGGGTGACCTACCACCCCACTCTGTCTGTGACTGATGAGGATTTTGGGAGGTGGGACTTTCAGCTTAAAACCTGGATAGTCCCAGGCAAGCAAGAACAAGTTGGTCACCCTACCCTAGGTCAAGGTATTCCCTGATTAGGAAATAAGAGCCTCTGTATCCATGGGGACATTATGCAGAAATGCCCCAAGTGGTTCACTAGGAGGAACTCTTATCCTAGTGAAGCAGGCCACTCTTATCTTTACCCCATAAATCCCAGACCTGTATATTCTACTTATATGGGTAACACCATATAATGACTGTTGGTTTAAGTATAAAAGATACTGCCTAATACAGAATGTCAGCGCAATCTGGTGCCTCAGCTGTGCCTTCAAGAGGCAACTATTAGTTTGTTCCACTAACCCTGATGTATTAGGTCTTTTGAAGAGATTAATGGTTTGTCATAGGTTAAGAGCCTTTTTATGAATTGGACTTAATGTAAATGCTAGCTGATCTGAGCAACCCAAGGGATGGACTATATCAGGAACTTTCTGTGCCCTGCTTAATGAAACACCTGCAGGACCGAATTAGCCATTTCTAATTCTTGCGCAAGTCTGGAAATAGAAAGAAGTTAAAACCCCACGAGGCAATCTGCGATCCAGGAGGATAGAAGCTAAGGGTAAATATTCTCCTTTCTTATCCTTTCACATAAAATACTGAGGCTCAATCTACATGGAGTCTCACAGAATCCCTTGTGGGATCCAGCCCCATTTGTTCCTAGTGGTGACACGCTTGACCACACTCTGTTGGATTTGCCTCTCCTCCTTCGCTGTTTCACCTCTGTTCCTTGGGTATAATTAGCAGAGTAAACTAGCTGCACACAGCCTTGTTTCAGACTGATCTATAGGGTTTAGGGATGAGGTTCAGGGATTATTAGCCTAAAACAAATACCTTAATATTTTGTGTAAGGCAGAATTCTTGCTTGCAAGTGACAGAACTCTAACCCAAACTGGTTTAAACACACAACGTGACTCATTAGCCAAATGATTTGTTAACTCTAGCAAGTCTGGATCCAGGGCCTCAGATCATTTAATTAGTAGTTGACCCTTTTGCATTTTTCTGCTGTGCTTGTTTTCTCTGGTAGCTTCATTTTGAACCAGGTTCCCATGCATAGTGGCCCTATGTAGCTACAGACATAGAGCAAAATAGATTCAAGGTCGGCAGAAAGAGATGTTTTCTTTCCCATCAATTCCAACAAAAGCCTTGAAATTGAATCTCATATCATTGCCTTTGATAGTCTTGGGATTTATCATAACCTGAAATGATGTGATGCTCTGATTGACTGCTCTTGAGTTATATTTCAATCCTTGGGGCTGCAGGGAGCGAAGACACCACATCTCTAGCTCAACAACATGGTTTGAGGATAGGAAAGGGGAGGTTTGCCACAGACAATGAGGCAGCAATGACCGCTAAAGAGGAAGTGGATGTTGGGCAGGCAAAGTCCACAAGGGTCCACTACACACTGCACCCCTCTAGTTCTGACTCCCCAGCTCCTTTTCACATGGGAAACTTGGGAGCTTGTGTTTTCCCCCCAACCGTAACCTCTATCCCTAGACAAAACACGCAGCCCCCCTGCTAGGACCCCCACTACTCTTCCACTGCTCTTCCTGGTAAACATGCATCCCTTTATAAACCCTCCATTAGTTTTTATATTGGCCTCTGTGCTTGGGTGTGCTGAGCAGCTCCTCTAAGGTCTGCTGACACATCTCCAGTGCCCTCTGTGAGGTTCTGCATTTCTTTACAGGACCATCACTCAGGGAAAGTCACTCACTCATCAATATCCTTTAACACTGTTTGCTTTTTGGAGTGTGAGAGCATTCAAGCAGCAAGGGAGGCCTCCCGCGGTCATCAGAACTTCACTGATGCATTTTGTCAAGTACCAGGGAGTCTCCATAATAAACAGAGAAAGAATCTGAGACATGTTGACTGCTCAATCCATCATGGAACTAACAGGACATATGAGGTGGGCCGATGGAGAAAATACCGAGGGGATAAGAGAGAGACATATTGCTAAAAAATGTCTAGCAGAGCCTCTTATTTTTTTATGTTTACTGCACAAGGTTAGCACTTGAAAATGGATCAGTTTTTCAGGAACTCATGCAACAGTTCTATCTTGAATCTCAAGGAAACGTGCTGTCTCTCTTCTCCCTGCTGCTTGTCAACTGTATGGTGGGGAAAACAGAGCTATCCTTGATTGGATCAGGTACTTCTCCACCTACTCATGTCAAAGGGACTAAAAATTATTGCCTATTGCAACTATTAAGTTATCCATGGTTGGTGCCCAGTGCAGTCTACAGTGAAGGATTCAGTTCCTGGGTGTCCTAGTTAACTTTAGTGCCGGTCCTTCAGTTGCAACTAAATCTTACTAGTCATTTCATAAAGTGGCATTATTTTGTCACGATATGAATGAAGGGAGAGAGTATGTTTAGGTCAGTGCATGAAGCTTAACCCTACTGAAAAGGGGAATCAACGTGTATGACTTATTCATGATGAGATCAGGAATGTCATCTTCAAGATAAAGAATACCTATAGCAATTAGAGCATGACTTGGGCTGGTGGATGAGGTGGTCTAGAGCCTTTGCCAGAACCCCCACCCCTTCTTAAAGCTACAGAAAGAAGATGGATTCCTAAAAGTCTTAAAATAGTATATCTTAGTTTCCTCTCTAGTTCGATTTAGGATCTTCATTAAGTGGCTCTATCAGAAGCATTATGCCACTATTTTTCAGAGTTCCAAAGAATTTCTGTATATCTGGGAACACTTACTCTTCCTAAACAAGATTATGTGCTCCCTGACATCACATTTAAATATCACACACGGTATCTCCACCATGATTCAACATTTAATCTTGGCTTTGCATTCCTTATAGATGACATTCCAAATTCTTGGCACGTCATGTTAAAATTTTCAGCATTTTGTCCCAACCTGACATTCCAACCATAGCTACAATCCCACTTTGGCCATTTCCTAAATATACCATGTTCATTGATGCCACACTGATGTTACAGATGTTTTTAGTTCAGTATGAAATAACTTTCTCTGACTGGTGATATCCTATATCCAACCAAGATGTTACCTTTCTGAGAAACTTTTCCTAATCCTTCAGCAGATGTTAGCCCCTCCATCCTTTGTGCCTCTCAAGAAATGGGGCCTCTTTTTGATTCATTATTATTAATTTTTTGCTACCAGACCTAGCTTTTGTCACTGTGCTTCATATAAATGATTTTCAATAAATTTGTCCTTCCTTCCTGTTTGTTTTTTTCCCTTCCTTTCTTCCTCCCTTCTTAAGCGATTATTTTTGATCTCTAATTTAATAGACGTACACTCTTACTCTATGTAAAACTAACTATATGTGCAATACTGAAAAAAATAATGAAATCCCTGACCCCAAAGTATTTTCCTTTCAGTGGCATGAGACCCTGTGCCTCATGGTGTACGCTGAATAGTGATATAGACCATGGTATTTATGACAGGAGGTAGTTTTACAACTTGGAGGAAGGCCCTCATGGCCGTTAGTCTCCTACCCCCAGAGACTGTGAGATGGAGGACTCTCTCTTCCTTAGTGATTACATTTCAAAGAAATGGCTCCCAGATCCTTGAGAAAGACATATAAAACTAGCAAGAGGCTTTTAAAAAACCTTTGTGTCTCAAACAGACAGACTAGGAATTTGCAATTACAAATTTTCTAAAGAATATACTCTAAGAAAAGGGAGGTCAGGGGCCTTGAGTCAGGAAGAAGCCTGTCTAACGTTTAGGCTAGCTGAGGGTAATATTAAGGTCCTCTTGGTGTGGGACAGCTGGGCTAGGATAGTCTTGGATGAGACAGCTTTGCTCTGCCCTAAGTAATGCCTCATCCTCTAACAGAGTAGCTCCGGCTTGTTCCCATGCCAGATTCAGAGGTCAGACAGTCAGAATAGAATCAAAAAAGCCCACTTGGGGCTTAGGCTCAGACCTGACACACTGTCACATACTGCATTCTTTGACCAAATTACAAAGGGATTTTATAATAAGGCCTAAAACTGTGGCGATAAATTCCACTTTTAAAGGTGTGGAAATATGCAAGTCACTTTGCAAAATGCCATAGGTTGGAAAATTGGGGCATTTTGGCACTGAATTAATCAATCAAGTGATTCTCCTTGCAGGACTCTTATCATTAACAGCAAAAATACATATATTATTTTCAATCTTGTCTGAAAACCAAGACTTACTTCTCTATAATCAGGAAAATGGATTTTTTTAAAGGCACATTCTGAAATTTTCTCATAACTGCTAGTGTAGAAAACACTTAGTAATCTATGAAATATATTTCAGCAGTCACATACTTATTAACTTAGCTTAAATTTCCAAGAATGAATGTATTCCTTATGCTCAGAGCCAGCATGTGCAGCTGAGTATTCAACTCTGCACAGTGCAGAGAGACTTTCTCCCTGCGGTTTCTGTCTGTACTGTCTCCACCTGTGTTGTCACAGGTTCAACACTATTGAATAGATCTCTTAGAGGGTTTGGACTGAAGGTGGAAACTTGTGGAGATTTGTAATGTGATGCAATTCACAGGACTGATTGTCTAGAGTCATGCATGCTGTTAACTAAGTTATTGATAGTCAATTTGAAAACCTGTAAAGACGTTGGATTGGGCTTTTTCCAGTTTTAGCATTGTGTTACCCCCTTGGGATTTAGTACCTATATGCAATTTGTCATGAAACTTTTTTGATGGAAAGTTTCAGAGAATTTTTTAAGTTCTTTAAAAAAATCTTTGTGGTGTGTGATATTGTAAGTGCAATATCTGGAATATCATCGTCATTATTGCTGTCTTTAACTGAATGATTTTGATGTGTCGGCATACATTGCCTTATTTACTCCTCTCTTCAGATAATCCAGTAAGAGATATACTATTATTCTCATTTTACAACTGACATTAAAACAAAACAAAATAAAGAAAAAGCTCTGAAACTTGAAGGGAGCTTGCCCAAGTTCCCATAACTAGGAAATTACAAAATCTTTGTTAGGTTTGGGTCTGTGTGATTCAAAGATCATGTTCTCTTCCAGTCAGCTCTCTGTTCCTCCTCACGTGCCAAGTAACAGCAAGCAATGATTGGACCTTTTCAGGATTCTTTACAAGGTCCAGAAATATTAGAAGGACAGGTTTTCCCATTCTTGATCACTCCTACCCCAACCAATATGTACCCACTGTGTTTTCTTTAAAACCAATCTTCTATATCTTACCCCATCCAATGAAAATAGTCTCAGGGACCTGATAATAATTAAGTTTTCAATGTTTATAGTTGTAAAATATTACCTTTACATATTTTTCAGTTTTAAATCTTTTTCAATAAGAAGCTATTGGCTGTGACCTTAATTTCTGTGCTATAAAGTTCCATATATATGTATTCTGAATTCTGAATATACCATATATTTATTCCGATTCTGGATTTTCTAAATATGAATACATTTAGTCACAGTAATCCATAAATTAAAAGCCAGAATTCAGAGTGACCAGTGTACTGATATTCACAACCTCCAGACAGACAGTGGAATAAGACCCACAAACATTTTTTCCCTTGCACTGAACCACTGAAAGTGGAAATTAGTCATACTTACTTCTTAGTTGCATTTCTTTACAAAAAATTGGAGCTGGTCATTTCCTTAGAGGCACCACTAAAAGATGAGGAAAGCAAATAGTTCCACAGACAACTGCATAGTAATCTTAAATTACTCTACAAAGACTGGAACCAGAGGGAGAACTGCTGGAAAGAATTTGCATATATTGCTTGCCTATGTTTATTTAATGTACACCAAAATGTTTTCCTATGACCTTGACTTATATATTCAAAAATCAAATAAAATTTGGATACTTCTGCTTGTTTTGAGGAATGAAATTCAGAAAAGGTATATTTATAGTGGCCATCATTCTGTATGTTATCACCGTGAGGGATATGGTAAAAGCAGCAGAACCTATGTGTCAGAATCAAGCAGTCGTATACATATACTGAGTGCCCAATGGATGCCACCTCTTAAAAGCTGTTCTTGAGTAATTTGTCAAACAATTATGGATGCATATGTGTATGATTTATTAGTTGTATACATACCAAATAGTAAGTGTTTAGAGACATCGTCACACCAGCCCTATCAGGTTAGTATTATTATCTCCATCTGGTGGGTAACTAAATGATTGATTCAAAATGTACAGCCTTTAAACATCTATGTATGCAGCGTGTTAGGTGCAGTGGATGATAAAGACACAATTTTTGAGCTCTTTGGGAAACTGTGACATGAAATGTCAGTAAATAACACAAAATATCCTGTTTTAAGCACAAAGTTGGGTATTCACAGCTATAAAAGAGTTTCTAAACAAAGGGAATTCTTTTAGGGGAAATAGGGTAAGGGAAGAGCTTTTCCAGCAGAAGCAACAGCAAAAGCAAAGACATTCAGGTGGAGAAATTAATAACGGCATTGTGAGTTCAGTGTTTTACATTATCTATCACATACTAATATTAGGAAGGAGGGACTAGACTTAAGGGAAGGATGGTTAATCTGGAAGAATTCTCCAGAAAACAATGTGTCATGGACTGTTAGTCTTTTGTGACCTTTCCCTTCCGCTCCCTGTGATTCTTCTCTGGCTGCTAATCAAGGGGTGCTCCATATTTCTTCCCTAGGAAATGTTTGCCCCAGCTCAGCCAATCACATCCCTTTTGAAGAGTGAAGTGAATGGACCATCTCTGTGCTCATGAGCATTAAGGGCCACTTAGGAGTGCAGCTGCTGGGCGTCAGGGTGCTGCCACCATGGGACAGAATCTGCCTACGTGAGAACCCAAGCAGCGGCCTCAGCGCCAAGAGCCAGAGACAGAATTCTGATGATGTAATGGAACCACCAAACACAGCCCTCCCCACAGGTATAATTTCAATTCCTTTTTTTGTTTTTTGTGGGGTTTTTTTAACCATGAAGGAGAATCTGATAGCTTTAACCACAAGGAGCAAAAGGACTTCGGGATCTGTAAACAAAAGGTAAGTCAGGAGAATGCTAATGTTTATTGCAAAACATCCACAACGAGTGTTGTTCCACTTTGTCTTATTTAGAAATATTCAAGTATGTTAGAAACTGGAAAGAGATACATTTTTCAGTCACCAAACATCATTTATTTAACTTGTGTGCTGGCTTCTTATTTCTTTTATGGGAGTAACTTCACATACTGCTGCTTCGAGAGAGCGCTACCTCCCCTTTCTCCACTCCTCCCATACTTCTGTTCCTTCATCTGTCCATCAGTCTGTATATATGACTGTTGTTCTTTATTACTTCACTTCCTCATCACTTTGCATCTCAGAAAGAGGATCTTCTAACTCCAAACAGGGTAAGTGATAATAAACCTAGAAAATTATCTTCTTAATGGGATTGAATTATTTTTATTTATCCACTGAAGGACATTTTCTATTCCTTGTCCCACACCAAAACAAAAAGTGGTGACTTGCCTGCCTTCACATCTTAAATGGAAGTAAGCTTTATTCATTATCTCTGGTTTCTTATGGTCATAACTTATACTAATGAAAGTTGATGTAATGGGTAGGAAAGATGTAAATTTGAGTTTATAATGAGGATAGACCTTTATTGTTCCTGACAGATCTTGTGCTCTGGGTAGGCAGTAATTAAGTAAGCATCTCAGGAATCATAAAAACATAAATAAGTTTTCTAGTAACAGATTGAAGTTAGGTTTGGATTAAGCTTAGAATAACTATGTAGGCTTTCTTGACAAAGAGCTGTCTCATAAATCATCCAGGTGGGGAAGAGATTGTGTCAAGTATGTTGAGGTTCCAGTTGATGGCCAGCTCTGTCTCAAGTGTCCCAGAAATGTAGAAATGTAGCTTATGGGGGCTATCACAGCTATTAAAAAGGGCAAAATAGATCTCTGAGAAAAGCTTCAGATTCAACGTGAATGGCTCTTATGTAGGATAAAATGTTCAGTCCCTAAACTTAAAAAATACTGATCTCTAAGCAAGAGGGGATGAGCTGGCCTTGCACTTAGAAGAAGTTAGGCTAGGCAGTATTAAAATCTTCTGACCAGGGAGATGGAGAGAGCTTAGAATGGAGGCCAAAAGGTAGTGATTCAAGCTACATCTCTCCAGGTCTGGACAGGACAGATTCTCACTTGTAGTAAAAAGCCCCACAATGTTCTCACAAGATTACTTCTTGTTACAGAAATAAATGTTTAGGCATATGTTTGAGAAGAAGGCATAAGAAGAAATAGATTAGTTCCTCCTCTTCCTGTCTCTAATTCATAGCACAGAGGAAGAGAGAGCACAGAGGAGAAAGAGAGAGCAGAGAAGAGAATGAGGGGGGTGGTGGAGAAAATGAGTGAAAATGAATGAACATGGAGGAGACATGACAAGAAGGAAAGAATAGGGAAGGCAGGAAGCAAGCTTGCACTACATGCATCAGTCATTCAGCAACCTGCAGGACAGGTGTAATCAGGTTGAAATGAATATCAACGGTATCCAAGGAATAAGAATAGGAAACTGTGCTACAAGTGGAAAGTTTCAGCTTGGGAGCTGGAGTGTATGACAGCCAGGAGAGGGATGTTACTGCAAAGTCAGCCATCCTAGTTCTTTCTTGGTATCAGGGCATGACTTAGACCTAGGAGTTTCTTGTTAACTGCATGAGTCCTTGATTCCTTTTGTAATCTGTTGATAGTAGCACCTTTCTCTTCCTCCCTCTCCCTCCATTCTCCTTTCTGTTTCTCTAAATTACTGCATTAAATCATCTGATCTTGAGACAAGCACGAGGTTGGTTCAAATGTCCCAGTTTGACACATGCTAATTATGGCTGAAACTAAAGAAAGATCTGAAGTAAATGATATAAATTTGGAGAGCAGGCAGACAGACCTGGTTGGGATGTCTTATATTATACTCTATAAATGCTACAGCTTTACCAAGTTTTTTAATCTTTCTGAGACTCAGTTTCTTCATCTTTAAAATACGAATAAATGCATTCATCTTGTGATTGTAATGAAGAATGAAATACAGAAGTGCTTAGCACGGTTCTTGGTGTTGAACACTACAAAATCCCATAGGAATGAGGTAAACAGTCCAAGATTAAATTTTTGATACTGAGGAAGAGCAAGAGCCTCCTAGGGTCCTAGAGGGTCCTAGAAAGAGCTTTGGCTTAGGACATAGCTCTTTGATGTACCAGCGCTTTTCATTAGATAGGCCATTTTCGTTTTCTGAGCTTCAGTTTGCACATCTGCAAATGGAAATGATCTACCTTGTGGCTTTCGTAAGGATTATTCGTAATGCTTGGGAAATAACAACACAATCATAAAAAGGGATAATTTAGGGGAAGAGGATATGGAAAGTGTATGTGTCCTTCTTAGGCTACCTCTTGAATTAGGCTACAAGGATTGGAGTGATAATGAGTAGTTCAGGTAAAGATTATCAGTTCCTGAATAGAAGATGCAGAAATTGCTTTGCCATGTTATTTGAAGCTTGAGGAACATCTCTCACTGGCAATGGAATTAGTGTCTAATGGTTGGAAATGGTGAAAAAAAGCAGGGTCAACTGGTGAGCATCCAAAGCTGACAACTACTGACATGATTGTTCTGTAAAAAAAAGCAAACATAATAAATAAAGCTATCAAATAATCACCTTAAGAAGCAGTGTTTGCCTCTGTCAGATTCATTCTGACCTGTCTTCCTGACTAAACATGTAGCCAGATTTCCAGGAGTTTACAAATTCCAGAAAATTAACTTCTAGGAACCCAGGACATGGCTACTAACCTTCTCTATATTCCTCATAACTACTTCTCTCTGTTTCTTTCTCTTTCCTTCTCTCTCTCCTCTTTACAGAGCCCTTTTCTCTGCTGTAGAAGCCATATGCTGATAAACATACCTTCCCTCAGCTCTAAAATGTGCACATTGTAATTCCACACATGAGCAACAATTTGCTCTGTCCAAATCATCTCCAAGTCTGCATTCAAAACACCTGTTAGAGAGAAGGTAATATTTACTCAACTTGTATCAAAGATCAATGGGTTGTTCAATCAACTGCTCCAGGGGGTCAAGGTCATTCTGTGGTCAAGGAGAATAGTATGAGTTGGTGCAAAATGTAAATAAGTAAGAGTTGCCTAAAGGGATAGGGCCACAGTTTCCCACTTTACAAAGAGCACTTAGTGAGGGGTTGCTTTTCTCACTCACTGGCTTTGTTCAAGTGAAATGATGGGAGGCAGACATCAGGAAGAGAGGAAACGCTCAACTGGACCAAGTCAGAAGGGAGAAATTTGGTGTTGTTTTCCTCTGCCAGTCAGAAGAATAGAACAAGCCAGACTTCTCTACCACTGTTTCCATATTTCAGTTTCCCATTAGAAAACATTTATTGCTTACTTCAGGCTAAGGATTTTCTTGGGGAGTCAGAGTGAGGGAAGTTTCTCATCACATCCTGTTCAAATAACAGAACCTAGCTAGAGAGAATGCAGCAAATCCCATTCACTTAAAGTGAGGTGGATGGACCTAGAGTCTATCATACAGAGTGAAGTAAGTCAGAAAGAGAAAAACAAATACCGTATGCTTATATATATATATATATGGAATCTAAAATAAAAAATGGTTCTGATGAACCTAGGGGCAGGACAGGAATAAAGAGGCAGACATAGAGAATGGACTTGAGGACATGGGGAGGGGGAAGGGTAAGCTGGGAAGAAGTGAGAGAGTGGCATTGACATATATACACTACCAAATGTAAAATAGATAGCTAGTGGGAAGCAGCTACGTAGCACAGGGAGATCAGCTCAGTCCTTTGTGACCACCTTAGAGGGGTGGGATAAGGAGGGTGGGAGGGAGACACAAGAGGGAGGGGACATGGGGATATACGTATGCATATAGCTGATTCACTTTGTTATACAGCAGAAACTAACACAACATTGTAAAGTAGTTATACTCCAATAAAGATGTTAAAAAAAAAGAATAAAAAAAGTAAACCCAGCATTTATCCAGTAATTATCTGCCTTGACAGTTAATCAACCTTCCAGTAAGTGAAAGAATAAATTTCATGGTATTTCCCCACTCATTAAGGATAACTGCCAGATGACATTATCTGCATTTTCCCTCCTCCACACCCCAACTTGCACAGATAAATTCTACTGTCATTTTTATGGAAGTCTCTGTATGAATCTGAAACTTTTATTATGTTAGTTTTTGCATTGATAAATTTCCCAAACTAGCTAATTTTAAGGTCTTGTAAATCACCATAGTGGGTTATTGAAGAATGACAAGGGAAGGAGTTGCACAGAAGCTACAGGGGATATCAATCAATCTTTGTCCTCTTCCTGACCACCTTAGCCAGTCCCCACTCCTTCCTCCAGCTCAACTCTCTATCTGAGCTGCAATTCAGAATGATTTCGGCATAAGATTGGAAAATTGGTTATATCGCAGGTACTGGGATGGATTGATAATGCTCTCTAGAATATATGTTGTAAAGGATTCTGTGGTTTTGTCTAGATATAATTTGGAGGGAAAGCAGGGATTGATGCTGTTGGCTCTCTTAGAGTAGAAGAGACTACCTACAGGTGTGCCATTCAATACTGCTGCGTTTATCAAAAGCAGCCTGGAGTCTGGGAAAGTGCTGTTGTTGCCGTACTGACATTAAATCATTTAGAATATAATTGACACTTAACATATGTAACTATGCTCAACACAATCTCTCTCTCTCTCTCTCTCTCTCTTTACTAACTACCATTTCAAGTAGGTACTATTATCCTTACAGACCAGGAATCTGAGGGAGTGGTGGAATTGAGAGTCTACGCCAGACAGTCTGAGCCCAGTACTCTTAAGCCCTGTGCTTATATGGGCTCCAGAGTGTAGAGAATTAACACTGACTGAGTGTGGGACAGTCAGGTAGAGATTGTGAGAGCTCCCTAATGTGCTCCTTCACACACCCCAGCCTCATGGCTCACTTGATTCAGATCCCTCCTTGTCTCTTTGACTTCGACAATATCCCTAGGGGATAGCTGTAATTACTTTTAAATATGCACCTTTAGAATGGTTTGCAAACACTCAAGACAGTGACCATTATAACCCTAAATAAGAAGGAGAGCTCCAAGTATATTTTGCTCACTAGTTAAGACATTGGGATTTGGAGAAGTGTTCAGTAGAACCATAAACGCAAACACATTTGCACGGCCCTATTAAGTCTCAACAATGATATATTTCAGTGAAAAAAAATTAAAGGGACAAGTTAAAAAAGGAATTCTAGTTGCCGTGGAGAGCTGTGTTTGTGTATATTGTCAAATGGTATCAGATCCACTTCACTGAAGGTAAATATTTTGTGAACTCAATTGTGTTTATAATTCATTGTGGATCTCATTTCTCATCTGTCAATTATTTATACTTTATTTTAAAAGACAACAATTTCATGAAAATTACAGTATTAGCAAAACCTTCCATCAGCCACTTATCCTTCCTCTAAATAATTTGTGTCTAGAGAATGTGTTTCAGGTTGATTTATTTTTATCAAACCTTTGCTTGGAAAAGTCTCTTTTCTGCTTATGACCAGTGCCGATAAACCTTACTCTCCTCTTTCCCAATCCATTGCCTAGGCAACACACACAGATGGTCAATAGTTCACAAAACTAGGCAACAGACCATGTAAATGGTCTTCAGATTATTACCAGCACATCTTGGTAATAAAGCCAAAATTCTGCATAAGAGCTGATTGCATGTGCACACCTGCATATCAATCCCCTTGGGAAAGGCAACAGCTAGGCTTTCTAATACTATGTGATTTCCACCTATTATTAGCACGGCTGCTTCTCCACATAGTGAACATCAGAGAAAGAGCCTCAGTTGGTGAAAAGGCGTTCATTTTCTGTACCATCGTTTTAGAGTCAGGAAGAAATGAGAAATAAGAAATGAAAGAAAAGGGGATCTGTCAGTGTGCCAAATGGAAAGCTGGAACTGTGCTCACCAACCACACAGAAGACAGGGAACACGTCCCCCATGGCACAGTGGAATAAGCAAGGGCTATTACACATACAGAGCCAGGATCAATCCTCTTTCGATCATTTACCTTCTGTGAGACCCTCAATCAGGTTACTTAGTATTGTGAAGACTATTTCTTCATTTGTGAAGCAGAGATAATGATAGCCCAGATTGTCGTGCTGATTAAATGAGGTAGTGTCCGCAGCTCTCTGGCTAAATGTCTTCATCAATGTAGTTGTTCATCAAAAGCTGGTTCCCTGACTAGTACTGTCCAGTGCCTCCCAACAGAAACTGAGATTTAATTTGAATCCCAAATCCATCATCTCAGCAAAGACCTTTGGTTAATTGCCAAATGAACACCTCTACAGGAGAAAGATGACTTCTCTTTTGTTGGATTCTAATGATATCACAGCTGGTATTTCTCCTCCTTTTCATGTGTGTGTGTGTGTGTTTGTGTGTGTGTGTTAGGTTGTGTGTTTTCAGTAGGGTTGTCCGATAATTTCAAGGTCATTCTGCCTTCAATCCATTTAGCTCCCTCTAATTGTTTAACTTGCCCTTTCCTCTGGGTGATTATACCCTGCACTCCCCTCCGACATACATTTGAGAAATCATCTCTTTCTCATTCTCTGTTCATTCAGGTTGGGTAAATAATACATCCTGGTTCTAGGGGTAAGCACATAACTCAGGCCCTGGCCAGTTAACGCTTTCATTGATCTTTTTGTTATAGCAAGTTCAAAGGAGGCCATCTTTTCCTTCAGAGATTGTGGGCCAAGATCAAATGTACAAAGAACGTTTCTCCAGAATGTGTCTGGAGACATTCTGGAAAATGGGGAAAAAAAAGATTTTGTTGGCATGATTTGAGACCTTAGATCCAGTTATGTATGAAGAATGAGGCTTCTGATATAAGCACAAGGTGCTAAAGGGTGAGAGACTTCTTTTCCAGACTGAGTTCAGAAAGCCAGAGATGTCTTCCCTGAGAGGAGTGTTTGGTCAGGGTTAGCCAGGAAAAGAATATAGGTAACGTGAGCCTTGAAAAAGAACCACAAGTGCACTGCTATGTTAATATGGAAGAAGATAGAGGTCCTGGCAATGGGAAGAAATTAAGAAAGGCTGGAGGTGTGGTTTGATGGGGCAGGTATGTGGTGAAACATTTTTGTTGTTGGCTCTTTCATGTTTTTCTTCTTTTTTTTTTTTTAACATCTTTATTGGAGTATAATTGCTTTACAATGGTGTGTTAGTTTCTGCTTTATATCAAAGTGAATCAGCTATACATGTACATATATCCCCATATCTCTTTCTTCTTGAGTCTCCCTCCATCCCACCCTCCCTATCCCACCCCTCTAGGTGGTCACAAAGCACCGAGCTGATCTCCCTGTGCTATGCGGCTGCTTCCCACTAGCTATTGGTTTTACACTTGGCAGTGTAGAGAGTGGCATGTACATGTTTTTCTTTTTACCTCATCTCCCCTTAACTACAAAAGTGAATGATGGAAAAACTCCCAATAAGTAGTGCAAATAATCAAGACTACATGTTTCTGAGGAAGGAACACTGAATTACCTGGATGATAAGGCAGTTCAAAGAAATAGGCAGAACCAAATATCAATGGGGAAACAAATGAGAATAGTATTTACTACCAGCAGAGTGGTTTGAAATTCCCAGTAGAGACAGAGAGGCATATTTTCCTTCATATAATCTGTGCTTAAACTGGTTTTTCATGCATTATGTAAAATATTTTCTCCTTCTATGCCATATCTGTTCTCCTTTTTTTTTTTTTTTTTTGTGGTACGCGGGCTTCTCACTGCTGTGGCCTCTCCCGCTGCAGAGCACAGGCTCCGGACGCGCAGGCTCAGCGGCCATGGCTCACAGACCCAGCCGCTCCGCGGCATGTGGGATCTTCCCAGACTGGGGCACGAACCCGTGTGCCCAGCATCGGCAGGCAGACTCTCAACCTCTGCGCCATCAGGGAAGCCCCTGTTCTCCTTTTAATCTGTTCCTTTCTACCTCTTCTGGAAAACCCCAGCAAATTCTTCCCATATAAGCCCAGACTGCAGCGTAATCCTTGTCTTCAACAGTTATGATTTTGCCTTTATTTTTACCAAAGTTCAATAAATATTTGTTGAATGAATGAATAAATGAATATTAAATGAATGTGCTTTGAATGTTTTGATCATTTATTCAGTAAGCAAGTATTGATCCTAGATTATTGGAAACTGAGGATATGGAAATAAAAGATTCATTCCTTGTCCTCAAAGAGCTCACATGATTGTTTACCAATGGAGAGTTTTCTGAGAGCAGGATTTGTTTCTTCTTTCTTCTGCTTTCTGTGTGTGTGTTTAGAGCCACAAGGTGAAATATTTAGAACATGAATAAATTTTAATTGACTTATTCTATTTCATGCCTTGTGGAAAAGGGGCCAAGTCATTTTCATTGCAGGGGAGGTAGAGTTTCCCAGGAGGTATGGTGAAGCTATGTATTTAGTGGATTCCTCATATGTTCTATGAAAATGAGTCAAGAGCATTGTACGGACCCCAATACTCTGATTTGTTTAAAGCTGAACACTCTGTCTCTTCGCACCGTGGAGCTAGGGAAACTCTCAGAACTAAACTCCTAGGGTTTAGTGCCAACATGCGAAGGGGTGCCGAGGATTGAGTAATATCATCCATAGTATGAGCAAATATTGATATTCTTATAAAAGGGTTAATTGTCCCTTCTGATTGCAATGTGGGGTAATGTAAAACCTGGAAAGAGGGAAGGAGTTTTGCTTTCAGTGAAATAAATCTTTAATGCTAAAGTTCTAAATTATCCCAGCATTAATAGATTTGTCTGAGTCATAATTCATAAGTCACACTTGATCAACTTTGAATATTTTAACCAGATATGAGCTACCATTATATACTTATTGATACATTATAAGATATTTGAACATTAGAATTTTTCTGTTTATGGTAGAATTTCTTGTTTCTATATTTTCTATTTTTTTTTTTTTTTTGCGGTACGCGGGCCTCCCACTGCTGTGGCCTCTCCCGTTGCAGAGCACAGGCTCCGGACGCACAGGCCCAGCGGCCATGGCTCACGGGCCCAGCTGCTCCGCGGCATGTGGGATCTTCCCGGACAGGGGCACAAACCCGTGTCCCCTGCATCGGCAGGCGGACTCTCAACCACTGCGCCACCAGGGAAGCCCCTATATTTTCTATTTTTTGAGAAAGAATATGTAGCAATAAACTGGAAGGCATATGATGGATTTTTACTCCTTCTTTACCAGCTTTTGATTGGGAAAACGTTCTTAGTTGCTCTGTGACTCTATAACCTCATCTAGAAAATGGGGATAATATTCCTGGATGATTGAGCTGAAAGTTTATTCAGAATTTTGTGATGATACCATCTTGATCACTCCCTGCTCTTAACCTCCTTCTGAATCATTCTTTTCTTTATATGTTGTGTCCTGAGACAGTCCTTCACATTGTCTTTTCTCACTAGATTGTACAATCATTGAAGCCAAGGATAAGGTCTTATTTGTTATAGTCACAGCACAGCATAGGTACTAAGTTAACGTGCTTGAAAAGGGAGGGAGAGAAGGAGAGAAAATAATATTATTCATTTACTCATTCACTCATTCAACAAATATATATAGGATAAAGTGTCATAAGAATCCAGGTATCAGTAGGATTTACCCCAGTAAGACAATGTGATTTCAACCTCAGCTCTCTTCATGCTTCTCTTCTGGGACAGCTGCTTATGGGTATTTTATTCACTTTGTCATCTTACAAAACTCTTAGAGACCTAAAGCAGTGGAGCACAGCTAAACATCTACTGAATAGATTGGGGAAAGGGAGGACCAAACTGGGAAAAAAGTGACTGGTATAAACTTTTCCTAGCTCATTTCTCTGAGTACTAGTTTCCTCGAGCAAATGTGAGCAGAATTCCTTGATGTCTGGGAAAGAACTTTCCCTCAGACTCCAGTCTGTCTTTTGTTCTGTAGAACAAGTGTTTTATATAACACATGTATTTTATATATTAACAAGTAAATATTTATAAACATAGAGCACAGTGGAAAGAGCATATGTTTTGGAAACAGTAGATCCTAAGTTCAAATCAGATCTCTACCACTGATAATCTATGACTTTTACTTCTCTAAACCTCACAATTCTCCTCTTAAATATGGGGTAATAATACGTACCTCATGGTGGGTATTGAAATAATGAATGCTGATAGCCTGTCTGTGTGTAAGTTAGGGGATAAGGAATAAAGACCTTAAAATGTTTAAGATTCTAAGACTTCAAGATTCAGAAATCAAATTTGAATAAAATTCACTGTTTAACAAAGATTAATCTGTTCTGTCATAATCCTAACTATGACTGTATCTGTCTTTATTTGGTTCTTTGTTAGTGAGAGAAGACTGTACTCATTTCAGAATCAAGAGCAAGACCTAACAACCTCCCCACCACCTAGAATCCAGTCCTTGGTCCAGGACCATCTGCTGCTTTGCACTGGATCACACAGTCATGATGGAACTGTTCTCTATGGATGGATGACAGGATGTCTTAGGTATGCCCCAAATCAGAGAGCTGTTTCTGGAGTTAGGATGTTTTGTCCTGAGATTCTTTAATCACTCGGCATCCTCTATTCACAGATTTAACTTTCTTCCAAGTGACCTAATGTTGCACATATATGCTTCCTGTAGTCTGGGAATTCATAATGGGCAGTAATTCATTACAGATAAAGAAAGGAAAATAGGAAATAAAGTAGCAGTTTTAAAGTTCTGAACAAAGAGAGTCAATGGTTGGACCTAAACTAATTGGCTTCCTGATGAAGTTTTCTTCCAGGGGCCCTGGGAGACCTTCTATTTTAATGAGTATTTGCCACGATTAGAGCCTTTTCTAAGCTACTGCCACCCAGTTATCATGAAAAAAAAAAAAGCTGAAGAGTCTAAACTCTGTAACAGAGTCCAAGATTTGCTGGATTCAAAAGGATATTATACCAAAAACTACACTGCAGTTTGGGATATTTAATTTGCCTTTCTCCAAGTTGCCACCCAAGGGACCTTATTTGAATGTTATGATTGTGTAGAGTTGTGACTTGGAGTGGATGGGATTTGCTCTGTCAAAAGTTTCTAAATTAGGGGCTTCTCTGATGGTGCAGTGGTTGAGAGTCCGCCTGCCAATGCAGGGGACACGGGTTCGTGCCCCGGTCTGGGAGGATCCCACATGCCGCAGAGCGGCTGGGCCCGTGAGCCATGGCCACTGAGCCTGCACATCTGGAGCCTGTGCTCCGCAACGGGAGAGGCCACAACAGTGAGAGACCCACGTACCGCAAAAAAAAAAAAGTTTCTAAATTAAAGCTGAGGCTTCTGGATCCTCAAATCTGTTCCTCTACTACAGCCTGACTCAGCAAGGGAATTAAGAAATTTCTGTGTTTTTATCATTATGGAGAGACTTCTGTTTCTATTATTGGTATCATAAGTGACCCTTAGATATTCTGAATCACTGAATTAGCCATTCAAAGATGGTCTTCTCTGTTAAGGCCTCACTATATCTTTCTAGTTAAAGAGGAAAGACATGCACATGCAAGATGATACCTTGTACTGCATGCTGTATAAAGAATTGAAGAAAGTAGCTCTGATATCACCAGTGGCTACTGTGATAAGTGAAGATTTCCCAGAAGAAGTGGCAGTTAACCAATATTAAAATAAATAGAACTTAGATGGGTGGGAAAAAATTAGGTAGTCCTGGGAAATAATATCTCTATTAATGCAGAATAAAACATTAATAGAATATTAATGTCCTAATATTCTATTAAATATTTTGAAAGCACAAAATATTTGTTTGGTGGTATAACACTTTTACATGTCTACAATTACGAGTTGGTGTCTAATTCTATACCCCTGGAGGATATCCTGGCCTTGGTGACTTGCTTATAATAAATAGAATGTGGCAAAACAATGCCTCATGACTTCCTCCAAGGCTAGATCATAAAAGGTGTTAAAGCCTCAGCCTGGCTTTCTCTTTTGTAACCCAAAATTGCCATGTAAGAAATCTGGTTGCGCTGAAGCTGCCATGCTGAGGAGAGTGCATGGATAAACTACTAGAGAAAGATGGAGATGCCTGAGGAGATCCAGCTGATTCATCCCCCAGGTCTTTGAGTCTTCCCAGTTCACGTACCAGACTTGTGGAGAAAGAAGCCTTCGAGACAGCTTCAACCCCAGCTGCTGTCTGTCTTCAACTGCATGAGAAACCCAAGGAAAGAATGCCTAACTTAGTTCAGACAACCCCAAGAGCCATGAGAGACAACAATAGTAAAGTCTTGTTGCTCTTATCTCTAAGTTTGGGGTTGATTATTACATAACAATAAATAACTGAAACAGGAAAATAGTGACAGGAGCAGTATGACTGGAGAAAAACATATCATGCTGGGGATAAGAGTAAAATAAAACTGGAAAGCATGGTTAAACCAGACTAAGGGAACCTTGAACTGAAAAGTTCAACTTTTTCTCTTTAACAAAAGTAAAATATTTGGCATCTTCAGAAGATAATTTTGGCAGGAGGGTACAGACCATCACTTGGAAAGAGGTGATCGAGTCTGGGCAAGATAATTATTGGGAAGCTCTAAGTAGCACCATGAAAGCCCTAAAAGAGGGAGGTGGTGGAAATGGAGATAAAGAGACTGATTCTAAATTTATTTTTTTAAAAATCCTATTTTAACTGGTGGCAGATCAAATGTTCCTACCTTATTCTTGTTTTATTGTCACTCTGGTGCCTTAAACATGCTGAGCACATAGACCCACAACACATATTCATGGGCAAGAAAGCAATCAAAGCTTAATAAAAATACTTTTGGATTAATAGAGGAAGAATGGGCTTCCCTGGTGGCACAGTGGTTGAGAATCCTCCTGCCAACGCAGGAAACATGGGTTCAATCCCTGATCCAGGAAGATCCCACATGCCGCGGAGCAACTAAGCCCATGTGCCACACTACTGAGCCCACGTACTACAACTCCTGAAACCCACACGCCTAGAGCCCGTGCTCCACAGCAAGAGAAGCCACCGCAATGAGAAGCCTGCACACTGCAACGAAGAGTAGCCCCCGCTCACCGCAACTAGAGAAAGCCCGCGTGCAGCAACGAAGACCCAACACAGCCAAAAATAAATAAATAAAATAAATAAATTTATTTTAAAAAATAGAGGAAGAACTTGGTTTGATTATTGGCCTCACAACTTACCTATCATGTAAAAATTAAGTAAACTCCATGGGACTAGTTTTCTTCTATTGAAAATGCAATAATATTATCTGCCTCATAGGCTTACTGCAAGCAACTACTCTCCCTTTTAAACCTCCCCTTGCCAATTATATTAATATCTATAGCTTCTTCTATCTTGTATATACAGACCCTTCCAAACATAAATCTCTAACCCCATTCTATCCCCCTAATCCAGGCCAATATATCCACCTGACATCTTCATCTAGGGGCCTACAGATAATTCAGAATAAACATCAAAAATAAAATTGATCATCTCCTTATTTCAAATCCCCCACTACCACCACAGTCTAAAATATGCTCTTTCAAAGAAGCCATGACTTAATCAAAAAGTAAATTTCAATGACAAAATCTGACCCCAGCAAGAGACTATTAGGAGAAAAATGTTTGATGTGGGAAACTGTCTGGCACTACTTACATTTCTTACTTCATAACCGCTATCTCTTCTAATCAAATTTAGGTATACCCAAGTTACTTCTTGTGCTTGCACTTATTGTTTATTAAATATGAATGAATTAATGAATGGGAAGTGTGATGTGCAGTGCATACACAGGTAACTGACAGATTTAAAAGTCATATGGCCACATTCACATGCTTCAGTTCACATACAACTAAATCAGCTATGGCCCAAAACAAACAACAAAAAGTTAAATTAAATAAATAACCAGGAAGCCTAATGATGCCATAGACTGTGCAGGTATCTGTGATTATACACTCATTTCCTGTTGTCTCCAGAATATCTCAGTTTCCTTTACTTAGAAAACTCAAAGCATCTACAGTGACTCTGGGGGTTCTCTGGAATCATAGGATGAAAACTCAAGTCATAGCTGACACATGGGATTCTGAACGATATTAATTTGGACTTCCAAATTTGAAAGGAATCAGGTGACACGGTTTAGTCCATATTTTGGAACCAAAGTGTATATGGATTCTAAACAAAACTAAGGAAATAAAGCTATGATTATTTCCCCCTGCTGATGAAATTTGGAAAGGGATTCTGGACCCCACCAAGTCCTTGTACCTGTGGACCTTACTCTGTGATATCTCTTGTCAAGGAAAACTCTTCGCTAGATTTCAAGTCAACCTTAATTAAGATTATAGCTGAGATAAGAACTTTCCTTCTAGTCTGAATAATTGAACTTTTATTCAGTGCAGGCTTGATGCATTCTTTTATGTAATAAGGGAGGTGGAAGAAATTATAGTTCCTCATCCTAAAAGCTTCTTATAAGTCAGTGGGATGGAGAGTTTTGAAGAGTTTCTTCTGCTCATTTTCATAGTGGCTGCTATTTCTTTCTTTTCTTCCTTTTCTTTCTTTCTTTCTTCTTTTCCTTTCTTTCTTTCTCTCTCTCTTTCTTTCTTTCTCTCTCTCTTTCTTTCTTTCTTTCTCTTTCTCTCTCTCTCTTTCTTTCTTTCTCTCTTTCTCTCTCTCTTACTCTCTTCCTCTCTTCCTCTCTTCCCTTCCTTCCTTCCTTTCTTTCTTTCTTTCTTTCTTTCTTTCTTTCTTTCTTTCTCTCTCTCTCTCTCTCTCTTTTTTTTTCTTTCTTTCTTTCTTTCTTTCAGCAGCCTGAACCGACTTACATTTGGCAGGCTTGGAGGCAGCTGGGGCAGAGCCCAGGTTTACTGAGGGTGACTGAAGAAGCACAAGATGAACTCTAATCTGCGTAAAAGGAGGCCAGGTTGACACTACCAAAGATGCCACCTGTTTTCTGGGCACCCAAACTGGTTTCTGTCTTGCTTTTCAGATTATCATCTACATGCAGATTCAGCTGTCACTGATTCTGAGGAGTAAGTCATGAATACAGGATAATGTCAGCTACTTCTGCACCCAGGATATACTACAAGTGAAGTCATTACTCCCCTCAAAATCCTTGAAGTCATTCTTCAGGAAATGGTTAAAAGGACCCTAGATCATAATAAAATATATGAATTTCTTTTTCTAGTGGTAGGTAGGAAAAACTGATACTTATATAAACTAAACTCATTATCACAAAAATACTTTAGTGCAATTAGAGGCAGTACTTACCAAAGAGCCATTTAATAACTATATTTGGAAAGTTTTATGCATCCAAAATACTAAGCATAAGCTATGGTCTTACCTACTCTAAATCACCAGAAATGCAAAAGATAATTTTTGGGGTTTTTTTCCGGTACGCAGGCCTCTCACTGTTGTGGCCTCTCCCGTTGTGGAGCACAGGCGCCGGATGCGCAGGCTCAGTGGCCATGGCTCACGTGCCGAGCTGCTCCACGGCATGTGGGATCTTCCCAGACCGGGGCACGAACCCGTGTCCCCTGCATCGGCAGGTGGACTCTCAACCACTGCACCACCAGGGAAACCCAAAAGATAATATTTTTAAAAGCATAATATTTCTTGAGTACAATAAAGAGAAAGCTCAGTAGATGAGAAACAAAGAAACTTCCTAATAATGTTAGAAATTGAAAGGGAATGGGTTGGTTCCAGTTTCAGTAACTCCAGAGTGTCTTGTATTATATTAACCCCCCTTAAATAAAAATTTAAAACTTTGGAAAAAAATAGTTTGCAAGTACTATAAAATGGCAAAAAAGCAGGCAAAACCATGAGGCTAATTGAGCTTTGAATGAAGGAAAAGACTGTGTGACGTATTTGTTTTACAGATTTTATCCTTGGAGGGCACTCCACATTATTATGGTATACAGCTGTTTTAGAAAACCGCAAGCGTGTAGGTGTGATGTGATAGAGGACAGAGACTGCAGCTGCCATAGGGGCTGGAAATTGAGACAAAAACTCAGAAAAAGAAAGGGCAGCCCCAGCATTTACATATGAACTACCCTCAAATCCATAGCTGCCCCCTGAATTTCACATTACAGGAGAACCTCCAGAAACCCAACAGAAAACAGTCACTGCAAAACTGAAAGTGCTGAGTAGAAATTTTAGCTACTCACCACAACAGGGGAAAATGAATAGAGTTTGGAGTTTGAATCCTACAAAATTAAATAGGTGTGGTAAAAAACGTCGGGATTTCCATTGAAACACCAGAGGGGCTAAGCCTTAGAAATAAAGACTTGGTCCCAGGACTAAGAATTCACCAAAAGATTAAGGGCAAATCTGAAAAAAAAAAACTTACAAAGTATAAGCAATGTACAATTTCAATGTGATTAACTAATAGTTTAATTGTTTACAAGAGTAAAAATGAACACTTTAGAGGAAGACAGCAGAAGCAAGAGTATACAATGTACCATTTAAAATGTCCAATATACAGTCAAAACTTTCTAGAAATGTGAAGAAACAGAACAATTTTAGCTAGGACTGAGAGAAAAAGCAGTCAATAGAAAAAGGTGTCACTATGACACAGGTGTTAAGTTAGCAGAAAAGAGATATAAAGGTGAAAATCAACACAGAAATTAATTACTTGAAAAAGAAGAAAATGGAAATTCTAGGATCTCAAAGTGAAATATATGAATTGGCAAATGCACTGATGGTCTTAATAGCCAATTGCAGCAGCAAAAGAAAATAGGGTCAGGGATAATGAAAACAGATCAATAGAAATTACTCAATCTGAAAAGAGTAAAAAAGAGATGAACGAAGCCTCAGTAACCTATGAGCCAATTACCAGTGACTTATATATAATAGGACCCCTAGAAGAAGAGGAGAGGGAAAGTAGTGGATTGCTTATTAAGAGTTATGATAATTATCATTTATTAAGCACTTACCATGTTCTAGGCATTATGCTAAGCCCTTTCATATAGAATATCACATTTAGTTCTCTTATCAACTCCATTATTAGGTATTAGTACCTCCCAATTTTATAGATGTGTAAAATGAGACTCAGAGAAGTTAAGTGGCTTTCCCAAGTTCCTACAGTGACAGAAAAGCCTAAATGCTTAAGAGCTTAAGTCTCTCTGACCCCCATGCTTGTGCATCTAACACGTACTACCTTCCATTAATACAAGTTTTATGAAATATTTCAAGTATTCTAAATCTACTCCTACTACAGTTTTAGTGGGTATATTATTTTTCATCCTCTATTGACAAACGAAGGAGGAAGTGTTCCAGGAATCATTTTGTCATAGCAACATTTTACAGATTGAAAAAAGAGTGTAATATTTGAGAGCTGGTTCTTATGAGCTTGCAAGAGCCAATTATACATATCTCTTTCCAGGTCCATGTTCAGTCACATCAGGCTGGTAGCTTGAAACTGGCACGGTAGAACATTTACACTACAGAGATTGGCAAACATTATAAACTGGAGATTTATTTCCACCCCAACTCCACTTCCTCTCCCTCCCTGCAGAGCCAGCTATAATCATTTGCCAGCATACCACTGACACTTAGCAATATACCTTTGAGTCCTATCTTAAAGGCTTGAAATAAAATCTGTTTTTTTCATAAACATACACACGCATACACACACAAAATCAAAGATAACATTTATCTTCATGTGTTGTATACATCGAGGCATATATTAGCAATTTATTTTCTCCCTATATGTGGGCCCCACTTTCTTCTTTGCATTGACCCCATTCTCAGACAGACTCTTACTTTGTGATGGGAGATGGCTAGAGAAATTCTAGGAGAAACAAACAAATATGTCCCTCTCTTGCTCATCCCAAATACATCCTAAGATTAGTTTTATCGGTTCTAAGTTGGTTCCCTAACTACCTGTGCATCAAATTTTGTGGCTAAGGGAGAGGCTTAATCCTAAGTCACATGCCTCTCTCTGGAGCTGGAAGTGGGGTCAGCTTCTCCCAAGCACAGCACTTGAGATAATAGGAGCTACGGTTCCTCAGAGGGGAGTGAGGGCATTTTTACAAAAGAAGGGGTATTTTAAGTTGCATGGCTAAAATAATAACAGACATCCACTACAGAACACAGCAAGTGTGTGAATATTCTATTTTAAATTGCAGTGAAGAATAGGAATCACCCTGTCATTCCTAGGCCAAGGCATGAAATAAGGCTGATAGTACCTTTCTAAGATTATGGAGACTTTTGGCCTTTCTACAACACGTGGGTCTTTTATGCCCACTGGAGTCTTCTCTAACACAACATCTTCCTTGCCACTGAAGTATTTGAATCTCAAACAAATTTCTTAGCTGCTGAATTTTGTCCATGTTGTGCCTTATATGCTGTCTGGCCACCTAGCACAGTCCCAGAGCAGTGTGGATGAATGACACTGACCTGGGTAAAGGATGAAAAAAAAAAAAAAAAGGAAAGGCAAAAACTTTATTTTTCTAATGTTACAAGAGTATAAAAAAAGAACATGTGTTTAATCTTCCGTGGGTTTTTCAAGCAATCTGGGATTTAGCATAAGAAATATTAAATGCAATCTGAAACCTTGAGAAAGAATGTGAATCTATGTTTTAGTCTTATTTAAAATGAATGAGGCTGCCAGTTCCCATTTCAGCAACAATATTTTATAAAACTATTCTTTGTAGATTGATCCAGCTGCACACATGGATTACTAGAGAGGTACCGCTCGGGTTTGCAGAGCAAGGAGTGGTCCTTTGAGACACAGCTAAAGAGACAAGAAGAGGCAGGTAAATCTCTGGCTTTCAACTTATTTTTCCCTTTTTCACATCCCCTTGCTCTTTGAATAAGGTCACGTTGCTGTCACAAATGCTTCCTTCTGCCTTGAATATGTTTACCAACTCCTTTTGCCCAAAATGAAGCTGGTCCACCTATTTCCAGACCAGAGTCTTGGGTGGGGACAAAGGACTCTACTGGTCAAATGTGTGGTCAGATTTCACTATTACAAAAAGATGTATACATTCTCTATGCTGGATCAAGAGACCACCTTTTCTCGAAAATACAGCAATGCCGTTTGAAATCGCTGGATCTCAGACCTTGTCATTATGACTTTTGGAAACATTCACACAAATGTGTATAATCTTTATCGTCAATACATCCTCTCAACTTTCCATTAATCTAAACCTTATATTGATTACAACTTCAATTTATCCTTACCATTCCTTCCCTCACTACACTACCTATTTTCTCTGTCATCCATCCAATTAAAATCCTGATCACATTTTAAGACCTGCCTCACATTAAATTCCCTCCTTCCCAAGCCATGAGCATCTATGGTGACGATGACTGATACCCTATAGGACTTGTCATCAGTATAATTCATTTTAATACTTAACCATGAAATGTTTTCTTATGTATTTCTTATGCTTTTTTGTTTTGTTTTGTGTTTTACAATTTTAGAGCCAAGGCCACCTCCACACACCTAAATAGCTGGGCCCCCAACTTTGTATTCGTTATTATAATAACATTTGTTGCTGTAGCGAACCCAATTATTTCCTCATACATTATCACATTTCTCTAACTGCCAGTTTCTTAATTCTCAAATTTGGTGTATTTCAGTATTATCCAGGGGAATTGAAAAAAAAAGATAAAGACATTCCTGGATTTATTCCTGAGGTTTCAGTTCAGAAGATCTTGGATAGATTCAGGAACTGTGCTTTCCTTTTCATAAAATTAACCCAAATTATTCTGAGGCACATGAGGCAAGACTGAACTCTGAAAATGTGCATGTGAAACTTTTAACTGATTCTTTCCAGAGCATCCCTGAGTCATAAGTAAATGTTGTCTTTAAAAAAAAAAAATGAAAAAGGGAATATCCTGCTCTCTGCACAGCCACCACAATTCTAAGGCTTAAAAAAAAAATCTAAGCCTGAAAGTAGAAGATCGCTGTTGTAAATGTGAAACTTATCTGGGCCTGGAGATGCTGAGTGGCCCAGGTTCCTCTCATGTGTGAATTTTCGTGATGGATGATTCCATAAACAAGAGCCATATACTTGGATGGCCAATCAGTTGCACAACACTATCAGAATTTGCGAAGATTATCAGCTGGGATACCAGGCTATCATTTGCCTAAGTAATCATGTAATTTGATTCTCTCATTTTTGATTCCCTATGAGTTGTTACTAAAGGGTCATAAGAGAACCCAGCCCTATTCACAATCAATTTGTTTTATATGATGAGGGGAGTATCATCTCACAGGTAGAGGTTTCTTTATATTTACCTTGTAAGAAGTGTTGGGGGTCAAGTAGGAAGTTGAGATGTTTCAGTGGCTCATCTAGTGCCCACTAACAGCTCCAGTGAGGTTTTCACTTGTGAAGCTCCAGAGGGTGTGGACCAGGAAGGCACAGCAGAAAGGTAGCAGAATGGTACAATGGCAATAGTCCCATGCTCATCCCAGGAGACATGGGTCCTAGTTCCCAGTCTGTATAAAATAATGGTAGCTAACCGTATTAGACCCTTCGCTAAAAGTTTTCATTCATTTTCTCATTTGAGTTTCTCAACAAAATTACATGGTCCATTTTGCAGCTGAAGAAGCCATGTTACAGAAGATTAAATGGTTTGCCTAATAGTGCAGAGCTTGTAAGTGGTAAACTGGAGATTCGAAGCAGGCAGGCTGACTCGGAAACTATTCCAAACTACTAAAATGCTGTATCACTACTTCACATGTTAGGTACCTCAGATAACTTAATCTATATACGTCTATTATATATATGTACCTATGTGCCAGGTCTGGGTATTGCATAGGATTAACCTACTGTTCAAGTCAAAATAAGTGCATGCAAGAGAGGCACGATAAAATTGAATGTCAGGGAGATCAGTTTGGTGCTTTGTGATCTTCTAGAGGGATGGGATAGGGAGGGTGGCAGGAAGATGCAAGAGGGAGGAGATATGGGGATATATGTATACGTATAGCTGATTCACTTTGTTATAAAGCAGAAACTAACTCACCATTGTAAAGCAATTATACTCCAATAAAGATGTTAAAAAAAATGTCTACAATGTCCTGACAGGTAAAGTGGAGGATACAATTCCAATTCAAATGGGTAAGAAGCTTTTACCTCCAACACACTATGACTGTGTGGAAATGCTGATCTAAAATTGCAAGACGGCTCAACGCTTTTTTCTAGAGAAATATGTGAAACATTTGACTTCAAAAAATTAGCTAAAAAGACTATAATAAGTTTTTTAAAAATTCCTCTAGAATGCTAGCCTGAGTTCTATGCATTATACAAATGCAGTCTTATTCATAGAAGTAGCTTTTGTACTAGAAGACAGGAGGAAATCTCTTAGCCTACCAGGGTCTCTGCTGTCTCATCCCTGCAATGGGTCTGAGTGTGGGAATTTGCACCATATATATTCTTAATGCCTTCAACTATAACCCATTCTAAATCTTCAGATTCTGTTTGAGAAATCATATTCTTGATCTTGAGCAACTTATATTGTGATTGAGGTATGGAAATCACATCAATAAAAGCTGATCTGAAATTTCTTTTTCAAAAGTTTACAGAAAAACATACTCTCCATCTGTTAGAAGAAGTAACTGGAAATAAGATATTAAAAAATAAAACCTTCAAAGGGGTAAATTATAAGAGAACTGTAAGGATAAGGCCACTGAAACTCAAGCAGTGGGAATATATTTGGCAAAATTTGGTAAAAAAGAAGCTAGGATTCTGGGAAACGGGTTTTGTCAGGATGCATAGCCATCTGGGAGAGAAGACTCAGGAAGTTAAGTGTTTTCAAATAACTATAGAGTATTTAAATGGGAGGGAAAGGGTTAAATTTTGCCTTCCTAGATCTAAGGGTTAGAGTTAGTATCAATTCAAAGGCACCTTTTGTTTTGGTAAAGGGTAGCACTTCTCAAAACAATCACAAGTAGACAAGTCTACGCCAAGAAATAGTGAGTTTCTTGTCACTGAAAACATCTAAAGCAAAGCTAGAGAAACAAATAGTGGGGTTTCTGAAAGAGAGATTTGAGCATTAAAAGGTGGGGTGAGGGCTTCCCTGGTGGCGCAGTGGTTGAGAGTCCGCCTGCCGATGCAGGGGACACGGGTTCGTGCCCCGGTCCGGGAAGATCCCACATGCCGCGGAGCGGCTGGGCTCGTGAGCCATGGCCGCTGAGCCTGTGCGTCCGGAGCCTATGCTCCGCAACGGAAGACGCCACAACAGTGAGAGGCCCGCGTACCGCAAAAAAAAAAAAAAGGTGGGGTGAATGTAGTACCAGTTCACAAACCCGACTGCTCATCAAAATCATCATGATTTTGAAACATGCAAACATAAGGGAATCTGATTTAACAGGTCTAGGGGGAGCCCGAGAACTTGTGTTTAGGGCAGGCAATGCTCAGTTAATCTGTTGTAACCACCTGCCATGGGAACCAATGGACTAAGTTCACCAAAAGACCTCCTTTAGGTTTAGAATTCTCTAAGATAGCTTTAAAAATATTAACCTTTTGTGAGCCATGACTCCTGTAAAGTCTTCTACATCATACAGAGCAACTGTGATTGCCAGTCCCCTGACCCACCCTGGAGCACTAAGAGCCTTCTATATAAGAGCCTATGAATGAAAGTAATTCAAGGGACAAAGATCATGAAGAAGGAAGGTGCAAAAGAAGAATCTAGGGGGAAAAAAAGGATTTTCGAAATGCAATATTTATCTGACTAATGCCTTGGCTGCCTGCCCATATCGGCACTGAGAGGCACACAGAATTTTCTCAAAAGTTGCTGATTGAGCAGGAATGTGGTGAACATGTAAAGCACACTCAATAACACAAAGACAGTCAGGGTGACCAGTTTCAGAGGAGGGGAAGTGCCCATGGTATTACAGATTTCCATTTCTGATGCTCCTTAGCTGCAGAAAGGCAACAAGGGCACCTTATGTTGACCAGATGGCTCTGTGTACCTCTATTGTTTATTTTTCCCTCCATGACAGGACAATAGAAATAAGAAAGTCAATTTTTTCAATCCAAAGCAGAACAAATTTTGCTAAATTAAAATGATTCTGGATAAGTAAAGGTCAGTCAGGTCTTGGGGCTCTTTCTTCATTAGCAAAAATCAACATCCAGTGTTGTTGCTTTGAGCTCTTGTTTTGTCAAATGGAGATGCTGGCAGATGGCATCAGCAGGGCCCAGTGAGGCATGCGTTATATTTCTAGAATCACAAGTGGCCAAGGCAAGAGCCAATTATTTTATTTATATATATATATATATATATTCATATAATAGCATTATAACTATATATTTCAATGTTTTAAATAATACTATTTACACTAGAGATAATGACCTTTCTGGAAACAACAGTGTGGCAATTGTACTGTATAATTCTTCTTACTTAGGTTCTATGTTCTTCAGAAATAAGACTGCAACAACAAAGGAAGTCAGATGGCCTCTGAGACATGGTGACAGTTCTCTTTAGCCATGAATTGGACTATGTTGGCATAATCTTTGTAGCACAGAGTATCTGTGAGATATTAAGAGAAATTATCGTCAAATCTTGTCAATGAATACAATCTGGATGGTGTAGAAAAAGATTAGACAGAAGACCAAGTAGGAGGCTTTTTATAATGAGACAGTAACAGTATTGTTGAAAAACAAACTGAGGCATATTAAAATTTTTAAGAGTTTATTTGAGCAAAAATCAGTCTGGATTGGGCAGTCCAAAACCAGAAGTGGTTAGAGGTGCCCCATTGACAGGAGCTAGGGGAAAGACCCTATACATCCTAGAGAAGAGGCAGAAGCAAATCAAGGAAATTATTTGATTGGCTGTAGCTTAAGCAATTGCCTTATTTGGGAAAGCCTAGTTGGCTGTTTGTGATTGGTTGTCCTTAGATTTTCATTTCTTCACCTTGAGGTATTACAGACAGGTTTTGGTTTGCTTATGTAGGCTGCCTAAGGCATCAAACAACCTCAGTCTGATGGTCTCCTTGTTTAATTAATTTAACAGTATATAGTGGTAGGTACCTATGAAACTTGCTTCAGAGATAAGATTTGTGCCTTTTACCATGGCAGGTAAATAGCATGTATTCAGTAAATGTTTGTTGGACTGATTTGAATTTGGAATTCGATTGGTCATAGATGTTAAAAATGATTATCAGATATAGTGCCTTTATCAGGGGTAGGCAAACTACTTCCCAGGGGCCAGCTGCCTGCTTTTGTAAATTAAATTTTATTGGAACATAACCATGCCCCTTTGTTTAGATATTGTCCATAGCTGCTTTTGTGCTACAATGGCAGTTTGAGTAGTTGTAACAGAGACCACGTGGCCTTCAGGTCTACAAGTCTAATGAGTTTAATTTGATTAGTTGGCTTTGCAAATAACTGCCATTGCTGCAAGAAAAAATATAGAAAAGAGAGCATAAAAGAATATCATTAGTTGTCAGTATTATATCAAAAGATTGTCTTTATATTTAAGAAATATGAAATTTTTATATTGTTTAACATACTAGACTCTTTAGTAAAGTGTGATCTGTAATGTGGTCTGGAAATAAGGAGTAAATAATATCCAGACATTAGGAAGGAGATGAATAATTATTATTATCACTTTTTCTCACATCTTGATATTGTTTTATGAAGAATAAAAAAGGGATCTATCAGAATTGTGTATTAGTCAGCATGCTATCAGGAAATTAAAACTGCACTACCTATTTCAACAGTGTGAATTTATTACAGTATGTTTAGACAGAGAAAGAGCAGGTTAGCCTCCTTTCATATTGGAAGGCAGGATGTTTATGAAGAGACTCAGAGACTAAGAAAGACTCAAAGTTTCAAAATTCTTAGCCTCACCCAAATCCATCCACTATTCCCACCAATTTTCAGAACCCCATTTCATCTGTATCAATGCCTTGATTATCACATAACGGACTCTTCAAATCTGTGAATTCAACTCACATTGTAATTCTGCAACTCAAACAAATGTATTTTCAGTGTAATTATCAGTAGGGTCATCCTTGTGTATATAAGGAATTAGGGAATCTTTCAGGAGCAACAAAGATGCACTCTAATCCCTTGATAATAATTTAAGCTAGAGGTTTAAAAGTCAGAACTTGTTATTTTCTGTTTGTGATTGCTCCAGTACAGTCACAAATAGCCACACTGCTCCTACAGTCCTTATAGCTACTATTACAACCATAGCAGTGAAGTATTTTGCTGACTAGGTCCTTCAAAGCACCTACTTGGTAAGCACATCATTGCGTTCAAGCTTACCCTGAACCTCAGTAGACCCAACTACATTCTGCCACAATTATTTTACTGTATATACTTTACCATTTATCATGCCAAAAATCCATAACTTTATCCATCTTATTGTTAATTCCTTGTTAATTGCATACTTTATTACACGTCACCTTAAATATTTACTAACCGCAGTGTTAAGCGGAGATGTGATTTTTATTTTTATTTCTTTGTGCCAATGATTAGGACTTCTAGTATAATGCTGAAAAGAAGAGGAGAGCAGGATCATATATGCTTGGATCTCAATCTTAAAGAGAAAGTATTCAGTATTTCATAATGCAGTATATGATGTTACCTGTGGGTTTTTCATAGATGCTTTTTATTATGTTGAGGAAATTCCCTTCTATTCTCTAATAGTTTTTTATAATGGGTAAAAGTTGAGCCTTTCAAATGTACTTGTGCAAATATTGAAATGATCATATGGTTGAATAAATTCCTGCAGTATGTCTTATTGTTAAGTTATTCTGGCATTTAATTCTCTTATGTCTGTTTGTTTGAAAAAGTCTTCACTTGACTTATTTTTGAAAGATATTTTTTATAATTATAGAGCTCCGACCGGGTAGTTTTTTGTTCTTTGCTTTATCCCCCCTTTCAGTATTTTAAAACTTTAAAGATGTTTGGTTTTTTACTAGTTTGCCCAGGCTCTGAAAAGAGATCTATGGCAATGCATATATTTTTTTCTTCTGTATTTTATGTTTCTTTTCTCTGGCTACATTCAAGGTTATTCCTTTATCTTTATATTTCAGAAGTTTGATTATGATACGCCTATGTGTGTGTGTCTGTTTCTTTTCGTTTGGTCTGGTTTGTTTTATTTCTTTTTCAAATTCTGAATAAGGATTTCTGAGCTTCATGGATCTATGGTTTGTTTTCATTTATTAATTTTGGAAAATTATTGACCACTAGCACATCAAATAGTTCTTGAGCAAACGTTTCTCCTTCCCCTCCATTTGGGACTCCGATTACATATATATTTGATATAAAATATTGTCCCATGACTGTTTGCTACTTTCTTCACATTTTTTCTCCTTTTGTCTTATTTTAATAATTTATATTGACCTATTTTCAAATTTGCTGATTCTTCCTGTGTTATGATCATATCATTGAAAAGATTTTTGAAAACACTATATGTATATATAATAACTATATTCATACAAGCACCCCTTAATTTACAAAGCTTCAATCATTCATACACTTATTAGTGGAATCCACAGTGTTCAAGTACCTTAAATGTAATGTATCATACTGACCAAAGTAAAGCAAGTACAAAAAATATGCATATGAAGTTGTTCACATGTAGGTCCTAGATAACCAGCTTCTGTGCTAAAAAAGAAAATAAAGAAAATAGGTTTATTAACTAGCATTTGAAACTAATCTTATGCTTGGGTTAAAACCCCCCTCACACCTAAATTTAGTGTGTATATATATCATATTATAATATATGCCATATTTTATATATATGGGGTGTTTTAGTGTGTATGTGTATGATTTCTAGCATTTTTATTTCAGTCTTCTTATGAGTCCTTTTGTGGTAGGCGGAATAATAGCCCCCCCCAAATATGTAAACAATCAAACTGTCAGAACTGGTGAAAATGTTATATTTCATGGTGAAAGAGACCCTTGAAGATGTGATTGAAGTTAGGGCCTCAAGATAGAAGTATTCTAGATTACCTAGATAGGCCTAATCTAATCACACTAGGCCTTAAAAATCAGATAACTGTCTGGAGGCAGAAGAGGTGCAGCAGAGGTGAAGTCAAACAGGCTGGAAGCAAGAGAAAAGGGCTCGACATATCAAGGTTTGTTTGAAAGTAAGAGCGGGTCATGTGATGATGAATTCTGCCAACAAACTAAAATTGTATAGCCCTCTATTTATTTAAGCCTTCCTCATTTATTTTATTAGTGTTTTGTTTTTCAGTATTCAGATTGCAGATATTTTACAAGATAATAATGAATCCTTTTTTTAACTATTTTAAATGGTATTTTTAAAATAATGAAGGTTCTTAAAAATGTATTTAGAGGTTGCTGTACAGTTTAATGCATTGAACACATTTAATTTATAAGATTTTCAAGAACTTTTATACCACTTCACTTGTAGAGGGCTGCCAAAAATGAATTTTCTCAGTGGTTGTATGTGTAAGAAAGTCATTTCTCCTTCATTTTTGAAACATACTTTCTTTAGGCATAGACTTCTGGATTGATATATTGTTGTTTGTGTTGTTTTTCAATTCATCACTTTAAAGATGACATTTTCTTTCCTTCTACTTTGCATTGTTTCATACAAGAAGTCTTCTGTCAT
This sequence comes from Neophocaena asiaeorientalis asiaeorientalis, assembly GCF_003031525.2. Lineage (NCBI taxonomy): Eukaryota > Metazoa > Chordata > Mammalia > Artiodactyla > Phocoenidae > Neophocaena > Neophocaena asiaeorientalis. The sequence goes on along the minus strand of NW_020185331.1, from coordinate 9,625,119 downwards.
TCTTATATTTGTTACTCTGTATGCTATGTGTCTGTTTTTCCCTTGGCTGCTTTCAAGATTTTCTATTTGACTTTTGTTTCTAGCAGTTTGAACATGATATGCCTAGATGTACTGTTCTTGGTATTTATTCTGCTTGGAGTTCTCTGAGGTTCTCAGATCTATAGTTTGAGGTCTGTCATTAGTTTGGGAATGTTCTCAGCTATCATTTCTTCAAATATTCCTTCACTCCTATTTTTTTTCACTTTTCTTTCTGTGATTCTAATTACACATATGTTAGACCATTTGATATTGTTCAATACATGTCATGATGTTTTGTTTTGTTCCCCCTTTCTCTCTGCTTTTTTATTTCAGTTTGATCAGTTCTATTGACAAATCTTCAAGTTTGTTGATTCTTTCCTCCTCTGTGTCCAGTCTACTGATGAGACAGTGAAAGGCACTGCTCATTTCTGTTTCTAGCACTGCCTTTTGATCACTTCTTACTAGTCCCCATCTCTCTGTTGAAACCTCCTATCTGATCTTATGTGTTTACAACATTTTCATCAGAATCTTTATAATATTAAGCATAGTTCTTATAAATTCTGTCAAATAATCATAACTTTTGTGCTATTCATGAGCCTGGTCCTGACGATTAGTTTGTTTCTTGATAGTGTTTGATTTCTTCTTGCATTTTACATTCCTTAATATGTTTAGTTCTTAAAAGCTAGACATTTTGTGCAGGATAGTAAAGACTGAGATAAACAGCTTTTATAACTGGAAATGGGCACACCTTTCTTTTTTTCTATGTGGTCTTTAGTGATGAGTTTTGATTTAATGTAGTTAGAAATTCCACTGATATTGAGGGTTTTTTTGTTGCTATGGTTACTGTCAGTGCATTACATTCTTCAGATCTCAATAGCTATACCTCTTATTTAAAGAGGTAGCTGATTTCCAGAGGTTTTGTTTTGTTTTGCCTTTTGCCTTCAGTTCTGTTCCACCTTTAGCTGCACTGGCATTGTGTCTTTGGGGCATATCCTGCACTATGGTCCTGCTTGTATCCTGGCTGTAGTTCTGAGCCTGGTACACATTTCTCCCTCCCTCCCCTCTAGGAGAGGAACTCTTTTTTTCTGTTCTCTTTCCTCAGTTGCAATGGGTTTTCACAAATGCCCTAAGTACAACAGTGGTTTTTTCCCTTTCCCACAGATATTAAGACTTTTGTTCCCTAGAGGATAAAGAGGAAAGTGTTACTGAGTCCAAGCTCATACTGCTCACTGCACAACAGGCCAATAAATCAAGAGGAGGTGTTGGGGCAAGGAACAATGACTTTATTTGGAAAGCCAGCAGAACAAGATGGTGGACAAGTGTTCCAAAGAACCATCTTGCCCAGGTTTGGATGCTAGTTTCTTTTATAGAGCAAAGAGTGGGAGGTAAGGAGGTAAAGTAAAAAAAGGCAACAAGTTGTTGCAGATTTTTCCTGGTTCTGGTCAGACTTGAGGAGATGTGTTAATTTCTTCTTTCCTGCTGCCATTTACAGGTGGGCCTGGTCAGGGTGTTTCCTGTGAGATTAAACAGAGATATTTTAGCTTAACACTCAGGCATGCGAGGCAGGGTTCCTGGAGATGGGCCATTATGTATACTTTAAGCTATAAGCGACACCCTTTTAGTGATTAACTTATAGCAAACGCAATAGAATGCAAAAATTAAAGTAAAAGAAACGGATCCAATATGGAGTCAGATTTGTTCTTCCCTATTACAAAAGGAGTCTCTCCACTGCTTGGAATCCTATTCTCCACACACAGTTCTGTATCATAAAGAACACTTTCTCCAACTTTTTCCCAGTCTTTTATATAAGTACCCTGTGGAGTTCAAGGAGAAAAAACAATTCAAGAAAACCCATAAAATTTCATTTTTTCTGGGTTATATTTTGTTGTAAGAAGGATTCTGCTCTTTCTCTCCCTAAGGATCTCAATTAATTTTGGAGTATCAAACCTACATCAAATTCCTGGGATACACTATTAATAAATTGTAACAAAAATGCCTGCGAAGAATTACTAGTATCCAGTTTAACATTTGTAAGGAATTCAATTCTTTGTTCAAGGCCAAGGTTATGGCCAAAATCATCCAGGATCCCTAACTTTGAGTATCTGTTCTATAGGACCACTACTGATAATATATATATAACTAATAAGAAAAGTGAGAGTCACACTAGATAACTCAACAATGAGCATTTAACTTAGAGTATTGTCAAACAGGTATGGAATGATGAAAAAGCAGACATGGGATTATGGTAACATAGAAGTAATAACTTCAAAAAGTAACTCTTACCCATAAGACTTGAAGGGAACAAATGGAAGGAGATAAAGTTATGAAAATCTAGAATTTCAGAGGAAGGGGTTTGCAGGGATGAAATCATACCAATGAGGAGGGTTGACCCTTGGTTGCTCCTGGTATTACAAGAGCTTAGAGAAGAGACCCCTTGAAAAGGGGGATGAGATTTCTGTGGAGTGAGTATTGCTCAGCTACTGCTCAAACACAAGCAATCATAAGAGGGGTCCTGTGGATCAGGGCTCAGATTTCCAGGAGAGAGGGCTGCTGAGCGTAGCTAGTGCTAGTGCCCGTGAGGGGAGGTGAACTAGTTCTAAGACTGCTGAAAGAAGTTGGAAGCTAGAGTCATTTGCTGCTACTGGATTAAATTCCTTTGTCAGAGGGATACTGATAGGTGTAGCAAATAAAAGAGTAACCATGTACTTTCTTTCCTCTCCCTTTGGAGTCTCACTTCTATTGGTGGCACCTAAAAGGAAGCCATCTAACAGTGGTGAAATATGTTTTTCTTAATTTATTTCTAGCATAACACAGAGTAAATAAAAGTAGGAAATTAACAGCAATAATAGCATGATAATTTCCAATATACATGGGCTTTAAAAAAAGACAGTGTCACATTTGACCATATTTTGTATAAAATTTGGGGGAAATATATAAATTCAAAGAAAAGGAAAGAGTCAATGGGGTGTCGTTTGTGGGAGAGGAGAGAGAATAAACATAAATATAGTCATATATTATGTTTATATACAGTATGGAGGTAAAATATGTGTCAGTGTGGTTTCAGTATTCTGTGATCCTAGTTAAGAAAAACTTGATACGTATGTGTGAGGGGAAGAGTCCAGGTATATACATGTATATGTGTTTCTGTGTTTTCATCCATTTCATAGTATTTGAGCTTAAACAGCAAGTTTAATTTGTACAGATATGTACTCCAAATAAAGTCAATTCTCATTCATTTTATAATAAAATTATTTTATTATGTATAACAAAGCAATACAATAAATAATTACATAAGAAGATCAAATAAGCATAAAACATAAAACTATTAGGTAACAAGAGCTTTTTGAAATTACCTTATAAGGCATCTTCTTTTTCTAAATGGTTTGTCTTTCATGAAGAAACAGTATATGGGAACACAAATGCAATACAATTGGTCTGTTCAGTCATGAAAGAGTAGAACCATTCAAAATTTCTCACTCTAGTTCGCATTATTCTTCCTGTATAGCCCTCAGAAATATACTTAAGATGGTGAAATATTACTCCCTCTACAGGAGTCAGAAGTGTTTTCACAGTAGTTAAATATTAAGTATAAACCATGTTCTTTGGAATAAAGACAAATAGAGGAAATGGGTTGGACTGGTAAGTTTTTAAGAGAGATAAATAAGAAGGAAAGCAAAGGGCTAGATTTAGAAAATCAAACTACAAATTGGCAGACAGAAATTCTGGACTTCTCTCAAGTTCCTTTGTCTACAAATAATTATACCATTAATTGCCAGATAACCCAGAGCAAACAGGAGGAAGAGTCACAGAAATAATTTGGACTCAAAATTAAGGATTTATTTATGAAAATGAGACTTCTCAGGCTGAAAAATCCTGCTAGGAAATTTGGAGGTTGAACGTATTGTTAAAATTATCCCCCTCTAGTGCATTTCCTGATCGATGAGCGAGTTCAGGGGATTTGAATAAGAAACAAAAGATAGGGGAAAACAATCTCCTCTACAAATTGTAGATACTGTCTCAAGGTTAAGGAGCATATTGTTAACACCAAAAATAGTGATATTTCTAGAAAGAGCAAAGGAATCAAACTAATAAAGGGCTACTTTGAAAGCCTGCATGATTAAAGTGGGAAATGGACCTCATTCTCATGCTTATTGCTGTTGGAAACTTATAAAAACTGGCAGATTCAACAAAATGTGTATATCACATTTCCATCAGATGTTGATGATGACTTCCCAAAATTTCAGTTTCTCAATTTTTATATTTTTCATAATAAATCAACCTATACAGGATTCCTTGGTTGACCCTGGGTTTGGAATCAACTGAATGAATCAAAGTCAGCTGTCTTTGTCTTAAGCCAAGGTTTTGCTGGTTCACAGTTGTTGCGATACAAGGTTCTTGAGGCATGCCTCATGAGTTACGAGCTGTTATGCTGGTCAGTACTCAGCTGCCAGAATATGACCTAGAAGCTGACTGAGTAAATAACTCCACTGAACTAAAAAAATTTCTGTCCCTTAGCAATCTCTTCATCTATGACTACACATACTTATTGCCCCTAAAGCTGGACCCTGATGTTCTTTAACTTCACAAGGAAAGTTCATATTCATTGCAGTGAACCAGTCATTGGTATGAGCAACTCAAAGCTAAATGAGGCACCGTCCCTTCCCTCAGGATGTTTACAGTTTTCTGAGGGGTTAGAAAGTTCTATGCTGTGTAATAAATATTGTAATAAAGGTATGCCCAGGGTTTGATGGAAACCCACTGGAAGAATGAGAATGGGTTAGGATAGTGTAATTCCAGTCCAAAATGGGTCCCCAAAGATGTATGGATTGAGTCTGAAAACATGAATAAAGCCTTCAGAGATAGAAAAATGAGGAGATAGAAATATTAGTATCAACACTTAACATTGTGGAATGCTTGTGCCAGTAACTATGTTAACCTATTCGCATGAATTATTACATTTAATACCCTAAACAACCCTATGAAGTATATGTCATTACTGTTTTCATTTCATAAATAAGAAAAGGGTAGTTCAGTGAGATTAAATGGGAACTCAACGTCCAGAATCAGGGTATCTAACTCTAAATACTTGCTTTTAAGTACCATAAGCTCTGCCTTCCATATTACAATAGAGGGAAGAGCACTGCGGGCAGATAGAAGCACACGTGATAATAGGGAGCTGGGCAAGAACACAGAAAAGAGGGAAAATGACAATATACTGGAGGGACAGGAAAGCATAAAATCAGAAAAGACATTGATGTCATAGTAAGGAGCCTGAGTTTTCAAGTGGAAAGCAATTGAAGTCCATTGGTATCTAGCTAGAGGGATGCCATGCTCAGATTCGCATTTTAGTAAATGTATTCCAGGAGAATTGTGAATAATTGAATTAGAGACAGGTGAGACCAGGGCCAGGGAGACAAGTCCAAAAGTTGACATATAATTTAGGTTAAAACTACATAGAACCTTAAATAAAGCAGGGACAATGGAAAGTAGAGGTTAAACAAGAATTGAAGTCATTTTAAGGTAGAGCTGTAGGACTTGTGGAACAATTGTGTACAGAAGGTAAATGAGAGTACGAATCTTAGATGCTTTCATGGTATTAGGATTAGGCAACTGGTTAACTGTGTCATTCACTGAAATATGGAGCATAGGAAGAAGAGGGACAGCTTTAGGAGGAAATAATGTTTACATTTTATCCAGGTCAATTGGAATTACTAGGTCATCTATGTAGAGATATTTATAGGAATATATGGGTCTAGGATTCAGTCGAAAAAGGATTCAGGATATATTGAGATTCTTACCTTTGGAGAGATTGCCTTAGTGGAGATGTAGAGAAGGCATTTAATCATCAGATGGGTGTTTAGGTTTATTGCCACACATATTGACTGATTACGTTCTAGAAGCTAAGTTGCAGTACTGGAATATTTAGTAATATATCTGCTTACATGTATACCTAATAATGATGATAATATGCACTTACCTAATAATGGTGATAACATACACAGGATTTTAAAATATGGCTCCAACTGTCCCACTCCTCTCAGCATTCACATCTTTGATAGGTGTGAGTCCCTTTATATCTCCTCCCATCATCACAAACAGTAGGAGTATATTTCCCCAATCCTTTAAGTCTGGGCTAACCTTTGACTTACTTTGGATAATAGAAGACATTAGAAGTTCTGAGCCAAAGTTTCAAGAGGTCTTGCGTACTTCCACTCTCTGTCTCTTGGAACATGACTACTCTCATGATAAGAAGTCACAGTGAATCTGTTGGAGCATGAAAAGTGACATGAATTAAAGTCTCAATTGATCCAGCCAAGCCCATTCCAGAGCAACTAGCCAGCAGCTGACACACCAACTGCAGCGCAACTGAGCCCTGTGGAACTTCCCACTGGCCTGTAGACCCATCAGCAGTAGCATATGCTTGTTTCAATCCACTGATTTTTTAAATATTTTGCTGACTGCTAAAACGTCTTTGAATGTTTAAATCATCTATGGAGTTTTCTATAGGAATTCAGAAAAAAAATAATGAGAAAATAAACTCTAAAAAGATTTCAGTGATATTAGACATTCAATTATATGAAAAATCGGCTTTTGTGTTCTGTGATGCATATAGATATGTATGCATGACATAGTCCTTTATTTATGTGGTTTGACCCATGTAGAACACAAATACCACTAACCTAAAGGGAACTTTTTCCTGGTATCTGAATCACCTGTCATTCAGAAAGAGATAATCATTCAGACCTTTGAAAGAAGTAGATCCAAGACTAAATTCCATTCTACACACTCATTATTATCATGGCCCAGAGCAGAACCCCTTTGCTCTGTATTTCTTGTGTATTTTTTTTCCTATTTTTTGTAAGCTCATGTGATGATTTCTTCTTATATTAGTGGGCAACTTACTCCTTAAATAAAAACAAATATATTCAGATGAATTTATATCCAAATAGTCATAAAAGGATACTGCTCTGCCACCTCTATCTCCAATACCTTCAACATTTCTTTTTAAAAAAATGATTTTTAATTAAAAAGCGATTCTGATAAAACTTGTTGCATTGACCACATGTTAGTGACCAGGAGCCCATGAGAGTAGGACTATGGATTGTCCTTGTACAGCTTCCACATGCTCTGTTGTAGATCCATTTGAGCACATCTGGTTGACTGGATAGAAGATATTTTTCAGTAAAAGATTTTCAGGCCCATATCAATCTACCAGCGCATTCTCTCTTGGCCCAGCCTTCTACTATGTGTTTGAACTGGACTGGGCCCTAAATATCACAACCCTCCTGCAAAACCTGCACTATTCTAAGGCACCAGGAAGCCGGAGGTTCAGAGAGTAGACCAGGTTCCTATAGCCACATAAGGCCTTCCCGCCTGAGGCCGGCTCTGATGGGCCCAGCTGGTAGTGTTGGTCAAGCCTCTTTACTGAGGACATAGGAATTTGCTTTGCTCTGACATAACTGTGTTTCTCTTGGGTTCCCAGATTCCACTGCCTCTTTTTGATTGTTTTGCTCTTTTTCCAAATCTTCCTTAGCAGTCCCAGTTCTGTTCAACAGATGAATTCACAAAGATGAATGAAAATAGGCAGGGTCCCTAAAATGCATGGATCTTGTTCTTGTTTTTAAAGTGGGGTCAATTTTCAGTTGTGACTTCCTGTGTCCTGAAGGGGAGTGGAAGCGTTCCACAGATGCCAACCTAAAGGAGGGCATTTCTTCAAGCAAACGTGACCGCAAATTGAAACTATTACTTATTCTACCCCACCCTGTACATGAGCATGGCTGACCTGATAGAAAGTTCAGGAGGCACTCTGACTTCAATGTGAAAATCTAAATTTGCAGAAGCAAATCCACATATTTTTGATGTCATTCCTCATCAGAATACAAAAATATTAAAAAGACAGGTAACAAGTGTTAGCAAGAATGTGGAGAAATTGGAAGCCTCATACACTGCTGGTGGGAATGTAAAGTGGTGTAGCTGCTTTGGAAAATAGTCCATAACTTCCTCAAATAGTTAAACATAGAGTTAACATATAAATCAGCAATTTCTCCACAAGGTATATAGCCAAGAGAATTAAGATCATATGTCCACCCAAAAACTTGTACATAAATGTTCATAGCATAATTTATAATAGCCAAAATCTTCTATACAGTTCAAATGTCCATCAATTGATGAATGGATAAATAAAATGTGGTATAATCACTGATGGAATATTATTTGGTAATAAAAAATGTATGAAGCACTAATACATGCTACAACAAGGATGAACCTTGAAAACATGCTAAGTGAAAGAGGCCAGACACAGAAAAGCACATATTTTACAATCGCATTTATTTAAAATGTCCAGAACAGACAGATCTATAGACACAGAAATAGATGAGTAAGAAGGGCTGAGGAGATTTGATTGAAGGCTGAGCAGTGTAGCATTTCTTTTGGGGACAATGAAAATGTTCTAAAATTAATTGTGGTGATGGATGCTCATTTGTGTGAATATACTGAAAGCCATTGGATTATATACTTTATATATTATATACTTTAAAAGGGGAAGTATGGTATATGAATAATAAACAAAACAAGTCTTTAAATGTTCAGAATATTCACTGCAGTTTTCCCTCAAATATTGAATTGTGCTAGTGAATTACCATGTTGGATAAAATGCGATTCCGTTTTTAAAGCCTATTACTGTGGTATATAGTAAGGCTCTGAGGTGTGAGAATTGAGAGGATATTGCCGCCTGTGGCCAAGTAAAGTCTCTTTTCTAAGTGGAGGAGCCTCATAAATCTGTCAGCCTGATTTTTCCCCTACAGGACTTATTGGTGTGAATCAAATGTACAGCCCCAGAAATGTTTCTTACAATTACCTCCCTGAGAGTCAGCTTTTTAGCTGTGGATCCAACTTTAATTGCGCTTGACATAGGTGAAATTAGGGAACACAACAAAAATAATCAAGGATGATTCCCCACTCTAGGAAGGCCCCACCATCAGCAAGATTTTACTGTCTGAGGATTTTAGTGCTTTTTAAAAATATATGTGTATTTGGTTGCTGTACCCTAAAGGATGGTGGCCCTCCCTTATCAAAAATTGTGCAACCTTAAAATCAAGCTATTACCCTCAGGAAAGACACTGTGTGATCCTCCTGGGGGAGCCAGAGTGAGACAAGAGGCTGGGGATAAGGGAGGTGTTATTACAATCCAGTCCACTCTGCTTATGGAGGGTTAAACCTGTACAACTGACAATCAATCATTTTTATCCCTATTACAGTGAATAGATCTTTTATTTTGTGTTTCCAAGGAAAGTTTGACTTCACTTAATATTGGGTTTAAAATAGCAAATCTTGGCTTTGGTGCTTTGTTGGAAATCTCTCCGATTTCTTTAATACCACCTTTATTTGGGGCTGCCATGTGCTGAGGATATAGAACCCTTGGTGTTCAGGAAACTCTGTCTTCATCCCAGCTACAGTTAAGTCTGTGGACCCAGATCTACCTGACCAGCTCTAAGTAGACCGTCTCTGCCCTAGAGTCAGAGCTAAGTAGAGCTTCTGTCTGTCGATGTCTCTTCTCTGATATTAGGCATTTGTCCCAGTTTTAAACCTGTCATTTACACTAGGCTAAGACCACCAGCCTTGTCCTAGAATCTGACCTGTTATGGAATCATTGGATACTATTCCTGTACCTTGGGAGGGTATATAGTTTGTGGAGGGGGAGAGAGAGAGAGAGGATATATGAGGGAGTTAGGAAAAACAAAGTTGTTTTAAAATGTAGTAATAAAACTCACTGGGTTTAGAATCAGAAAAGCTGACCTTATAATCATCTTAGTCAGGGATGATACAGAATAAGCCACTGGCTTCTCTAAATCTCATTTTCCTAATCTGAAAAATGAGCAGAAACAGGGAACCAATTACAGCCTTGTCCTGAAGATAAAATGTGATAAGATACATGAAATCGCTGTTAATATATGGCAGTCTTTGACAACAATAATTTATGTGACCCCCTGATTCACATGGTAAATACTATTAAAGGTTCAGAAGAGGGAGATAGTAGTGTTTAATATTGTGTGGGTCCTAACCAGAGGTTTGCTTCCTTGCTCATGAGTGTGGTGTCCTATCTTTTGATTATTTTCCTATGCGGAACTAAAGTCTCCCTTCCAGCTGTTTCAAATCATGGAGCAACCAGGGTAGGCTCTGAGCATCCCACAGTGTGAATTGGCCACGCACTTTCTCTTCTTTCTGCATTCTCAATAGGATGCAGGCAGCTGACCCTCTAGAACAGGCACCAGCTATAAAGCTCAGTTATGTGAAATATGCACCCTGGGGCACTTGCAGCTGCCAATTGAGGGAATTTGGGAAATTAGATTGAAGTGGTAAGGGCTGCCAATTTGCATTCTCCAAAACTTCTAGAGACTAAGACTACCACTTAAAGGATTAATTGGTAAATGTGTTGGTTCCCTTGCAAGACTTGTGCTACTATTAAATAAATTACTTAACTAAGGACCAGTCCCTTTCATGAAAGTAGTATTGCACTGGCCTGAATGCATGTAAACAACCCATAGCCTTGCCCAAATATGACCCTAAATGGGTTACACATCACTTTAAGGTTTTGCTACTTGAACAAAGTATCTACCTTTTGCCTGAGGTGAGAGAGAATATGCTACAAAGATGTGCCTTAGTCCAGGATGGTTATTGTTAAAGTGGATCTTAAGATGTGAATGGAGATTTCTACTATGGACACCCTGATATATTTTAAAACCAGCAGATGATTTGTTTGAGATCTTGAGGCACATTTTTCAGATTTCTTCTTCCTGACCATCAGTGATGGTCTTTCCATCAATCAAAAAACAATATCCTTCAACTGTTTTTCTTTTCTCACTTTAACTCTCCCATTCCCATCATCCTTACCCCTCCTCCTAATTGAAATAACACCACATATACATACAAGCCTACACACATACACATGTATACGAATATGCATACACAATCAAAACATCTATAACTATTTTTTATCTATTTATATTAAAATCATAAGTTCATACTGATACCACCAATTCCAATCAAATACTGAAGAGTTCATAATGTCCTTCTACCTTTCAATGTTTATAACTTCCTTTTATGACAATGAGAAACCTGGCTCCCATGTGCTACAATATTGTTGCTTATTTGCTTGGACTCAGAATACACAGAAAGTTGTTTTCAGAATTCTTAACCCATCATTTTGTGAAGAAGAAATTTAACCAGAGTCCAACATATTTTAAGATTAATTTTGTCTTTAGCCTGAGGCATATAATCTAAATCCTGAAAAGTTACCTGATTTAGTTTTTTTTTCCACTGTCCAGTGTGGTTGCATTATTTCTCCAGTATAGCTTATAAAATGTGCTTCTAGTTGTACTGTGTTTTAGTAATCCCCTCATACACTTTTATTTTTTTGTTGTTTTTGAGAATTTGAAACATTAACATTGCTGTAAAATTCAGTGTTCAAAATGGTACGCTCAGAGAAGCATCATTCCCCATCCTATACTTCTGTACTTTCCATCTTTCTCACCCATGCCATATAAGTGACCGATTTCATTAATCTATTGTTTATGTGTCCTGTGTTTTTGATATGCATAATTAAAAGATACAGGCACATTTTCTCACTTCCCCATCTTTTTTACCCAAAGAACAGCATACTTTATACAACTGTCTGTATTTTAGCTTTTTCACTTAATTATACATCCTGAAAATTACTCCATATCATAGAGATCTTTCTCATCCCCATTCTTTTACTCTGGCTATATTTTACTCCATTATGTGAATATACCACCATTTACTGAACTTATTTTCTCTGTATTAGCATACAGGTTGTTGCCAATATTTTGCATTTTTAATCAACGTTGCAATGAATATCCCCTTACATATGAATCTTCCTATTTTGGGAGATATATCTTCAGGGTAATTTCCTAGAAATTGGATTGTTAGGCTACAATATGAACATACATGTATTTTTGTTGAAAATGAAAAATTCTCCTCCATAAGTTTATAATCAAAGTTTATTTCAAATAGCATCCCATGAGTAGCAGAGTGACTGTTTCTCCACATCTCCACCAACAAGGCATGTCGCCGTATTTTTTATTCTTGCCAATCTGATATATGAGAAAAAGTAACCCAGTATAGTTTTATTTTCTGTTTTGCCTTTATGAGAGATTAAATATATTTTCATATCTTTATACATTTCTTGTGAATTATCTGTGACTGTCTTTTGCCCCTTTTCTGTCATACTTTCGGCAATTTTTCACTCATATTCAGAGTTCTTTGCATTTCAGAATGTTAATTCTTCATTTATGATATATATTGCAAATATTGTGACTTTTCAGTTGAGTCTTGAATTTGGATATAGGAAAATTTTTGCCATGCAATTATTATTTTTCTGTCACATTTATTACTATTCTGTGTACATCTAGACATGAAAAGACTTTAGATATTATGGCTAACCCTATTAAACAGATGAGAAAATTGAGCTTCAAACAGACTGAATTGTCCAAAGTCAATATATATATGTATATATACACATATTATATATTGAGTATATATTAGGTAAACTCAGCCATATATATATATATTTTTTTTTTAAGCGATAGAGTTTTAAAGTTGCTTTTTTTTTTTTTTTAACCCGCGGCCCACGCCCAGGCTCTGCCTGCACCCTGAGATACAGTGATGGGGTCTGGGGAGCCGGACCCCCTTTCCCCCCGCTCCTCCAGGCCACGGCCCCCCAGCGACTTCTGCTTCCACTCGCTGAGGAGCTGCTGGCAGCGTGAGACACATCATGGGTCACGTGGCCGGTCACGTGGTGGCGGCGGGGTCGCCCAGCGAGGGCCTGCCGACGCCCGGGCAGCGTGTGGCTGAACGTCACCATATTCTCCTCCCTGGGGAGCTGACAGGGGCCGGTAGGCCCACCTGCACGCTGGTCTGCTTCAGGCTGCCCAGTGAGGTCTTGCCTTGGGCCACGGACCAGGGCACACCCTGCAGCCGCCTGGGCGGCCCAGCTCGTCGCCGGTCATGGGCTTGTTCTGCTGCTCCACAGGTCATGACCCCACCGGTCGGTGCATGCATCGTGTCCTTGGCAGGGCGGGGCCGCAGCTGTGTCTGCAGTGGGGGGCCTGGAAGTCACCCACCCAGTGGCAGGCCAGGTTGGCAGCGATTAGATTATATATTAGATAATTGGAGCCATATATGTTCATATTTAAACTTACGAAGCTGGTTGCTTCTGAGGCTACAGTGCTGAGGATACTCAGATATTTTAACTCTAATGAACTTGTGCTCTGGGAAATGCATTTTAAAGAGGAATACAAATACTAATAAAATATAGATAAATATATTATAGTTAATTACAATTTAATTTGGGTAATATTAGAGCATATAATAGAAATGATTGACCTTGTCAGGAAAGTTACTGTGACTATTTCTAATGGAGTAAGAAATGAGCGGTGACTTAAAGTATGTGTTAATTAGGAGGTGATTGAAGGGGAGTAGAATTGTGGACCAAAAAGAAGACACTGTCTGCAGGGAGGATGGTGATTGTGAGGAGCATAAAGCAAACTGGCGGTTGTCCCAGTGAGAAGAAGGGCAGTGTGGGGGTGTGTGATGGGCCTGCAGAGAGACAGAGTGGCTAACTGATGTGGTTCCTAAAGCAAAAACGTTTCAATCATTTCAAGTAAGGAAAGGGAGATGACATGATCTCATTTTGCTCTGTAAGCATCCAGATTATTGGTAAAATAAAGAATTGTTAGAGTGGGGCTGATTTTTTAAAACTTTATTGAAGTATAGTTGATTTACAGTGTTGTTTTAATTTCTGCTGTACAGCAAAGTGATTCAGTTATACATGTGTTTACATTCTTTTTCATACTCTTTTCAATCATGGTTTATCACAGAATATTGAATATAATTCCCTGTGCTCTACAGAAGGACCTTGTTGTTTATCCATTCTATATAAAATAGTTTGTATCTGCTAATCCCAAATTCCCAATCCATCCCTTTCCCATCCCTCCTCCCCCTTGGCAACCACAAGTCTGTTCTCCATGACTGTGAGCCTATTTCTGTTTTGTAGATAAGTTCATTTGTGTCATATTTTAGATTCTACATATAAGTGATATCATATGGAATTTGTCTTTCTCTTTCTGACCTACTTCACTTAGTATGATAATCTCTAGATCCATCCATGTTGCTGCAAATGGCATTATTTCATTCTTCTTTATGGCTGAGTAGTATTCCATTGTATATATGTACCACACCTTCTTTATCCATTCATCTTTCAATGGACATTTAGGTTGTTTCCATGTCTTGGCTATTGTCAGTAGTGCTGCTATGAGCATAGGGGTACATGTATCTTTTTGAATTACAGTTTTGTCTGATATATGTCCACGAGTGGAATTGCTGGATCACGTGGCAACTCTGTTTTTAGTTTTTTGAGGAAACTCCATATTGTTTTCCACAGTGGCTGCACCAATTTACATTCATAGTGGGGCAGATTTGTATTGAGGTGACCAATTCAGAAGCTCTTGCCCAAGGCCAGGCTTTTACTGGTGTAAAAGGCCTGGAAGTATAGAAAGACGTAGATAGCTATAAACAATATTTAAGAGCTGTAATATACAGTACATCTTCATAGATTGAATATGAAGTGTAAGGAGGCTATTTTTAGGATGACACTCAAGTTTCTGGCTTGTGAAAAACAAAACATATAGTGGTTTTGAAGGAAACCTATACCTGGGGAGGAAATTCAGGCATTTGGACTAGGCATTTTGAGAATTTGCAAAGATATTGAGACAGCTTTTGGGAGATGTCAAAGATTCACCTGGTCAAGTGGATCCAGAGCACAAGGAGATATATGCGTCAGAGATGCAGGCCAGTTTGTGAGTTGCCTACAAATAGATAGCACTGAAAGGTGTCGGCGGAGATGAGATCCTCTAGGAAGAGTGAATAGAAGGAGGAAAAGAGCTGAGCTAGTACTGAGCCTTGAGAGGCAGCATCATGTAATGACTGGGTGGAGGGGAATTAACTTGGCAAGAGATATAAGAGGGAAGCTAGAATAGCATGGTGCCATGGAAACTAATTGGCTGTAGTTTTGAAAGAAGCAGGAATGTATTGATATTGTCAAATACTTCTCATAAATCAAGTAAAAGAGAACCAAAACTATTCATTTGATTTAGTGACACAGATCCCATTCTTGACCTCAGTGAAAGCTGGGGAGTGAGGGAGAGGTGAGGGAGTGGAAGAGAATGGGGAAGTTTTTGGCCAAAAAGAGAAAAAAGGGAGATTAAAAGCTGGATAACTTTTTCAATGAAACCATACAAGTTTTCTCTGGGTCTGAGATTCTAAATTTTTCTCTCCCTTTAGTTCCATACTTTATCAAACCAGCCAGATGCGGATCTTCGGTTTTCATTGGTGGTAACCCCAGAGATCATTTAAGAGAACCCATCCAGTTTCTGAAATACACATGAAGATCCCACACTAAGCAAATCATCTCAGAGAATAAATGCCCAGGTTGCTGTTGGAAGGGTTCCCAGGATGGGAAGATAACATTTAACAACCAACATAAGGGTTTTATCTTCATTAACCAAAGTGCAGCTCTGGGGAACATTTCAATTTGAATAAATGATGTGTTTGCTAATGCATCCAGCATTCAAAAGTAACAAATTTATAGCTTTGTATGGCAAGCAATAGTGACAGTTCTGTTTTCCTAAATAATCTATCTCATTAACTGAAGTTGTGTATTTTCTTAGCATTAACTCACTCAGTGCTGCCACTTGTATAAACACAAACTGCTTGAAACTGATAGATATTCTTTATGATCCCCCAAACTCTGCATCTCTGTGACTCCTTTTGTTTTTATTGAGTGAGTTTTATTGTGGCAAAGATGTTGCTAACTAAGACTTGTCACTTTCTGGTGGCAGTAATTTAGCATCTAATGAGCAAAACTCATAAGTCCTAGAGAAGCGCAGTAGCTCAGGAGCTGATGCTGGGGACACCAATGGGTTTGACTTTAAAAGACAGTGAATGTGACTCGGAAATGGAAATCAAACTGACAAAGCATTCTCCAGTGTGTATGTGAGAAGGAACAAAAAGGAAATGCTGAATTCTGATGGTTGGGAGATGTTAAACTAGCTAAGGAAGGGCAGCTCATATCCTGGTAGTAATGTTAATAAAATAATAATCATGATATTGACAATAGCCCTCATTTACCAAGTGCTATAAACTAAGGTGTCGTACACTGCACCACAGGCTTTGCAAGCTCAACTTGTTTCATCATTCCCTTATGAATTGTGCAAATGTCTTAACTTCTTGAAAGTCCAGTTATAAATCTGAAAGACAAATAAACATAAGGACTGAAATCACGAAGCAAGCTTCAAGTCATGGAGATAGATTTTAAATTTGGGTTCATTGTTCAAACTCTTAACCATCACGTCCATCATTAAACTTGTAATAACGATCCTTCCACACATGGCTACAAATCAACTATGTGATTCAGTAAGGGAGAGGCTAAGTGAAAGGTTTACATATGAGTTTTGCCTGATAGGTAAAATAAGGAGATTGAACTAGATAAATTATCTGATCTTATTCAGAGTGAACTATCCTTTCTATTGCTAGAAATTTCTGCAGAAAGGCTGTGTCTTAAATCCCTACTATCACCACTAGAGAAAACAAAAAGAGTCCTTCACAGCCAAGGACCTGGATGCATAAATAAAAGATTAAATAGGTGAATGAGTGAATGATCAAAGATCTATGTTCATGACACTATTTTAAGTGCTGTGGATATGTAAAGCTATGTGAGGCTCAGAGTCAGCTCCAGCTCTCTCTAACATCCCTGGCATGAGATGTTTTCTTATGTAAGAACTCTTAGGCTGGGTGGAATACTCAGATGTCATCAACAGGCTCTGTCCCTCATTCTTGGTGCAATGAATCTCTTTATTTTTTTTTTTTCCATTTTGGTTTTCCAATATGCCGTGTCCGTGGAGTGTACAATGTACTTTCCTATAGATATGGCAATTACTAGTAAAATACTATTAAGTGACTATCCATAAATACAAGTGTGTTCATATGTCTACACTTATATTAATATCAGGCTCTCTGGGACCAAAGAGTGTGTTTGAGCATAAAACCCAACATCATAATGCATATCATATATTGGAAAACTTTATATTCAAATCAGTTTTCTCTGATGTCAATATTAATATACTGGATTATTCTTAATAGTCATTTGGCTTATTTTTTCTCCTATTTTTGTTAGGTATATCTCTTATGATTAGTATATGAAATAATTATTTTAAAATCTGGAACACATTTTTTAAACTTGAAAATGTACTCAATTTAAATTTATTCATTTACCATTGCATTTATATATCTATTTTATTATTATTAAATAATAACATTTATCTCACTTTTCCTCTCCTTCCCTTCTTCCTACATTGTTGTCTTTACTTTCTTCTTTTCTTCCTGAATTATACTGTTAAAGATTTCTTTACAATTCTTTCAAATACATTATTTTTTCTATAGATATTTGCCATTTTTTCTTCTTATTCATGTGACAACTTTAGTAGTTATTTTGTTGTCTCTTTAATGTTGTTTTATTTACTTTTGATTTATTAAAAAGGATTGATTAATCCTATAAATTCTATTTAATACTTATATTTTAATCTTATCTCATTTTTTATTATATCTTTATTTTAAAAAAAAAATAGGGTTGTGGAAGCAACCCAAGTGTCCATCGATGAATGAATGGATAAACAAAATTTGGGATATACACACAATGGAATATTATGCAGTTTTTAAAAAGAAGGAAATTCTGGGTGTGTGGACTCAAGATGGTGTACTAGGAGGATGCAGAATTCGCATCTCCTCACAACTAGGGCACCTACAAGGCACTGGTGGAGGACCACGGACACCTAAGGGGATGGGAGGAACCCCCAGCGACTGGTTGTTTCAATTATAGTTTTATTTTTCCTAATATATTTTTTATCTTTCTAATTTTATTTTGTTTTTTATTCTTTGATATTTCACTTCTCCATTTTTCTTTCTTTCTTTTTTTTTTCTTTATGCGCCACAAAGCTTGCGGGATTTGGTTCCCAGGCCAGAGGTCGGGTCTGAGCTCCTGTGGTGCGAGCTCTGAGTCCAAACCGCTGGACTAACAGAGAACGTCAGACCCCAGGGAATATCAATTGGAGTGAGGCCTCCCGGAGGTCCTCATCTCAGCACCAACACCCAGCTCTATCCAACTGTCTGCAAACTCCAGTGATGGACATCTCAGGCCAAACAACCAGTAAGACAGGAATACAGCATCACCCATCAAAAAAAAAA
>NW_020185331.1:9418058-9606721 GCF_003031525.2 Neophocaena asiaeorientalis asiaeorientalis | reverse complement strand
AATAAATGAAGACAAAATAGGCAACCTACCTGAAAAAGAATTCAGAGTAATGATAGTAAGGATGATCAAAAATCTTGGAAGCAGAATGGAGAAAATACAAGAAACATTTAACAAAGATCTAGAGGAACTAAAGAGCAAACAGTGACAAACAACACAATTATGGAAATTAAAAATACTCTAGAAGGAATCAATAACAGAATAACTGAAGCAGAAGAACAGATAAGTGAGCTGGAAGATAAACTGGTGGAAATAACTGCCAGGGAGCAGAGTAAAGAAAAAAGAATGAAAAGAATTGAGGACAATCTCAGAAAACTCTGGGACAACATTAAAAGCACCAACATTCGAATTATAGGGGTTCCAGAAGAAGAAGAAAAAAAGAAAGGGTCTGAGAAAATATTTGAGGAGATTATAGTTGAAAACTTCCCTAACGTGGGAAAGGATATAGTCAATCAAGTCCAGGAAGCACAGAGAGTACCATACAGGATAAACCCAAAGAGAAACATGTCAAGACACATATTAATCAAACAATCAAAAATTAAATACAAAGAAAATATATTAAAAGCATCAAGGGAAAAGCAACAAATAACATACAAGGGAATCCCCATAAGGTTATATCAAGAAAAAAAGGGAGAAGACTCAAACAACAGAATTAGAAATAGAAAAGGAGGAGTAACAACTGACACTGCAGAAAAACAAAGGGTCATGAGAGCAACCATATGCCAATAAAATGGACAACCTGGAAGAAATGGACAAATTCTTAGAAAAGCACAACCTTCTGAGACTGAACCAGGAAGATAGAAAATATAAACAGACGAGTCACAAGCACTGAAATTGAAACTGTGATTTAAAATCTTCCGACAAACAAAAGCCCAGGAACAGATGGCTTCACAGGTGAATTCTATCAAACATTTAGAGAAGAGCTAACACCTATCCTTCTCAAACTCTTCCAAAATATAGTAGAGGGAGGAACACTCCCAAAGTCATTCTATGAGGCCACCATCACCCTGATACCAAAACCAGACAAAGATGTCACAAAAAAAAGAAAACTGCAGGCCAATATCTCTTATGAACATAGATGCAAAAATACTCAACAAAATACTAGCAAACAGAATCCAACAACACATGAAAAGGATCATACACCATGATCAAGTGGGGTTTATCCCAGGAATGCAAGGATTCTTCAGTATACACAAATCAATCAATGTGATACACCATATTAACCAACCAGAAGATAAAAACGTATGATAATCTCAATAGATGCAGAAAAAGCTTTTGACAAAATTCAACACCCATTTATAATAAAAACTCTCCAGAAAATAGGCATAGAGGGAACCTACCTCAACATAATAAAGGCCATATATGACAAACCCACAGCCAACATCATTCTCAATGGTGAAAAACTGTAACTGTTTCCTCCAAGATCAGGAACAAGAAAAGATTGCCCATTCTCACCAGTATTATTCAAAATAGTTTTGGAAGTTTTAGCCATGGCAATCAGAGAAGAAAAAGAAACAAAAGGAATCAAAATCAGAAAAGAAGAAGTAAAACTGTCACTGTTTGAAGATGACATGATACTATACATAGAGAATCCTAAAGATGCTACCAGAAAACTACTAGAGCTAACCAATGACTTTGGTAGAGTAGCAGGATACAAAATTAATGCACAGAAATTTCTTACATTCCTATACACTAATGATGGAAAATCTGAAAGAGAAATTAAGGAAACAATCCCATGTACCATTGCAACAAAAAGAATAAAATACCTAGGAATAAACCTACCTAAGGAGACAAAAGACTTGTGTACAGAAAACTGTAAGACACTGATGAAAGAAATTAAAGATAATATAAATAGATGGAGAGATATACCATGTTCTTGGATTGGAAGAATCGACATTGTGAAAATGACTATACTACCCAAGCAATCTACAGGTTCAGTGCAATCCCTATCAAACTACCAATGACATTATTCACAGAACTAGAAGAAAAAATCTCACAATTTGTATGGAAACACAAAAGACCCCGAATAGCCAAAACAATCTTGAGAAAGAAAAACGGAGCTGGTGGAATCAAGCTCCCTGACTTCAGACTATACTACAAAGCTACAGTAATCAGGACAGTATGGTACTGGCACAAAAACAGAAACATAGATCATTGCAACAGAATAGTCACTATTTACAATAACCAGGACATGGAAGCAACCTCAGTGTCCATCGACTGATGAATGGATAAAGAAGATGTGGTACATATATGCAATGGAATATTACTCACCTATAAAAAGAAATGAAATTGAGTTATTTGTAGTGAAGTGGATGCACCTAGAGTCTGTCATACAGAGTGAAGTAAGTCAGAAAGAGAAAAACAAATACCGTATGCTAACAAATATATATGGAAAAAAAAATGGTTCTGATGAACCTAAGGGCAGGACAGGAATAAAGACCCAGATGTAGAGAATGGACTTGAGGACATGGCGAGGGGGAAGGGCAAACTGGGCCGAAGTAAGAGAGTAGCATTGACGTATATACAATATGTGATGTAAAATAGACAGCTAGTGGCAAGCAGCTGCATGGCACAGTGTGATCATCTCGGTGCTTTTCGACCACCTAGATGGGTGGGATTAGGAGGGTTGGAAGAAGCCGCAAGAGAGAAGGTATATGGAGGTATACATATGCATATAGCTTATTCACTTTGTTACACAGCACAAACTAACACTATACAGCAGAAACTAACACAGCATTGTAAAGCAATTATACTCCAATAAAGATGTTTAAAAAAAAAAGGAACTAAATTCTGACATATGATCCAACATGGATGAATCTTGAAGACATTATGCTAAGTGAAATAAGCCAGTCACAAAAAGTTAAGTATTGTATGATTCCACTTACCTGAGGTACTTAGAGTAGTCAAAATCATAGAGACAGGAAGCAGAATCGTGGTTGTCAGGGGCTGAGAGAAAGGGAAGACTGGGGTATTATTCTTTAATTAGTATAAAGTTGAAGTTTCACAAGGTGAAGTGAGTTGTGGAGATGGACCATGGTAATGTTAGCACATTTTGTATGTATTTAATATCACTGAACTATACACTTAAAGGTGGTTAATGTGATAAATTTTATGTTTGTGCATTTTACCACAATAGAAAAATTGGGAAAAAAATAACCCTGTGGTGGTGTGTTTTGTTTTGTTTTCCTGTGGCTAGTCCATGCACTCATGAATTTCTTTTGAGTTTGAAAATTTCTTTTGCTGGGAAGCTAGGTTTTCATTGGTCCTAGATGAGTTTTATCTTAATACCTCAAACAGAAATTTCAAACTCATGCAGCTCTTTAAAATGTGAGTCACAAGCCATCTGTGGTTCAGGCCTAGGTAGTGATTTCTCAAAGTTTTTTTTTTTTATTTTTTATTTTTTTTAAATCTCCTTATGTCCAAATACTATCCCAAGTACCGGTTGTTTCAGCAGCTAGTAGGGCAGGGATTATCTCATCAATTTAGCAAAGAGAGATGAATGTCAGAAGTAATAACCAAGACTATTCATAATTTGAAAACAGAAATTAAAAGCTTAGTCTTATATTTATGGTTTTCAGTTACTTCATGTTTTTACATATCTATGTATGAACTCATGCCATAAGTTAAAGCTCTAAAATTAGCATATGGTAAAAAAAGGAAATAAAAAAGTATTAATTAACTGAAATTTTAATTAAAATGTATGTTTTGTACTTTCTGATCCAATAATTCTACCTAGGAATTTATCCTAAGAGTATAATTGGAGAAGTGTGTAAAGAAATATATGAATATGAATATATATGTATATGAATGTTCATCACAGCGTTGTTGTTTGTATTGGAAAATCTGCAGCAATGTACAGTCTAATTATAAGTAATTGGTTAAATTATGACATCAATACAATGGACTATGATCAAGCTATTAAAATGATGCTATATAAGTATATTTATTGAGGTAGAAATATGTTCATATTTAGTTGCTTTTAAAAGTCACAAGATACTAGAAGTCCATTTTTAAAAGAAAAATTAGAGAGAAAAATATGTAGAGGCTTACATACCAAAATTTACAGGGATTAATTTTAGATGGTGGGTTTAAGAATAATTTTTGTTTTCTTCTTTATGCTTCAGTATTTTAAAATTTTCATTCAATGCATACATAATTTTTATGCAAAGTACATATCGATGAAGATTTTGATCACTTAAATTATTTTTCTTTAGTTAGGTTTTGCTGGAATTATTGCTTGCAATTGGCTAATAAACATGAAACCTAGGATCTTGCAGTTCTTTTTTTTCCAGCTGAGAGGCAATTAGTCAAGCTAATTTTAGAATTAAAATGTGATCATCTGAATAATTCGTAAATTGGTTTTTCATGCTTCCTGCTGGAGTCATGGTACCCACCCATGGGCTGTCCAAAATTAGAGAGAAAACAATGCATTCTCTTGAATGGAAACTGCAATAGAGATGCCATGTTCATTTTCATCATGAGTCATTCTGCACCCACTCACACCTCTTTCCTGATACAGTGCAAACACTTAAGGATTCCTTCTGTGACATTCTGACTTCAAAAATTATTCTCCTTTAAGTCTGTTCTTCTATCAAATAAGACCTGGTTACATGGAAGAAATATGACTCTCTAAGCATCTTATCTCCCAGAGAAAATTTCCTTGCCAGAAGGGAGGCAGTGTGGCCTCAGGGCCCTGTAGATAGCTCTGCTTCACTTTTGTCACTATGAATAAAGACCTAAGTGGGAGTCATAGCTCAGCTTATACTAACTGACCTGAGAATGCTAACTGTGAAATGCTGAATAGGTGATATAAATTATGCATCATGACAGCATTAATAGAAAATTATTTCATTTGATCAAATTGTACTAAATTGTTTGTATTGGATTGTGTTGAATTGAACTGATCTGAAAATCCTCAATGCCATGAATGCCAGTAGATTAACTGTAAAGTGAATTATTCTATAATGATGAGAAGACTGGAACCTTAATATTCTTTCTCCTTACTCCCAGTCTCCCTTTATTACTTTTTGTTTTATAATTTTCCCACATTCAAATTAAACAATATGTGCGTTAGGGCATTTATTTTTCCCTGTGTCTGCACTTTTACTTATGCCATTTATTCTACTTTGAATGCCTTCTCTTTCCATATTGCTTATGTAGATCGTATCCTATCAAATATTGCCTCCTAGAAAATTGATTACCTTGCCTTCAATATGTAAGCAAGAGTCTCTTTTTTTCAGATGAGTAGTATGTCTTAGTGCCTATCATATATATCCAATGTAAGGTGGGACCTAATTGTTGCTAGTTGCATTAATGAGTCAATGGTCAGAGTCTAATATATAACGCATAAGATACATCATATATCTACACATAGATAGAGCACATTTTTTATGTCTGTGTTTATTGGGGGCACACATTTTCTTCCTTTTTTGATGCTAAGTCATTTTAGACCAGGGATTATATCATTGGTATTTCTGTACTTTGCTTCCTTTATTGAAACAGTGACAGTCACATAGCTTAGGAATTCAATACAAATTGATTAAATGCACGACTTTATATATAAATGAATAAACTTATTGCCATCATGCATGTTTTATACCATTCATACTGCAATATTCTCATGTTACCGTGTATTATTTGTAAGTCTTTTCCTTTTTATTGAATGAATCAGTTGAAGAAAGAACTTACATCTCGTGAACATTTATATGTACTTTACCTTTTTCCACTTTCTGTGTCTGAAGCTGAAGAACTCACATCATCCACTCATTGTGTGTTTGTTGAATAAATGAATGTTTGCACAAAGGCACCTTCACATCTTTCCAGTCATTCCTTTATTCACTCCTTTATTCTTGTTATTTGAGGCATCTCATCTGTGCCAGACATTACCTTACTCACTGCATGTTCCAAGTACTCAGCACAGCCCTGCTCACAATCAACTGTGTGTGCGTGTGTGTGTGTGTGTGTCTGTACACTCATAGAAGAGCTCAGTGTTTGGAGATGGGGTGGAAAAGGTAGGTGTCATGCTTAGATTTAAGAGGAAAGAGCACTAATAGTCTGCCTTCCTACAGTGATGACAATAATGATTGAATGTGCACAGAGGGCATGGCTAGAAGTTGAGTTTATAGCAGGAAGGGCTAGGGTGCTCTGAACATAGACCTATATTTTGGGTTCTGAGGACACACCCAGATGAAGGGATTGAGAGATCAGCCTTAAGATCTCAAAAAAGCTAGAGAACTTGAAGACTATGGTCCAGGCAAGATGTCTATTTGGGAAGTTTTGTCAGCAGAAAGGAATCAAGGATTGGCGCTACTCAGAAGTGAAAGGAGTCAGGCATTTGGCAAATGGAAAACTTTCTGGAACATGATTAATGCTTTCATTTTAAGGAGGTAGAGTAAAAGAATAGGAAATCACACTCAAAGAATATAAGAAGGAAATCATGGACCTATCATGTTATAAAACATTAACAATCAGTTGATAAAATAAATAAGAAGTAGATTCTTTGATAACAAGAATAATATAACAATCCATATCAACATCTATACAAAAAAAATAGAAAAAAGCTATTAATATCAAGAATAAAAAATAGATCATTTATATTTATCCAGATATTAAAAATAAGAGTAGATAATATGAGCAAAAATCATTATCAGTGGTGAAATATTAAATAATTTCCCACAGAGAAATGAAAAAATTAAAATATGCCCTCAGGAATCATTTTGATTTAACATCGTACATAGTGAAGATTTTAACAATTTCAATAGGTAAGCAAAAATAAATAAGAAGCATAAGTTTGGAAAAGTTTTTTTGAAAAGTACCCTGTCAATTTTATCAAATGGTGAATATGCCTTTGGAATAGCTAAAAGAAATCTACAGAAAAAGATTCAATTAATAAATAAATTTAGCAAGACAGGTCTAGATGTAGAAGTCAATTTTATTCCCATATGTCAGCAATAGAGAAATATAAGAAGAAATTTTAAAAATAAATCCCATTTTAACTAGCAACAAATAACATCAAGATACTTGGGAATAAGTCTTTTTAAAATGTCCAAAGCTCTACACAGAAAACCACAAATGTTATTGATATAATATGTTTAAAGTTATATAAATGTACATATTTATCTTTTACATGAATTGGAAAAATTAATAATGTGAAGAAACCAGTTTTTCTCAAAATTTTCTGTAAATTCAATACAATCACATGATTAGTCCCATCAGGGTATTTTGAAATTATAACCTGATTCTATAATATATTTGGAAATTCAAAATGAAAGGAAAAAATAACAGCCAAGACAAACTTGAAGAAGAAGAAACCTGAATAACTTACACTACCAGATCAAAATACTTGTCAATAAGCTACAATAATAGAGACAGTCTGGTTCTGGCACAAAAACTGACAAATCATCCATCGGAACACAGTAGAAAACTTAACAGACCCACAATTAAATGGGCTTTTTATTATGTAAAAGATAATGCTGTAGTGTAAATGGAAAAGGATAAATATTTCAATAAATGATACTACTGAATGGAATATTCATATTGAAAAAAGTACATATATATAGTACTCTACCTTCCAGAATTAAAAAGATCATTTCCAGATAGATTGCAAATTTAAGTTTCAAATAAAAAATAATTTGTTTATATCATAGGAGAATATCTTTGTGACCTTGAGGTTGGCATATACTTTTTCAAAAATAAAGAAACTATTGCTAAACTGAACTATATTAAAATTAATAATATTTTAACTTAAAGACATTTAAGGAGTGAGTGAGAGTCTTTAATCAATGTCACTGGGTCAATTTTCCATATCTATATCTACATAACTATATTCACAGATGTATAGATATGGATAGATATAGACATAACCTTGGCCACTCTTTTTACCATACATTAAAAAATTTATTTGAAATGGATCATAAATTAAATATTTAGAAAACATATCTTCTAAAATATAGAGAAGTATGATCTTGGGGAAGGCAAAGATTCCCTAAATATAAAACAAGAAGGACAAACCACAAAATAAAATACTAATAATATAGGCATTGTAATTAAGAATTTTTATTCATTCAACAACATTATTAAGAGAATGTAAATGAAAACCACAGAGAGAAAAATATTTTTAGTATATTTATTAAGAGACTCACTACCAGAATACACAAATAACTCCTTCAAAATAATGATTGAGAGGCTAATACCCAATAGAAAATGGATAAAATAATTGAAGCACCTCTTCACAGAATGAGATAAGGCAAATTACCACATAAAAGGGTGTTCAGATTCATAAGTCATTGTGACATGTAAATTAAAACTGTCATGAAATATCTGTACACGTACTAAACAAAATTACTAAAATGATAAGGACAGATGATAGCAAGCCTAGGTGATGATGAATTGTGAAATTCACTGCTGGTGTGAGTATAAATCAGTTAAAACACCATTTAAAACACTTTGTCTGCATCAAGCAAAGCTGGATATATGAATATTTTATAATGCAATGATCCTATTCCTAGGTATCTACCCATTAGAAATTCAGAATCTTCAAAAGGTCTGTACAAGAATTTCCAATAATAGTTAAATAAATAGTGGTATATTTTTACCTTAAGATGCTAAACATCAATGAGAATGAATGAACTATAACTGCACACAGCAATATGGGTGAATCTCACAGTCAATACTGAGCAAAAGAACCCAAAGTACATACTATGTGATTACAGACAACAGTAACCTATAATGCTAGAAGTTAATGTAATAATTACTCTTCTTGGCTGTAGGGATGGGGCAGGCAGTGGATATATAGACAAAGAACATAAGACTTTTGTTAGTATGAAAATTTTATAAATTTGATTTTGGTGCTGGATTCATAGGTTTACTTTACAAAAATTCATTTTGCTCTATGTTTGATTTCCCTTTTTTTGTGTGAATATAAAAATTAACATCTGAAGCATCTAAAAGCTGATTTGTCATTTTCTTCATCCATGTCTTTTTCTTTTATTCTTTTTCCCCTCAGTCTCTCTGTATTATTTTCTTATTCTCCTCTTCTATATTTCTTTACTTTCGTCTGTTCTCTCTGTTTTCTTGATCTGCTCCATCAAATACCTTTGTCAGTTGAAGCTCATGGACTACACAGTTCCTGATTGAGCCTAGCCTTTAGGTGTCTCTATGCTTCTCTCCTTGCTGAGAGTGCCCTCTGCCCTTGTGTGTGTTTCTTTGGTGATACTCAGACTTCATGGATCAACTGATCCCCATTTCCACCATGAATCCTTTCCTCAGATCTCCAGTTGACATAGACCCCTCTCTCTTCTGATAATCTGTCTTTACCCACTTGCCACTTACCCACCATTGCACAAATGGCATATGTACCTCAATTTTTGGAGACATATGTGCCCAGCAAAGAGTAGGTGCTCGTACAATGTTTGCTGATCAACTCAATGATGGCTGGTTTCTGAAAGAGAAAATGGGAAAACAGAGACATGTACTTACACAGGCTTCTTATTTGATCCATCTCTTATTTCCTTCAATAATCTTTTCTCTGCACATTTTCTGTTATGACTTGTCCTTTATTGTTTCTTGGCTCTCTATTTTATTTTTTTACCTGTTTTATTCTCTCACTTACCTTATCCTTTGACAGGAGGTCACATACTTTTTCTCCTATTCCTTCTTTGAAAGATTTCCAAGGCTGTGCAACTTCCCTTCCCCCATCCCCACTTCTTTCTTACCCTTGTCTTCTGTTCACCCATCCACAAACTCTAAGTAATTCAGGTTTTATTTAGAATGAGTAAAAATAAAATTGCTTCAGGGCTCAAACCATGTAGGCCAAGCTTTGTCTGGAGACAATATTTACAACTGAGTGATAAATTGGGATTGTTATCAAGGGGTTGACAGCCTGCTAACTAAAGCAAGGCTGGAAATATTGTCATAAGAATTGCTGAACATGAGAGAGTAAATACTTGGTGGCTCCTGCAATAAAAATAATTTCATAAACATCACCCAAGGCAATAAGAATTACCGTAGTCATAGTCAGTTTGGGGATAGAGTTGTGATAAGGGTAGGCCTGTCAGAACTGACTCATGTAGCCTGAAGACATGACCTCCAGGATAAGACAAGGGTTGGTTGGGAGTCTAGGCTGACAGTTTGCAGTATGGGGGTCTAAGAGCTAGTCCGTGGACAAGTATCTTTCTTGGGAATACTTTCTAAAACTACAGAGTTTTCTGTCTCAAAGTACTGGAACGATAATAAAGGCTGTGACTCAGAAACAGAGAACAAGGCAAGAAGCTCTTTTTTCAGACTGGATCACAGTTGTTTTTTTTTTTCTGGGAACCCAGAAGAAGTAACTTGTTAGATTCAGGGAATGAAATCCAAGTTCCTTCTGTGCTCAGGAAGAACTATGTTTATCAGTTCCCCTTGCAGTTAGATTTAGCTACGTTCCTAAGTTGTGACCAGTAAACTGTGGGGGGAAGTCATATATGACCCTCCAGGCTTGCCCCCTGATACTCTCCCATGCACACTCACATCCTTCCTACCTTGCTCTAGCTGTGGCTGGTTGGAGAAAACTGAAATGGTGAGTCTCAAGGTAGAAGAAGCCTGGAACCTTGAGTTACTCCTGAAGGGGAGTCATTCAGAAAAAAAAGAAGAAGGTTAAGCACAGACACATGTCCAGTCACAAGCACCAAGAAAACCTTGGTAAGCCTGTAAGTTGCATAAGAAATCAGCATTCATTTCATGAAGAAGTTAAAAATGGACAGAAATTAGTCTACCATGACAAATATAGGATCATAGAAAAGTTGGTAATAAGGCTGAACAGGATGAACATGGGTTGATTGTGATCTTCCAGTTTTTGCCATTCCCCATTGTTTTTTGTTTGTTTTTGTTTTGTTGTTTTGTTTGTTGATTGGTTTCAAGCAATTCCTAATCTCAGTCCATGTGGTTTGGATTGATTGACCCTCCACCCCACATCCTCCATATTCAGAGGTGGTATATGACTCAGGCCTGAATAGTCAGCGTATTCAATCTCTCAGCCTCCTAGTTATATACGGATTCATAAAAAAAGCAAAAGGTCCAGTCAAAATGGTTCTTGAGACTTGCAAGAGTCAACAGGAAAGAAGTCTCCCTTTCCGATGACTATGTAGTTACAAGAATGTCAGTCTGGATCTTCAGGGGGTCTCCATGAGGGAAAAACCTCTTGAGAATGAAGCTAACATAGTAGAAAGAAAAACTGAGCTATAGAGATAGCTTCCTAATAACATTGTTTGAACACACAAAGCCAACTATTCCTGAAGTGAGGTGGCTTTGAACTTTTTATTTATGTAGGCAATAAATCCACTTTTCCTTCAAGAAAGTCTAAATGGACTTTCTGAGAATCAGAGTAAAAATAATTGATTTGAACCCTTTTACCTGACTTCCTATCCAGGTTGGGTAAAGTAGTCCCAGATAAAGTTAAAAATGGGAAGAGAAAGTGTGTAGAGCAGGACATCTTCCTGTCGTTCAAAGGGACATATAATACTGAGCTTATTACATAGAGAACACTCAATAGATGTTTTTGATGAATCAGGTACATATCTCACACCATGTAAATAATATCTGACTGTAGTTATTTGATTTCTTATACAATCTTAATCATAAACCTTCCTTGGCTAGTATGACAATATGATTTATCATCAGAACTGAAATCCTTTTGAGAGTGAAAGAAAGTTATTAATAATCACACCGAGTAACATGCATAAACTGGGACTTTGCTGGGCAAAGTTGGGCATATATTTTCCCTACATGTAAGTAAAGATTTTTGATATAAACTTAGGCAGAAACCTATTTATTCAAATCCCGGTGATAATACCCAATTCTGATTTTGTCTCTTCAGAATATAGACAACAATAAAGCGAAGTATGAGTACGAAAATAAAAACATATGTATTATCCAGTGTAAATACATGAGTATTTATCCTCCTATGATAAAAAAAATTTGTGAATGTATATTTATATATAAAATGGTGAATTTTTATGAGGACAGTGACCATAAGAAGCTCTGCAGTCTCTGTGATCTTCTTCTAGGAAATAATTCTTGCTCAATTCACAAATTCTTAACAGGCTGTTCTAAAACTCTTTCTTTTTTCTTTCTGTCTTTCTTTCTTTTTTTAATTCATCTATTGATTAAGGATATATTTATTAAATCTTAATGTTTCATTCACTGTGCTGAGACATAGACCAGTAATAGGCATTTAAAGAGAAAGGGGGAAAAACTGAGAAAACCAAGAAGGGGTTCATGTAAAGGAAACAAAAGGATGTGTCACATTTGAAGAAGAATTAAATGTTGCATGAAGATAGAGAGGATTTAACAAAAAGAAGAATGAGTCCAGACATTGAAAGGCCAAAACTTTGGAATTTTGCCTTCATATTTGTAGTCAAGTCAGCAGGAAGACTTTTAAGTATGTGAGTGATGTGCTTCTGAAGATTGTATGGTGGCTGGGATACCATAAGGCTGTAGTTCATGATGAAAATAATAATAATGATCTTGAACATTTACTGGGCTTCTACTATTGTCTGGGTACTGTTACAGGTGCTTCACATGTTTTAAGTCATATAATCATGATACAATTCTGTAAGTTAGTTATTCTTACTCCATTTTGTATCAGAGGAAAACAAGACATTAAAATATCAAGACACTGTTCAAGGTCACAAAGATTGCAAGTGTTGCTGAGATTCAAATCCATACTCTTTTTCTTCAAACCCCACGTGGAATCACTAAATTAGAAGACCTTCTGAAATGATAGGCCTCAGCTGAGGAGAATAATCTTAGGAAAAATGTGAAGAAGCAAGATATAGAGTATAACTTTGGAGTGGCAAGTTTTGATTTTCTAATCATATGGCAAGATCCAGGAAGAGGAAAGAATTGGGGATAATTTTAAGTTTAGAACTTGGACTATTGAATGGATTGTATCAGAGAAGAACCCCAACCTCATAAAGCAAGAAGGAGTAAGAACATGGATAAGCCAGCAAACAGGCTGGCCTGCAATAGCTCCATGGGTACAAAAAAGTAGACAATGGGACTCAATGGATCAGAATATGACAGGTCTTTACTCACTGCACAGCACAGTAAATAGCCAGACTATGAGCATGGTAGCACCAGTCCCCTACCCTTAAGGCCCACAGAGTGATGTGATGGACCCAGAGGGCAGTTACATACTCAGTGGGTTGCACTGCAGCTGCAGAACCCAGGGCCAAGGGCAAGCTGTAAATAGGACAGTCCCCAGTCTCCAGGGAGTAAGTGGTAGAACTGTAGTCATGCTGCCTCAGTCTTGGCCAACTTAATTGCCTACACGACTAGCAGGAGAAATGGCTCAGGGTCAGAGGACAATTAGGCCTTGAGGTTTGTCATACCCAGCAAGAATGGGCAAGGACATCAGGGACATGACAGGCAGCCTCTCCAAACAGGTAGTGATGAACTTAGTCAAGATAAGAACTATACATAGTGCCCATTTTTAAGAAAAGATAATAATCTCAGTATATATGAGAATGTGTTGAATTTGAGATACCATTAGGATATCCAGAAAGAACTACTTTCCTAGAGCCAATTAGAGGATTTGGGGGTGAAGGCAAACATACAAGAATTATCAGTAAGTAGTTAAAGCCACAGCTAAGGAAAAAGTAAATGAAATTATTTTTTTTCTCTTTACTTACTTAAAAACATGGAGAAATGAATCCCAATTTCTCTTCCTTCTCTGTATTTCCTATTTCTCCTTCAAAGTCCAACTCAAACATGACCTCTAGCACAGTTTTTAGGACAATATTGCCATTCACTAATATTAGGGATTGGCAGACTAACTGGCAGATTGATAGACTAAATAAAACAAAACATGATTTTTTGTGAAATGTTTTCCAAGATCATTCCTTTCCCTCATCCCTCATATATAAGTTCCTATAGCACTTGCTATCTTGACCATTTATTAGGCCCCATGTGTATAAAAACTTTTGCAACTCATTTTTTCCTACTTTCGTTTCACTGGCTTGGAAGATATTTAAGGACAAGGGCTACTAAGTAAACATCTTTGTATTCCCCACAGCTTCCAGCAAACTGCCTTGTCCAAGATTAGCACTAAAAAAAGGCCTTCATTTTGACCCAAGCAAGCAGAAGCACAACACATATTTTGTGTTTGTATCTGTGTTCCCCAAAGAGGAAAATGTCAAAGAAATAGCTTTCATACTTGAACATTAAGTATGTGTCCATCACAATATTCCTCTCGTTACCTACATTTTCTCATTTAATAACATTCAATCACAGCAGACCAGGAAGGCTAGCATTATTATCCCCTTTAAACAGATGATAAAATTGGGACTCATAGACAATAAGTCATTTGTCTAGAAATATAAAGACAATGAATAAGAACTGGGGTTTATGCCCCATATATCCAATTCTAGACCCCATGTTAAACACAAGTGTAACCTGTTTACCTTTTATGCTGCTCTTTCTTTTAGAAAGGCATAGCTCTTACCATCATTATTTCTAGAATCTGGATTTTAGGAATAAGCCTATCCCTTTGCAGACCAGCAGGTTTCCAGACCACAACCAATGAGTAAGCCTGGGGTGCAGCCAAAAATTAAGGAACTAGGCACTGCAGGTGTTGGAGAAGTTCCAAATTCTTGGTCTGCCCAGCTCACCCTACACAGCAAGACACTGCTTCATCTGCTCTCCCAAGGGTGAAGGGGCTGAGGCTGATGAAGGCCAACCCACTGTGCTCCCTCCTCTTGACAGTAGGCACAGCAGGGACCTGCCCAACTCATGCTCCTATCAAGACAACATTATTAGTAGTAGTCAGTGGTCTTCTATGCACCAAGTCTTCTTAAACCCCCATCATTCAATGGAAGTTTTCATCTCAGGCAGTTGACCTTTCTTTGTAGCCTGCTCAGACTGTGGAGCATAACCATTTAGGCCGGGTTACTCCATGTTTATACAGGCTTGTTTGGCAGCTTCTACAAGGCCCCCAGTAGCCTGAAGTCCATTCAACAAATCTCACTCATCTCTAACCTTTATGTATACTAACTTGCATTTTATACTTTATTTCCTACCATTAAGCAATTATGGTAAATATTAGAATGATTTATAAATAAGTTCTAAGCCAACACCCTAATTAACCTTCACAGAAATCCTGCGGGAAGCCCTTTGCCCCCATTTTTCAGATTAGAAAACTGAAGCTCAGGGACTTGAAATGACATGTGCAAACTCACTCTGACAGTAAGTGGCATCACTTAGGATGTGAATTCAGTTCCTGTTAATCTGATTGCTTCTCTGCAGCAAAGCTGCCTGTCAAATAACAGCACTTTCCATTTGCTTAGTGCTGTACAATTTAAAAGTTCTCTCCATATAAATGATCTGACCTCATCTTCACAGTAGCCCTGATGAATGAGGAAGGCAGGCAATGTTCTCTTCTTTTATAGATGAAGAAACCGAGGCCCAAAGAGTTTAAGATATCTGTCTGAGGGAACTTGGCAAATGAGTGCCTGATTCAAAACTGAAAGCTGCTCTCAAGAGAGTCCCATCATTGCTCCTTCCCGTACCACACTACATGGCCATTTATTACAGAACGCTCCATTTTGTAACCGTGTCTTTCCTGTCAATGGAAAGAGGACATGGTTAAGTTTTCAAAGGAACACGCAGTTGACTGAGAAGAGAGAGAAAAGAATATTTGGGTGGCACAAAGATAAAGTAGGTGGAAGGAAGATAGCCACGATAGAGAGCCCTGGGCACCCTGAAGCCAGGTCTCAAGGAGCAGCATGTGGGCAGCAGGTCCCTGGCTGCAAGGTCTCTTGGTGCAGCCATAGCAGTCGTGTAGCAAAACTGTGTAGCCAGACTGGCATTCAACAGAACTGGACTAGTTTCAAGGCCATCTCATCAAGGACTGTGACCTTGGGCTGTTTACATGTCTTACCTCAGTACCACTTTCTTCATCTGGGAAATGAAGTAAAAATAATGCCTACTTCATCGAGAATTTGGGGGGCGGAGGAGGTAAATATACATGTAATTTACTTACACAGCATTTTGCCACTAAAGAGAAGGAGAATGAAGTGAGGGCTCACATACAAATGGAGGTGATGATGTGTGTGAGCTGGAATGGAAAGGAAGTATCAATATATGGGAGGTTGAAGTCTGGCTTTGTCTACTACCTTGTTCCCAGAACTTACTGTGAGTTTAAAATATCAAATTTATTCTCCTTCTCTCAATCTTACACTGACACTCTCCATGACAATTTGGAAGGCAATTTCATAGAAATTAATTTCTAGAAGTTAATCTTCACAGCCATCGAAGTGCGAGAGATACTAGAGGGGGAAAACTTCCCCTACACTGCCCATGTTGTATGCTCTGTGTATGCCCCACTAGACACGGAGGGGAACATACCCATGCAACGAATGAGAGAGAGAGCTCAGAAATTAATTTCTTTTAGACCTATATACCCATTTTGGTGAGACTTACACAGCAAAGCCACAGAATCTGAGCCTGAGAAAAATGTTGGAAGTCATCCATCCATCTTCCATGCAACTCAGGACTTCCCTGTTATGACTTTGGTGTTGTTGATCCCCCCATAATCTTAAGCAGCTCTTTCCTTTAATGAAATTCTTCTTTGCCTGTGCTCAAACATGCCTCCAGGCCCAAATCCCAGCATTTTCCCTAAGGCTGACGTATTCTCTCTTCTCTTCATCTAAGCAAGAGCAATCTGTGCCCAATAGCATTTACTCACTGACAGTTGAACAAACCTGCATTTCCAAATGCCATATCCTGCTTAGTTCATTCCTGGGTTTTGAATGTCCTTTCCCTCCCTTTCATCCAGGCCAAATGTAGTCATCCCGTAAGGAGTAATTTACATTTTCCCCATATGTGATCCCTCCCTAGCTCACACCAATCTCTCCTTTGAATGTTAAGCCCAAATTTTTATGCAGTTTGTTTGGCAGTTGATCATAAATAGAGTTGCTTGTGATTCA
This sequence comes from Neophocaena asiaeorientalis asiaeorientalis, assembly GCF_003031525.2. Taxonomy (NCBI): domain Eukaryota; kingdom Metazoa; phylum Chordata; class Mammalia; order Artiodactyla; family Phocoenidae; genus Neophocaena; species Neophocaena asiaeorientalis. The sequence goes on along the minus strand of NW_020185331.1, from coordinate 9,589,763 downwards.
TTAACATATATTCATGCCTTACTGTCCTAACCATATTGCCTCCTCCTTAAAATGAAGGTCATTTTTACTTTTTGTCACCCACATTGTATAGACTGCCACCTAGCACATATTAAGATTTTGATAAATATATGTTGAATAATATCTTTAAATTAAAAAGGAGAATAACCTTTCTTGGCACTGTGATTGACTTAGCACAGAATTAGTGTCTCGTGTGCTTAATAATGATAGTGCCCATTTTTTGGGCCTTCATTACATGACAATCACTGTTCTACATGTTCCGCAAGGATTATCTGGTCTTATAATTGCAATAACTCAACCTATGACAAAACAGAGGAAGAGAGAAGTTAAGGTGCCTGAAGTACTCATCTAGGAAGATGGTGGAATTGAGCGTTTCCCAGGCGGTCTGACTTCACAGCCCACATTTTTAACTACTTCTGTATATTTCTGCTTAGTCCTTGGTTGACCCTGGGATTCTTCTACATGCAGTAGGTACTTGTAAATGAATTTTGTTGCCGGTCATAGTGTTGACTGGCAAGATGCCATGGAGGAAAGCTATTCTTACCTCAGATCTCTGGAAAATAATTGTATCTGAATAGAGGATTTCTAATCCAGTTTGATTCTGTCATACCTACAGTGAAAGGAAAAGTGAATTAGACACATCTACTTTTACATCTGCTCCCACCATTTTGCCCCAAATCCCCTTTCCATAATTATCCATATGTGTTCCTTGCAAAACGTGCAGTACCCAGATATCCTGAGTGGAATTTCATTTTCTATCATAGTTCCCTTCTAGCCATAATAGGCTAACTGGCAAATGTCTCCAGAACATGGTTAAAACATATATTGCTATCTGTACAGTTATAGAAATGTCACTTGTCCTATTATCCCCTTAAGCAGCAGGAGAGAAAGTGCACATGAGAGAGAGAGAGAGAGATCTGTTCAGTATGATTCTGCTTTTAAAATGCATGGTACTTCTCTCTCTTCAAATAAATGTTTCAATATCTAAAAAGTTTTTGGGTTCTGTGCCCAAGATTTTTTTGTCATCACTTGCAAGTTTCTCTGTAGTCTTGGCTTATTTGGAATTCAGAGTCCTATTTTTAAAAATAAAGAAAGGAAAATAAAGAAATACACTTTTTTTAAAAAATGTTTTTCTCTGAAAGGTCAAAAGCCATTCCTCCCATTAATTAGCATAGGTCTGCAGGACCCCAGCGGAGCAGTCTCGTAATCCAGCTCCTCAGTGGATGCAGCCCTGGAAAGGAGAGGTCCACACACTTACTCAGGGCCCCCACAGCCACACTCTAGGAAGAGCTGTCCCATGTCCATTTCCTCTGTGTCGGCCCAGTGTGACAGCTCACAGCCTTGGAATCGAGAACTGAGGAAATCTTTATGGCTCTAACAGAGTGAGGAAAAAGGAAGGAGCAAAGAGAGCTGGACTTCTGTACAGTCACTCTAGTACATGTCACTGCCTTAGCTGCTTTGTCCCCTGGTCTCTGAAACAGTCAATTTCCTGTGTCCTTCTCTTGGTCCTGATTCTCACTGAAAGTTGGTTTCAGAAAGGCCGCCTGTTACCATCCTCATTTCCTGGGAGACATCTCCTCACCCTCCATATCTCAGCCCATTCATTCACTCAATCTAGCTTTTGCTACTTCTGAGTCAGTTACTATCCTAGACACGGTGGATAGAGCAGGGAACAGAACCAAGTGTCATCTCATGGAGGTTACATTATATTCTAGGAGAAGGAAGTCAATATTCAAATATGCAAATGCATAGGTACTATTTCCAGGATTCAGAAGTGCCGCAGAAAAGAAGCAAGCACAAAAAGGCAACAGATAAGGACAGGAGAGGAGGGGTGCTCCTTTACTGAGGTTGCTCAGGAAACGTTTTTTTAATAAGGTGACGTTAGAGCTGAGACCTGCAGAAAGTGAGGCATGAGACAGACCAGTATTTGAGAGAAAAGTGTTCTGGGCAGAGGGACAACAGCCTGTACGGTGGGCTTGAGACTACAGGGAGGAGAATGGAGCTGGTGGGGAGGGTGTGGTGAAGAGATGTGTGAAATTAGTCGTCGGGCCAGATTATAAAGAGACCTGTAGGTCGTGATAAGGATTTTGGATTTTATTCTGAGAAGGGATGCCATTGACAGTTTATGAGGAGAGATGTGATATAATGTGACCAATGGTTGAATGGGATACTGTGTGGCAAATAGGCTGACCATGGAGTGGGTAGGTAGAAGGAAATCAGTGTGACAGTAGTGCAATACCGTAAGGTGAGAGAGGATAATTTAATCAAGAGTAGTAGATGTTATGAAATAATTGCAATTTGTGATATATATTTTGAGACTGGTCTCTGATAATCATGATTTACACACGATGTGAGAAAAGGGGGAGCACTAGGAGTGACTTTAAGGTTTTGAGCCTGAGAAAATTAAAAATGGAAAACTGAAATTGCCATTTAGTGTGTGAAAGAATATCAGCAGAGATGATTTGGGATGAAAAAATAAAATTTTTCCTTTTGAAAACTAGTAAGTTTGAGATGCCTATAAAATACCAACTTGAGAATATCCCCTTGATTTCTCTACTATTAAGTATTTTCATGTAAAAACAAGTTTGGCAAATGATGCCTCCTTGTGACTTTCAAACCCCATAGTCTTTTCTAGAGGTTTCCAAACCTGACTGCTCATAAGACACAGAAGGCATTTTCATATTTCTTTGTCAACAATTGTGTCACTACTTGTGGAACCACTTCTGACACTTTCAGCAGCCTCATGACCAAAAATACTGTGCTTCTCTGTAAGGACTCAAAGGACTCAGCATACAGTTTACTCATGGCCAAGATTTATTGCAGTGACAGAATACACAACCAGATCAATAAGGGAAAAAAGACATATCAGTGTCTAGCGTCTAAATCCATGTGTAGACTTCTTTTGCTCTCCCTAAGGAGGCCACGTAAGCACCTCTCCCTCCAGCCCTGAAATGCAGTAACAAGTATGCACCAGCTCTTCTGCCCATGGAAGCCCATTTGAAACTCAGAGCCCAGGATTTTTACTAGGGACTGGTCATGTAGGCACAATAGCCAGCCGTAACTGTCAGACTCCAGACTCCTAGAAGAAAATTGGGTGATGGTGACTGGGGCACCTGGTAGGCAAAATAGTCTTATCACGTAGAGAACATTACAAAATCCAAGTAACCAGACAACTGTCAAAGGCCAGTGGTGCAAGCAGATCCTTCTAAAGATTAGGCTTGCTGTATTAACTCTTTCCTGCCTAATCACAGATTTCAGGACATGGATGCTAGCATAGATTGAGGTATCACAATGTATGGAATGGGATTTGGCAATCTGCAGGTTTGGTTTTTTTGAGCGTGTTTACATGCTGAGGGGAAATAGCCGGTATAGACGTAGAGTTTGTGAACACATGAGACAGTGACATAAGTGATAGTGGGGACCCATGAAAAAGCAGGAGAAGATGGGATCCAGAGCACAGGCAAGATTAGCCTTGGGCAGGAGGGTCTCCAGTTCCAACACTAGAGGGAAAGAGAATGGTAGCCAGAGTACGAGGAACAATTCTTTTCTCTGGGCAGGATGAGATGAACATTCAAGGCAAACAGATAAAGTTTAAAATAACCACCACGGAGAGAGGAGTGTGTTGAGAAAAGAAAACGTTAAACAGGAGGGGAGTGATGTTGAGAGCCCATTTGTGTTTTATAACCCTGAAATTTATGAAAGTGCCAAATTTTATGATTTTGAGTAATTTCGTATTCCCAGAAGCATTCCAGGCACATGAGGAAGGCAGAGTCACATCAACTCTTCTGCCATATTTTCAACTTCCCTTTGTTTTTTAAAGATTTATAACGAAGTCTGATGATCACCCAGGTTTGGGAACCATTAATTTATGCCACTTGAATTTCATCACAGCCCAGTCACCTGAAGCAACATTTCCAATGAATAAACAGCAAGGTATTGGGGAAGGGGTTGGGACCTTCTCTGTCAACAACTAGCTGAGGTTCTAGGCAAATCCCCTCACCACTCTGTTTCTTCATCAGTAAAAGAATGGAGGGTGGATTAGATGATCCCCAAAGTCCTTTCCCCTCTAATATTCTTTGATCGAGGTCAGAGAAAGCAGTATGAAATGAAAAGATAGCAGCATCTTGGCCAATACCCTTCCTCACTCCCTCCCCCACTCTCCTTGAAATCCAGAAAACAAAGCCCATACTCTCCCGCTTTATCTCTGCACTTGAGGGATGCCTGAGCGGAGGCATGCTGCAAGATCAAGAGAAGCAAAGACTGCCTTTAACAGATTTCCTCTCTACATTAATGTCACAAGTGACAAGACAATTTTACAGGGGAAAGAGGAAATGTACTTGTTTTGTGAGAATGCAAGTAAGAGATTAAAACTTGAAGAGCCACAAGGGCCTTTTGGGGAATTTTAAAGACAATTCTACCCTAAGAAAACTACTGATAAATCTTAGATTTCCAGGGGAGCTCTTTAGCCTGTTTTCTGTCAGTAATCTTTTATGATCTTTATGAGAAAACTGGCTGTGTGTTACTCATAGTAACCAAGATGAAGAAAGAAACTAAAGTTGGTAGCTCTGTCATAGATTTAAGAGATCTTGATGCCAAGCCTCTTCCTTAATAGTTAGGAGTTATTGAGGGGTTGACTGGGTCTAAGTCCCCCAGCCACTAAGGTATACATCAGGACTAATAAAAATGATAACATGTATCAATATTACATGTATTAAAGCCCTGTTAATAGAACAGGTAGCCAATACTAATATAAGGTAAAGGCAAGTTTCTCTTAAAATTCTAAAATTAAGAAAAACACCTCTCCTTCATTTATCTTCCCTCTCTTTTGCTATCTCAAATTCTTGTCTCCTAAACCTTATCAGTATACAAGTATATGTTAGTATCCCCAATCTTTAAATACTCTCTCTTGGATTAAGTTTCATTACTAATTCATTTCTCTGTTATTCTTAATAGACAAAGTTTTCCAAAGAGTCTTTTAAACATGATAGCATCTCAAATTTCTCACCTCTTATTTACCATTACATGTATTATAAAATGGGAATTCTTGCTACTATTTCCAAAAAAACTTCATGCTCTCATGAAGTATATCAATGACCTCCATATTGCTAGATCCAATATAAACTACAGTTTGCATTTTACTCAATCTTTTTACCACATTCAACACACATAGTAGACCATTATTACCTCTAGATTCTGTGCTACTGTACTTACCCAATTTTTTTATAACTCATGGACCATTCCCTCTTAGTGCGCACGTGCACACACACACGTGTGTGTGTGCCCACAGATGTGTGTAAGGAGTGAGAACACGCACGTGTGTGTGTGTGCGCGCCCACAGACGTGTGTAAGGAGGGAGAACACGCACGTGTGTGTGAGCGTGCGCCCACAGCCGTGTGTAAGGAGGGAGAACACGCACGTGTGTGTGAGCGTGCGCCCACAGCCGTGTGTAAGGAGGGAGAACACGCACGTGTGTGTGAGCGTGCGCCCACAGCCGTGTGTAAGGAGGGAGAACACGCACGTGTGTGTGAGCGTGCGCCCACAGCCGTGTGTAAGGAGGGAGAACACGCACGTGTGTGTGAGCGTGCGCCCACAGCCGTGTGTAAGGAGGGAGAACACGCACGTGTGTGTGAGCGTGCGCCCACAGCCGTGTGTAAGGAGGGAGAACACGCACGTGTGTGTGAGCGTGCGCCCACAGCCGTGTGTAAGGAGGGAGAACACGCACGTGTGTGTGAGCGTGCGCCCACAGCCGTGTGTAAGGAGGGAGAACACGCACGTGTGTGTGAGCGTGCGCCCACAGCCGTGTGTAAGGAGGGAGAACACGCACGTGTGTGTGAGCGTGCGCCCACAGCCGTGTGTAAGGAGGGAGAACACGCACGTGTGTGTGAGCGTGCGCCCACAGCCGTGTGTAAGGAGGGAGAACACGCACGTGTGTGTGAGCGTGCGCCCACAGCCGTGTGTAAGGAGGGAGAACACGCACGTGTGTGTGAGCGTGCGCCCACAGCCGTGTGTAAGGAGGGAGAACACGCACGTGTGTGTGAGCGTGCGCCCACAGCCGTGTGTAAGGAGGGAGAACACGCACGTGTGTGTGAGCGTGCGCCCACAGCCGTGTGTAAGGAGGGAGAACACGCACGTGTGTGTGAGCGTGCGCCCACAGCCGTGTGTAAGGAGGGAGAACACGCACGTGGGGGTGGGTGGGCGCCCACAGACGTGTGGAAGGAGTGAGAACACGCACGTGTGTGTGTGTGCACCCACAGACGTGTGTAAGGAGTGAGAACAACACGCCTGTGAGTAAACACTTAGCATTTCCACTCAGTGAATTTTTGCATATGCACACAGTTGTGTACGACCATCCAAACAAAGATATAGAATATTTTCAGAAGTCTCTCTCATGCCACTTCCAAGTCAATACACTTCTACTCAAAGAAGTAAATACTATTCTGACTTCTGTAAACATATACTGCAGGGCTCCCAAGTAGCAGCAAGAGATGGCAAGGCCCATTGGAAGTAGTCTGCATGCCTCTATGTGAGACACATTTTTCTGATGTTTCACTGGCCAAATCAAGTAACATAGGCAAGCCTAGATTAACAGTGGAGTAAGAGACGCCACTTCCTATTGAGAGGAACTGCAAAGGTACATTACAAAGGGATGTTTCCACTTGTGCTAAAGAGAGAAAGGAAAATAGATGCGTCTGTATATTGTCTCCTTGGTTACCAACACTTCTAATGTAACATTATACCATGACAGGGACCAAGCCTACTGTGTTTTCCAGTTGGTCTTTAGTGCCTAGTCCACTCACTCTAACATAGATAGTAATAAATATTTTGTTGAAGGAATAGATGATTAATGGTTGATATGTATTTAGGTTCAAGTTTCATAACTGTCATTTATTTGATGCTTAGAGAATGGCCTTCGGACAGGGCTTTGTATATTTGCAGAAGAAAAAACCTAGGGTAGTGTGCAGGTTACAAATATGGGTGAATATTACAAACAGATTAAGCTAAGGTGACAATCTTCTCCCAAGTCTCTACATTCCAAACCAAGAAAAGATCTGTATTCCTTTGTTCTATGTTCCAAAGCAAGAAAAGATCTGTATTCCTTTGCTCTCTTAAAGCACGTTGCTTCTGTTTTGTCTGCTTGGGTTTTCTGTTTTGTTTTGTTTTCTTTGTGCTGGAGAAATTGTTTATAGTTCCTTCTGTTTTTAATTACATTCAATAAAAATGGCAATGAGAAATTGTTTATAGTTCCTTCTGCTTTTAATTACATTCAATAAAAATGGCAATGATAATAACAGCTGATATTTGTTGAGTGCTTTCAGTGTGGTAGACACTGGGCTACGTACCTTTAATTATTACATTTAATACTCAAAACCTTTCTATGTAGTAATATTGTTGTCATTCCCATTTCATAGGCTAGGATACTGAGACTCAGAGAAATTAAGTAACTATTTTAAGGTATTGAAGAAAATATGTGGTGGAACTGGGACCCAAACACAAGACTATCTGATTCAAAGCTCATTATCTTCAGTACTGTGCTGTCCTGGGATCTCATGATTATATTTATTTTGAACTTTTCGAGTTAAAAATTTAGTGGAATTTAACTGCAAAAATAGGTTCTTGGGATTATGCACAACTTTAAATGTCCTCTAGTTCAACATCCAAAGTTTGAAACTTTTCTCCAGTGTACTTGACAAGCACCTACCTGGTTATTTTTGTAATCTCTTCAGTAATAAGGGAGCTAACAACTTTGCTAGAAATCCCATAACATTTCTAGTGTAGAAAATATATCTTATAATCATAATGAGGTTGAAACCCAACAGATCCTCTTGAGTTTTAGGTGTGCTAATCTTACAGTCACCCATCTCAGTGACTGATTGGTAACAAACAATCAAAAACAAGCATCTAATGGAGATTGAGATGCACTTATTTTATTACTGGAAAACCATTTATGGCTTCCCACCTCAGAACTTAATTTAGATTTACCTGTCAGATCATAAGTGAATGAAGAGACTGGGGATGGGAGATTTACTACATTGTGGGGAGGAGGACAAAAGATCAAAAGGATCTGGTCATAATGCTCTGTAATTTGGGGCAGGTGCTCAACACTCAAGACAGAGAAAGAAAAGAGGCAAGTAGGTGGACCCCTACTCCCAAGATTCCAGTTCAGTACACATTCCTTCCTGTTTGAAATAACCCTGTTGATTTTAGATTCTCCCCAATATCTCTTCTTAAATTAGGAAATTCTCTTTTTCAGGAGGATCAGAAAGTGAGAGAATTGGCAAATGAAATAAAAGTATTCTCTCAGAAATGCAAAATTTGGAGTGTATCGTGTTTGTGAGTGTGTACATGTGTGCACATGAGTGTGGATTGGGGAAGCTGAAACAAAAACCTCCTCAGGGAATCATGAAGGATGAGAAGTGCCCCACCCCTACCTCAACAGGAACTCACACAGCATCACTTGCGAAGGAGTGAGACTCCTCTCGCAGCAAAATTGAAGTAAAGGATAGTAAATATAGGGGGAGAGGAGGGTGTTATTTCTTTAGATAAATGCTCTTCCAGATCCATTTCATAGAACATTTTCCCTGGAATTGGTCCCTGAAGAAAAGATTGTATCCTCCCCCTGCCACCTCATCCTTTGGACCTAGAAATCTGGGGAATGCAGTTATCCTCCTGTTTGGAAATCTATAAAACCTATTAGTTTATTAAAGGAGGATGGCAAGTATAACAACTGAAACAAAGCACACTAGTTAAACATAGCTATCTGTCACCCACTTCCCCATATAAAAGTTTTTAGTAGGCTATGGAAATAGTGTCTGAGAAAACACAAGCTACCACTTACTGTTGTTCAAGTTGTACACTGCACAAGGTCAGAGGATGACTTTCGCCTTTCTGTTCTTCTAGATTTGTGTAGCTATTATTCCAATTTTCTGGCAGATGGCAATAAAGTTTCTTAAGGAAGGGATGCCTTTTTTTCCCTAATTCACCTAAATTCACCCTTTACAGATGCTATGAAAATGTCACCACTCATCTCAGAACCATGCTCTTCACTGGCACTGGAAGAAATTCTGCAAGCCAAGACATGGTTCTTTTAAGGTTAAGCTGAGTTGTATTCCTTGACGGTTTTTTAAAGACATAAAATTGGTGTTCCCGGAAACATGAAATTCAGTTGCCTTCACATACACCAATACCTTCAACTGGAGACACATTTTTTTTTCTTTCTTTCCTTTAGAATCTTCATAAAGCCAGTCAGCAAACAAACGGGTTTCATCTCTGATCTGGGACAATGAGCCATGCCAAACATCAGAGTTCTTTGTCCCAAGGCAGTGGGATTCATAGACTTCGTTAATTTTAGGAGTCCGTTTACCTGTAGATTTATAGAAGTCACCTGGTGCAGGGATTGGACAATGAGCTAGTAGATGAGCTAGTATCTTGGTTCTAATTCTGTCTTTGTGACGTATATGATTTTGGCATATCAATGACCTTCTATTTACCCCAATTTTCTCATGTAGAAAATTGAGATGATCATAGCTACCATTCCTGTCTTTCATAATTGTGGAGTTGAAATGCACTACATTGACCAAAAAAAATTGTGGAAGGACATTATAGACCATAATATACTACATAAAATATAAAGGTTTTGAAAATACCATTTCAATTTCATCTTTAAGGCAAAGGTCACAAGGTCTAGTCTTTGAAGGACCAGTTGTACCAGCTATTAAGCTATTGATTCTCAACTTCCAGCCCACCTTTCTTTATACTATTTTGTAACGGTAGGGTCTGAAAACCACATTTTTGGCTTAGCAAACCACTGTAAATTCTGCCTACAGAAGCACTAGAGGAGGCTAGGAGGCTAGAGGAGGGTGAAAGACTTTACTCTCTTCAGTTTGCTTCCTTTTCCTCTTTTATTTAAATTCCTGTTTTCCTTCTGCTCCTACCTCTGCATTTCTGTTTTTATCACTGTCAGCATAACATTTCTCCACCTCAGTAACCCCAGCACATTCCAGAACTAGCAGCTAATTCCCGTTTTCAGATTGTCAAACCTTTGCAGATTGTCTCATCATACCTCCTCAAGACACCCACACAACCCAGTGCCCTTTTCTGCAAAAGTCCAGGTTGCAGCCTCAGAGGGCTCCTTCGCAGAGGTTGACGTCATCTCTGCAGGGGACCTCCCACAGGCCCTCGAATTTAACAATACAATCTCTTCGCTGTTTTTCTCCCAGCCCCAGGGGTGGCAACTGCTTCCTATAGTTGTATAATTTCCAGTTCCTCACTGGCTCCTGATTAATACAGAAATATAAATTAGTGAAGTAGGCTTGGTATAATTGTTAACCTCACATATTTACGCTTGATTTGCATAGTAAACATGCAGTGGTCTTTATTTCCATAGATTTACTTGACCTTCCTCTTTCTATTGCCCACTCTTGCTTTCTGTTTTTTATTGAAGCATGTAACTCTCTCACACTAGCTCAATTTACCCACATCTGCTAAGCACGTGTCCAATGAATATATCACTTTTCTGTTAACATTAGTGGAAAAATTAAGCACAGCTGCAACAAAAAAAGACAACTATCACTGGAACTCAGTACTGAGGGGAAATAGGGAGAGACAGAGAGTGACAGACTGGAGAGTACACGCTAAAAGTAATGACTGACTCAGTTCCTGTTGATTATTACCAGGGAGGTGTGAGCTCAATGTCCCTGTATCTCCACATTTTTCATGAGAAGCCAGAAGTCCAGAGTTTTCTATCCCAGTTTACAATGCGTATAAGTTACTGGAAAACAATTTAAGATATTGTGCTGGCTAACATTATGTAGATCAAACAATAGCCATCTGTGGTCAGATCTTGCCCAGTAGTTGTCAAATTAGCTTTGTAACAGCATCCGATCCTGTTTCTATAAACCAAATTGTCATGCACATACTCATACTTTCAGATAATCACATTACAGCAGAAGAACAAATACCCTGTAGCCAAGAAGAAAAGCCCAGTAATTAAGGGAAATCATTGATCACATAACCATAATTTCAGAAAGACCTTTTAAGAAGTAAGTTATCTTTATCTTTATAACTGAACCAATTTAGGGAAAAGTTGCTGTTGAAAGATTCTGAGGAATAGAAGCTAGATTGGAAAGAAAATCCTCTAAATCACCTTTTTAAAATCACTTGACTATAATTGGCATTTCCTTCTAAAATATAAACCTCAGAATAGTAATAGCAAGTTCCAGACCCATGAATAGTATAGCAATTACTTGTACAGAGAAACTGCTGTTCACTAGGGGACTTCCGGTAAGTTTTGGAAGATGCTGATGGTGGGTTACTACTTTTCAGTAGTGTATGATTTTAGAACTTCTTAATGGTAGGGAATTGAAACAAATTTGGAGTAAGAGATATTCCTGCATATGATGGTGGGTTGTGAGCATAGTATTTACAATTGGAAGATTCCTGCTTTAGTTTAGAGTCAATTAATTTGTCAACAAATCACTCATCTAATAGGACTACCTGCTAGATGGCTTAGAAACTGTGAGGAATGCTTTTCTCTTTCCTCTTCATTCTGCTCAACCTGTTTCAGTTACCTAGATTCTCTCCCTATCTTATTCCATTTCCACCTTTCAGGACAATACTGAATTTTCACTGCTCACCTAAGTAGATAACCTTCTTTAAAAAGACTTTATTATTTAAAGCAGTTTTAGGTTCACAGCAACATTGAAAAGGAGGTATAGAGATTTACCAGAAATTGATGAACTAACAGTGACACATCATAATCACCTAAAGTCCAGAATTTACATTATGGCTCACTCTTGGTGTTGTATATTTTGTGGGTTTATACTAATGTGAATGATATGTGTCCATCATTGTAGTATCATACAGAGTGTTTTCACAGCCTTAAAAGTCCTCTGGGCTCTCCCTATTAATATTTCCCCCCACCTCCAACCTGTACTTACCTTTTCCAGAATTCCATTTAGTTGGACTAGTACAGTAAATAGCCTTTTTAGATTGGCCTCTTTTAATTATTAATATGCATTTAAGTTTTCTCCATGTCTTTCATGGCTTGATAGTTTGTTTCTTTTTAGCACTGAGTAATATTTCATTGTTAGGATGTTTCACAGTTTATTTAGCCATTCATCTACTGAAGGACATGTTGGTTGCTTCCAAGTTTGGGCAATTATGAATAAAGCTGCTATAAACATCTATTTGTTGGTTTTTAAGTGGATATAAGTTTTCAGCTCCTTTAAGTAAATATCAAAGAGTGTAATTGCTGGATAATATGGTAAGAATATATTCCTGTTGCTTCATGTCCTTGTCAGCATTTGGTGTTGTCAGGGTTCTGGATTTGGGCCATTCTAATAGATATGTAGTGGTATCCCGTTATTGTTTTAACTTGCATTTCCCTGATGACATATGATATGGAGCATCTTTAAATATGCTTATTTGCCATTTTCATATCTTCTTGGATAAAGTGTCTGTTGAGATTTTTAGTCCATATTTTATTAAATTGTTTTCTTCTTGTTGACTTTTTAGAATTTTTTGTATAATTTGGATAACAGTCTTCATCACATGTGTCTTTTGCAAATATTTTCTCTTAGTGTGTGACTTGTCATCTCTTGATATTGTCTTCCACAGAGCAGACGTCCAGCTTATCAGTTATATCTTTCATAAATTTTGCCTTTGGCATTGTATTGAAAAAGTCATCCCTAAACCCAAGATCATCTAGGTTTTCTTCAATGTATCTTCTAAAAGGTTTATAGTTTTATGTTTTGCATTCATGTCTATGATTCATTTAGAGTTCATTTTTGTGAAGCCTATAAGATCTGTGTCTAAGTGTTTTTTTGTTTGTTTGTTTGGTTTTTTTGCATGGGGATATCCAGTTTTTCCAGCACCATTTGTTGTAAAGGCTATATTTGCTGTGCTTTGCTTTGGCTTGTTTGTCAAAGGTCAGTTGACTATATTTTTGTGGGTTTATTTCTGACCTCTGCTCCATTGATCTGTGTATTCTTTCACCAATACCACATAGTCTTGAATACTGTAGCTTTATAGTAATTCTTGATGTCAGGTAGTTTCAGTCCTCCAATGTATTGTCCTTCAATATTGGGTTGGCTATTTTGCATTTTTATCTCTCCGTATAATATATAGCTTTTTAAATAACCTTCATTGATTTCTCTAACTTTTTTTATTTTTCTTCTCCTCTCTTGGTAGGCTCTTTCTATAGTTGGCTTCCATGATTCCATATTTTATCTTCCAATAATCCTAGAAGTGAGACTTTTCCATTGTATCTCCTTAAATATTTTATTTTTGAGGTTCAGTCTTCAGTTCATTTCCTTCTTTCTCAATACCCATATGCTGAGCAATTTTATTACACTTTTCACTTTAATTAAAGTCTATGTTCTGAGAGATCCTAAAGTTAGAGATTGGGTTCCATCCTCTTTCCTTGATTTCAGACAGATCACTCTGCCTGAGTGTTGGGCATCTCCAAATGGCTGTCAATTAGACATCTCCACCTTGTAATCATCACAACAGCCCTTGCCTTTTTACAACAAACTTTGCCTTTGTCCACTGATTTCTACCATCTCTCTTGGAGTTGAAGCCATTAAACCTGAGCATTTACCTTGACTTTTCCCTCTCTTTTATCTCTCACAGCTAATCAGTCACCAGACTCACTCTTTTCCTCCCTCTCAGTATTTATCAAGTCTCTCTGACCTATCTCCCTTCCCACAACTGCTATCATCTCAGTTGAGGCCATAATTCCTCTCTTACCTATATTCCTGCTACAAACTGTGAACAAGTCTTGCAGGCCCAAATCCTGCCAATCCATTCTCCACATCATGGCCAAAGAAATTTTACCAAAGCTCAATTACAAGCCACTTTCCGGCTTACAAAATATGCATTGACTTGTTTTATAAATATTTTGTCATCTAGCCTGTGATTAACTTTACAGCTTTCTGTATACTTACCTTTGCACCCTTTACTCCTGTGTTCATGTAGGATCATTTCCATTTCACTGAACTTGCCTTGATCTTGAATTTCATACTGCAGCTGCTTGGAAAGCCATTTTCAACCTCTTCCTTCCTTCTACTATGTATTAAGTATTCTCTTCCATCCTTCCTTCCTTTTATTGTGTTGAATTTACATATTTGCTTGCTGGTTTCTCCAGTAAGACAAGGAACAATATAAAGATTATAACCTGCATATCAAATCCAATTAGTTGGTGGATATTGTATGAAGCTCTGTGCTGAAAAAATTTCTGAAGATTGACTGTACCCACTAAAGAAAAGAATAACATGATTGATTTTTTTTAACTTTTTGTTTTATTTTGGAGTATTGTTGATTAACAATGTTGTGTTAGTTTCAGGTGTACAGCAAAGTGATTCAGTTATACACATACATGTATTTATTATTTTTCAAATTCTTTTCCCATTTAGGTTGTTATATAATACTGAGCAGAGTTCCCTGTGCTATACAGTAGGTCCTTGTTGGTTATCCATCTTAAATACAGCAGTGTGTACATGTCAATCCCAAACTCCCTAACTATCCCTTCTCCCCACACTTCCACCTGGTAACCGTTAGTTCATTCTCTAGGTCTGTGAGTCTGTTTCTGTTTTGAAAATCAGTTCATTTGTATCATTTTTTTAGATTCTGCATATAAGCAATATCATATGATATTTCACTTTCTCTGTCAGATTTACTTCACTCACCTAGAGATTATGCCAATCTCTAGGTCCATCCATGTTGCTGCAAATGGCATTATTTCAGTTTTTTTAGTGGCTGAGTAATACTCCATTGTATATATGTACCACATCTTCTTTATCCATTCCTCTGTTGATGGACATTTAGGTTGCTTCCATGTCTTGGCTATTGTAAACAGTGCTGCAGTGAAAGTTGGGGTGCATGTATCCTTTCAGACCATGTTTTTCTCCAGAGGATATATGCCCAGGAGTGGGATTGCAGGATCATATGGTAGCTCTATTTTTAGTTTTTTAAGGAACCTCCATACTGTTCTCCATAGTGACTGTACCAATTTACATTCCCACCAGCAGTGTCGGAGGGTTCCCTTCTTTCCACACCCTCTCCAGTATTTATTGTTTGTGGATTTTTTTGATGATAGCCATCCTGACTGGTGTGAGGTGATATCTCAATGTAGTTTTGATTTGCATTTCTCTAATAATTAGCAATGTTGAACATCTTTTTCATGTGCCTCTTGGCCATCTGTATGTCTTCTTTGGAGAAATGTCTATTTAGGTCTTCTGCTCAATTTTTGATTGGTTTGTTTGTTTTTATGATATTAAGCTGCATGAGCTGTTTGTAAATTTTGGAGACTAATCCCTTGTTGGTTACATCATTTGAAAATATCTCTCACATTCTGTGGATTGTCTTTTCATTTAACATGATTGATTATTAATGTCTGCTCCATACAAGAGAGTAACAGACACAGTTTTGCATTCCTTGTACTAGAAGGCATGGCTGAATCATATTTATCTGAGCACCTGCTATCTGTAAGGCACTGTGTTAGAACCATTATGCCTATTATTTTACTCTTGCAATCATTATCTGTGAAGCATAATGCCATTTTTTCAAATGAGATTACTAAATTAGCTTCTTATATAAGAACACACAATAAATGGCAAAGGCAAGATTAACCTCATACTATACCCAATGTTTTTAGAATTAAATAGATTGATAGGAGTATATGATACCCATCCAGCCCTGCGCCAAGTACTGAAAGAAGGATATAAAAGAAGGCATTATCCTTGCCCTCAAGGAGCTCATGTGAATGTGACAGAAAATATGAAGTAATTGGCAAAAAAAAAAAAAAATGAAGGGCTAGACCCTACTCTACATCTTTGATTGTTTGAGAAAAGCAAATGAGAGAAATGAAGAGGAGGTGTTTTATAGTTGGGAGACTATAATGATGGTGGTATATATTCAGATGCTGTGAAATCTTTCTTGGAGAGTTAATTTCCCCTTATTAAGACAGATCACATTCTCTTTTAGAAAAACAGACTACCTTATGTTCTAATTAGGCCTTGCTATTTTTGGCATGAGTTCGCCTTCTTGAGAAAAGTTAGAATGGACAATAACCTTGTTATTGAAGCTGCAGTTCGGCAGTGAGAATTATCTTTCCCATGCACAAAAGGCCATATAAGATACTGGAAAGAACCTTGATTCAAAGTCATCCAAGGACAGATAGAAATTCTTATTCTACACTTAGTAACTTTATAATTTTGTGTAAGAGCATATTCTCTGCATCATCCATAAAATTAAGATGATGATACCTACTTCCCAGAATTTTTGTGAAGATTAAGTGAAATAATGCATGCAGAGGTGCTCATGAAATGGAAAGAGCCTTGATGGTGGAAGCAATGATAATGATGGTGGTGATGGCAACAATGACAAGAGAATAATGATGATGTTATCATTGACTTTGGTCAGGATGCAGACTTGGGACCTTCTAGTTCTATATTCAAAATATAGCACTGAAGCCTGGCCAGTCTCTCCAGGCTTCTTTGGCCTCCATTCTCCCTAACCTCCTCAAGCAGGTAAAATCTGCATCACAAAATTCATTTCAGAAACACATTCATCTTGAAGAGTTAACTTCTGCTTCATGTATTTTCATACTCAGAGGTAATAATCATGCTTTGAATTTTGCTATAATATTTGGTAGTTCACAGATATTTTTCTTATTAAGTCAATTAATATACACAACACACTTGAAATAAATCCTGCTACATAGTAAGTCCTATATAAATCTTAGCTGCTATTTGTATTAATGCTATTATCAATATTACATGTTAGTTCATTTAATTCTTAAAACAACACACTGTGAAATAAGTAGAGAAATTTAAAATTTTTTAAAATTCCCAATGAAGAGATTGAGATGGCAGACCTCACAAAAGTCTAGTGATTGTTAGCATTTAGCTCTTTGCTCAAGGACAGGGAACTTTCATGTTTAAGATTACTTCTCTCAGTACCTGGTGCTTGGCTGGCTGCTCACAGAGCAGGTGCTTGGTCAATATTGTTAAATGTTTATGTAACTGATTTATGAGGGCCGTAGGAAAACCTTGGTTCAGATACCCAGTTAGGTAGAAGGCAAGGATAACATCCATATTAAAGTAAAAAAATAAGAATGAATAACTTGATTCAAACACTTATATACAAATAAAACAAGGACAAACCAAAAATAGATGTTGTATAAGCTGCATGACAGCTTTGCTTGAAATCACAAGGTCATGAATGATTTTAATTTACTTGCTTTTGTTCCTTTTAAGGAAAGTCTGAAAAGGGCTAGTGATCAATACAGTACTTAGAGAGTTGGACAAAAGAAGTAAATGTCCAGGCTCTTGACTGGGGCAAGAATGATTGAGATGATCTCAGTGATTATCTGTTGAGATAAGGTTCGCTTATGAGCAGACCTTGGTATTCCCCTTTGTAGGATGTGGTAAAAGAGGCAGAGACCTGGAAACTAGCAACTGCCATACTCTCAACAACAACTTGTTATAGAAATATATTTAACTGAGGTCAAGAAAAACAAGTGCTCTAAAGTAACTTGATTCCAATGGCGAGGGAGCATGTGCATTTGCAAAAGTCCACCAACCTTAGACAGGCTTTGCACCAGTGTAGGTGGGGGAGAGGGTGTCTGTGCTACACAAGTAATTCAGAGAACTATCTTTTTACAACAACAGTGTTCATCACTCAATGTCTAGTATTATTCAGAGAGATGTACCGTGATAAGATGATAACTGGCAGAGGAGTATACAGGTTTCTCTCTGTATTATTTTGACAACTCTTCTGTAAATCTAAAATTATTCAAAAATAAAATGTTTATTTTAAAGTGTCTGTTAAGCTTCCTGTTAGTGGAGCAAGGGTACAAAGAATGACTGGGATAGTCAGGGAATGTTTTCAAGAGAAGGTGACTGTTAAAGTGGTAAATAAGTTGGATCAGGGGTAAGGAGGGAAGTACTTTTTAATAACCTAATCTTTTTCTCAAATAATATTTCACAACATCTTGCTATGACAGTTACTGAACTGCATCATTTTTATTGGATTCATAGTAGTTTCTGGAATAGATGTACACTAAACTAATTATTTCATTATGAATATTTAGGGTATTAACATTTTTCTTTCTTTTATAACCAAATCTGTAGGAAACTTAGTATTTCCACTTATATTTTAAGTACCTGCTTAATTTTCTCCCAGTAAACTGTAATCTTTCTGAGGACAGCAGCTGTGTTTATCTTGTTCACTCATTCGTACCCAAAATATGGTGTGATACTCAATAAAACTTTATTGAATAAATGAAGATGTAGTGTATGCAAAGCTATGAAGAGGAAAAAAACCCAGCAAGGCATGTAAGAAACTTGCAAGTAGTTTTGTATAGCTGGAGTGAAGGATGCCCATTGTGGAATTTGGGGAGGCAGGGTTGACATTCACTCTTTAATACAGTCAACAAAATGTTTATTTTGGACTCAAACTGTGTCATGCATTGTAACTACAAAGATAAGGAAGACTTATTTGCTCACCCATGGAGCTTATAGGATTGCAGGAACTACAATATGAAGGACTTTTCTTTCTCTTTGTCATAAAAATTATAAGAAGTTTTGAAGTATTTTAAATAGGAATTTTAGATCTTTGCGTCAGCTGTAGTTCTGCAGAAGGAAACAGAGAGATTCAATATTAGGAAACAGAAGCTCAGTTAGAAGTTTGTTGCAGTAGTCTGAGTAGAAATGATGAGTGCTTCCACTAAATTAGTTGTATAGAGACTGCAAAGGAGTGGCTGGAGGGGTAACTGAGATTAGGAGGAAGTGACGTGTGGCAACTCTGAGAGGAGATTTGAGAGGAAGAAGCTGGATTAAGATCAAGCTGCCAGGAGGCAGCATCAGCTGTCATCTATGACTTGATTTTTTGTGGAGAAAGAAGAGCAAAGAAATGGAATATGAATCTCAATTTGATGGCTTGCATCACTGGATGGGTGGAAATAGCACATACTCAGGAAGGTAAGATCGAAGACAGTGCAGTCTGCTATGGGTATGGGATGGGCTTTTGCAACATGTTGAGTTAGATTTAACTGTGAAACTCCTAGGTGAAGATGCCCAGTAGGTGACTGAGTAACGTGGTTTCTAGGAAGAAAGCTCTGGGCTGAAGATATGGATGCATGTACATATTGATTTGAAAGGCCATATCTCTAGTCCTTCGTTTATATAATCGTTATAAATGAGTTTACTTATTTGTAAACTTATGAGTTTACTTGAGACTAAGTAGACAAGAAGGAAAAATAATCTAGAATGGACTCTGGAGATCACCAGTGTTTAAGATGAAAAAAGGGGAGCATAAGAAAGAAACACATTTGGAAGTCATGGTCAGAGCGGTGGGAGGGGTCATAGGTGAGAATGATGTAGGAGAGTGCATTAAAGTGTGGTTCAGGAAGTAGGGACAATTCCACACTACCAGGTGTGAATGAGGAGTCAAATGATGATGTTCCTGTAAGTGATAGGACGTACAGTTAGGAAGCCGTCCATTGTCTTAATTAGAGCAATGCCAGGCACTGTGCTGATTTCTTTACAGGGAAAATTGCATTTAATTAATACGACAGTTTATGAGGCAGGTAATATAATCCTAATTTTACAGATGGAGAAACGTTAGCTTAACTGCCTTACAGCCACACAACTAGTTAGAGGTAAAACTCATAATCAGACCTAAGAAAGCTGATTCTGAAAACTGCACTTTGAGTAACTAAGCTCTACTGTGCCACCCACTGACACATCTAATTATTTTCAATTTAGCACTGGACAGTTTAGAGTTTTATCTTGCCCTTCAATTTTTCATAAACACATACTAATTCTCCAATGCTATTCTGAAAGCATTCTTCCGAATGAGACATACCATATGCCTCCATGTGTTGCCCCAAGTTTTTAGCCCCAAGCAAGTTACCCATAGGTGTCCCGTAAATTCCATTCAACAAATTAGATTGAAAAGAAATGAGCATTTAAGGTATTAGAGTAAAGGCAGAGAAGCCAAAGTGTCCTCCAATGAAGCAAGTGGCAGATTGAAAGGGCAATGCAACTACTATTGACTATGATCCCTAGTTCTAAGCATTAAATCATTATACTTCTCTAATGATTTATGTGTGGAATTTCCAAGGTTATAAGACGAGGCTACACACAGACCTTTAATACAACTGTAATGGGTTCATAATGCATATTCTATACTTAATGCATGAGAAAGTAAACTGCAGGAATTGCACAAAAGAGGTCAAACTTCGCTGGTAGGCAGGTCCTTTGAGCTTAGAGTCTGGAACAAAGTATTGTAGAAGGAGAATACTTTTCCTCTTCCAGCTAATAAATAAATCACCAGTTGTTTTATATTTTAAAACAACTGAACAGCACCCCAGGGCTCTGTAACAGTTTTATTCTCTAGATCCGTTGGCACACAAGCCATTGTCTTAATTGTTTGCATAATCATCTGCTTAAGGGGCACCGTGTATTCTGCATCCTTCTGAAAAAGTGGGAACCATGGATATCTTTTGCATAAAACTGGCTGCCATGACGCAATAGGGGAGAAATATATCTTACCATCTTGATGACAGCCTGTGAAACCGAAACTGGGCAATACAGATGACTTTGAGCAAATGGAATCTTGTATTCTTTGACAGTGTAATTATTACTCTCTGTCAGCTTATTCTACTTTTTCATAAAAATCACTTAATAATTCACAAAGATATTACTTTTGCCATCAAATATCACTTTTGGAAACGTTATTGATTTAGGAACTCCTATATTAAAAATGGCTCATTTACTAAATGCACGAGGTGCCATAACTTGAGAGTCTTCCCATCTTGAAAGTTTTGTTTGAATAGTTCAGTCCCCAATGTAGGACATTGGGGAGACCTAGAGGGCTGCATTAAGTATCTACTGTTGGGTATTGGGAACCCAGAGAGTCAACAACTCAATTGCAAAGAATTTAGGAAAGTAATGCTACTATTTTTACAAGAGAGAGTTTTTCTAATAACAGACATTATAAGCTCATTTTTTAAACTTATATTTAAAGCCTTGTCTTTAAAGACTTCTGTTTGAGTTAAAGTACACTGGAAATGGGTGATTTTTGCTTTTTTTTTAGATTATTATTTAGAATTTATTTACATGAAGTAAAATTCACTGTTTTGGGTATAGACTAACATGAATTTTTACCAACATATTCATTCCTGTATCCACCACCACAATCTAAATACAGAGCAATTCTGTCACCCCTTCCAGCTTCCTTTTTTTTGCCCTTTTATATTCAATCTGCTCCACCCTCCCTCAGTCCCTGGCAACCACTGAGCTGTTTTTTGTCCCTATAGTTTTGCTTTCCACTGTTGTATGATTAAAATTATACAGTAAGCAACATTTTGAGTCTGGATTCTTTCACTTAGAACAATGCATCTGAGATTCATTCATATTGTGTGTATCAATATTTTTTATTGATGAATCCTTTTCCATTGTATAGAATACCATAACTTGTTTATCCTGAAAAGATGCATTTGTAATGCTATGGTGGCAATGATAATGACACATGGCATTGTGCAAATGCATATTGTGTGTCAGACATTGTTTTAGCTCTGTCCACATACTACCTGTTGGGGAAGGTCATCGAGAAGACATGACCAATGGTTTGACCTGCCAGTTGGACCTGGAGAATTGGGGCTCCTCACCCTCTTTCCTGTCCTTAGAATGTGCCTTCCATTTGCCTTCCCCACTCCCAGAAGCTGCCCCAAGGATACATCCTTGAGATAATAATGTGGTAATGAGACTCTCTGGTCTACTCTGAAGCCAGTTAAGGCCTTTATATAAACTTTTAAGATTCTGGGGTAAGGGAAGTGCAGAGATCTACTCACCTTGGGACCACCCAAGATAAGCCTTGTAGGTCAGTCCCCTTGCTTATTAAGCCGGCCACCTATCCACCTGAAGTGGTCTGCCCCTTTCTTTGGTCTCTCCCTGCCCTCTGCCTAAGGGAGGGAGTCTGTTTCAGATTATAGCCTGTAATTTCCTAAGGAGGTTCATGAATCAATAATGCCTCATTTAATTTCGTCATCATATGAGCCAAGCAAATCACTATTCAACTTCATAGAAAAGAACATGGAGGCAAGAATGTTAAGTAACCTCCCTAGGATCACACCATTTATAAATGCCATAGCCTGCATTTGAATCTGGGCAAGCTAACTTCAGAACCTATCATTGGAACCACCATCATAAACTGCTTCCCAGTAATAGCTAACAAGTATTGAGCTTTTGCCCTTGGACCATGGTAAGCATCTCCTCAATTCATTTCCATATGAATAAAGGTAGGTTGAGAAAAATGAGGCTTACAGAGATTATGCAACTTGCCCCAAATCACACTGATAATACTACCTAATTTTCAACCAAATTGTGAAAACTAGGTCTCAGTACCTTTAGAGGTATTTAGTTTTGATCATTTTCTGGGTTTCAATTTTTTTATTGTTTCCTCTTATGACATTGCATTTCCAATTCATCTCAGCATGCACAGAGCCTTTTGCAGTTGGAATAACTTGTTGGGCATTGATATAAATCATCTTCCAGCCTTTAAGATTAGATAATAAAATATATATGGCACAAAAGAGACCTAGTCTCTGTCTTGATTTATCTCTGTCTGTGGGGAATTGAACAATTTTTTTTTAAATCTACTATCCTAATTCAAACTACATGGAGTTGACACGTGAAAAAAAATGTTATATTCATTTTAACTTAGGTTGTTCCTAAAGAGGTTAAATCTTTATTCCAGAGTAAAGATAATAATAAAATTTGTTCCTAGAATGCATATGTTATCACCTTAGCATGAGCACTGCAGAATTGAAAACAACCATCTTCAGTAGAAATGACTAAAGGGAGGATGTGATTTTAATTTTCAACTGTATTTACAGTAATTATAATGTAATTGGCTCACATCTTCAAGAAAAAAGGTCTTGAAGTACTTTACATATTTTAATTAATACTGTACTAAGGACATAGATATTATATCAATTTTATTGAGGCATAGGACATAGAAAGCAAATTTGAAGTCTTAGGGTTGAAGTCATGGCCTGCTGGTAATAATGTTTCCTGGTGGAAACAGATCTGTTAAATGAAAGACTAGGAAACAACAACCAGCAAACTCTGTGGTCTAACATTTCAGCAAAAAGGCACCCTGCACATCCCAGCAGTCCTTCAGATTGTTAATTTCTCACTAACTCGCTATGTAAGAAACATATCCTGAATACTCTTTCCTACCCTCCTTTCTGGATTCATTTATAATATATTATTGTGGAAAAGGGAGGAATGTGGGAAGTACGGACGGGGGTGTGTATCTCTTTTCTGAACAACCTTAAACATTCTCGTCAACTATCTCACCTATGATTTTGATTTCCACATACATTTGGGTTATTACAGGATCTTTGTCATGGAACAGAAGATGTGTTCTGATGAGAGATTAGGACAGGACCAACCTTGATATGGAGCAGGAATTATGGTACTGTTTCTCATTCTTCATATGAGTGGTAGTTATCAGCTTCTTGCAAATTTCAGCTCAATATAAGGTGATTATTTTTTTAGATAATTGGAGTTGTCCAGAATGGACTAGTTTGTCTTTGAAGGCAATGAATTATAGAGAAAAGATTACTGCATTTAGTGGGTAGTTTGACTAGATGCAGAGCAAGGCTTCATCCAGTTCTAAGAAACTGACTGGAAAATTAGTTTAAACTTTTAATAATAAACTTATTGAAGTATAATTTACATATAATATAAACTGTACCTGCTTAAATATATAATTTGATAAGTTTATTTTGCCATCTTAAACATTTTTAAGCATACATCTCAGTAGTGTTGTCAGTTCACACTGTTGTGCAGCAGATCTACAGAACATCTGCATCCTGCAAAACTGAAACTCTATATCCGATAAGTAACAGCTCTCCAGCCCCTTCTTCCGCCCAGGTCCTGTAATCACCATTCTGTTTTTTATTTCTATAAATTTGACAACTTTAAATGCCTCATGTAAGTGGAATCCTATGTATTTGTCTTTCTGTAATTAGTTAATTTTACTTAGTGTAGTGTCTTCAAGGTTCATCCATGTTGTAGCATGTGACAGGATTTCCTTCCTTGTTGAGACTGAATAGTATTCCATTGTTTATATATACAACATTGTGTCTATGCATTCATTCATTGATGGGCATTTGGGTTGCTTCTACCTCTTGGCTGTTGTCAATATGCTGCTGTGAACACGGGCATGCAAATATCTCTTTGAAATCCTGCTTTCAGTTATTTTGCATATATACTCAGAAGTGGGATTTCTGGATCATTTGGTAATTCTATTTTAATTTTTTTTGAGGAACTGCTACACTGTTTTCCATAGTGGCTGCACCATTTTACATTCCCACTAACAGAGCACATGGTTCCAGATCCTCCACATCCTCACCAACACTTATTTTGTTTTTTATTAAAGTAGCCATCCTAATGGTTGTGAGGTTTAGTTCAAACTTTTATAACTATAAAATTCATGAATCGGGGCTTCCCTGGTGGCGCAGTGGTTGAGAGTCCGCCTGCCGATGCAGGGGACGCGGGTTCGTGCCCCGGTCCGGGAAGATCCCACGTGCCGCAGAGTGGCTAGACCTGTGAGCCATGGCTGCTGAGCCTGCGCATCCGGAGCCTGTGCTCCGCAACGGGAGAGGCTACAACAGTGAGAGGCCCGCGTACCACAAAAAAAATTTTTTTAATGCATGAATCGAAAACCACAAAATTTTCCTGGTTCAGATAATTTTAATTCTGTTATTAATTATAAATGACTTTGTATATGCCCCTTCACCTCTCCTTGCAATTTTTCTAAGACATTAGATGAGAATAACAATAATACACATCCTAAAAATAGAGTTTTGGATATTATATGTGATATATAGGTACAGATATATAGATATATATCTATAAGCATAGTATGTAGAAAAATATAAATATAGTTGATTATATGTGATGGATCGTTATACATGATTGAATCCTTGTATACAATAAGATACAGTAAACGGAGATATGGTAAACTTCCTTGGCAAATTTCCTTATATAGCTGCCTTCCATTCTCTGTCTCATGCCCCACTTCCCTGGGATCACCTCCCAAATTAACTCCTTGCCTAGAGTCCTTGTTTCAGGGTTTGCTCCTAAGGAAACCAGACTAGTACAAATACCTAATCCTTCTTAATCATGAAAATATAATATTTATTTAAAGTTTGAATTAGGAGGAGTATATTTAATGGACCTAGCACAGTTCCTGGCAATTATCTTTATTTCTGGTGTTCTGTTTTGATTGCTATACTCATCATATAGTGTGAAGAATGATTCATAATCCTTTAACACCCCCCCCCATCTCTTCCCCTAGAAGGAGAATGATAGCTCTGTATAGAGCACTACACAATCAGAGGTTGAGAATCTCAGACTGAGCAAGACCGACAGCAGCACAAGGGCCATTTTCTCCATGTCTGTTAACAAATATAAGGGTGGTGTTTGACAGTGTCATTTGTCCCTCTGCATTTTCTCTTCTGATCATCGGAAGATAAGCAGTGATGAAAAATAAGAGGAGTAGAAATAGAAATTAATTCTGTGCAGATTTAAAGACTGTTTGACCTAACTGAGGCTGATTCCTGGAAAGAAGTGTGTAGAGGGTGGATTTTTCTGTTCTGGTGAGGCCTACATGAAACGCTCCGCTCTTCTGAAATGGGTAGGTATGTAAATGAGTAGCAGTCAAAATGCACTATGGGCATGAGGATGCAGCCTCCAATTTTCTTATGAAATCCTTCCTCTTACTTATTTCTGCCTGCTCTAATCTATTTCAATAATCATCTGGATCCTCTGGAGGTGGGATCAAAAATGAAAAAAAAAAGTGTGTTCCATATTTGTCTGACAGCAACATCTGCACAACTCAAGTTCTAAATCAAAGCATCTTCACTAAGGCCTTGCTACAATTCACCCATTCCCAGGTCAATATTTTTTCTTCTCTTCCCTGTGTTTCCACTGTGTTCTATACTGTCTTCGTGACTGTCATTTTGTATTAAACTCCGTTTACTCTCACCCTGGATTGAATGTGAACTCCTAGGGGATAGGAACCAAACTTCTTCTCTCATTCTCTGGGATCCAGCATAATGCTTGGCATATATTTATAGAAAAAAGTTTCAGTATCTAGCATTAAATCTATAAACTGTTTTATTTCAGTGACTCGGGAGCAGCAGGCATTACTGACCACCTAGGCACTGTGCTAACTGCTTTGTAAATTCATTTAATCTCACAAACACACTATCCTTTATATGTGGCTGCAAAACAAACCATCTTAAATTTAGAGGGCACTGCCTTGGGCATGTGCAAGGTCACCCTGGGATGACAGTGGTTGTAGCAGATCTCTCTCTGTCTCTCTCCCTAATTTCTTTGTTAAATTCTCTCTCTTTTAGTATGACACCTAATTGTTAGTCTCTACTCTTTGCTGGATGATTGCTCAATTGATATTGACAATGCCACAATTGAAATTGCTCAGTTGACATTGCCACACAGCCTGAGCTAATTAAATTTGCGGTCTTTTACTGAGCTAGTTTTTGATGCCAATCTCTGAGGTTTGTTCTGACCTGGGGGCGAGCTTTTCTTAGTTGTCTCCTTCCTTGGTTCTCTCTGGTAAACTAGCTGGCCTGTGGTTTAGCTTCTTGTTCTCATGAAGCTACATGCCTCCTCTTATTTGCCATCAAAATATCCATTTTGAGGAGGGAAGTAGAGTTCCCTTAGGTTTGAACTGCTCCATACTCTGTTTCAAATAAAGTGAGTTTATTTGAGGACAGCTTCCGGGCTCTCTGCTCTTATGGACTACCTCCACCCCTGCAGAAATTCTTAAAGTCACTGATCTGGAGCTGGAGGCTCAGGAACAGTGGTCTGCTTTTCTTGTAGACACACACGCTTTATGAGAAGGAAGCCGTGTGGGAGCAGTAGCTTCTGGTCTTCTCTACTTGCCTCTCTCAGTATGGAACCCCTGTCCTATGAGTGAGCTGCCGGCGGGCAATTGGGGCCCTATTATTCTCAGCCTCTATGCCTAGTGTAGAGCCTCTGCTCTGTTTGTGGGAAGAGAAAGGGACACACCCTTGGCCACACTCACCAGGAATTTAGCTTCTGCAATTCATAGGTGGAGGAGGGGGTGGATGTGAAATATTTCCCCCTCTTCCAGAGAAAAAATGGCCGAAGTCATGCCACATGTCCCGTGGTGATACCACTGTGCTCAGGAACTTCACAGTGAGCTGAACTGTCATCACTGCTACCACTCCTGCTTCTGAGCCCTGAATGTAGCACTTCTTGCTGCTGTCCTCACCAAAATTGACTCTAAAACGTTCTTGTGTTCTTCATATTTTGCCTCGCTAACATTAGAGTCAAAGTTGAGTGTGTAGGTGCAATTGATTTGCAGAATCGATGTCACAACCCTGCATCCTAGCTGTAAGAGAAGTTGGGAGAGTGAGCAACTACCATTTTCATTCTGATAGTGAGAAGTGAAACTTGTCTTCTATCAATGATTATGAAGTTGGAAATTCCTCATAGATAGAAAGGGAATGCAGATGCTTGTTACACATGTCTTTAGAAAGCATATTGAATTAATGAATAACAGAACTGGGAATAATTACTCAAAGAGGTTATACTTAACTGTTAAAAGTGGATTTCCCTCAGGTCTCCTGTAAAGACCAAGAGGAGGATGACGATGAGCCAATTCTCATAAGAAGCCAATGAGGGGACTAGCCTGAGTTTCATTCTTTCCATGATTCTTTATTGAATGCCTTCTCTGTGCCAGTCATTGTGTTAGGTAAATGGGATTCAGTGGTGAGGACAAACAGACATGTGCCTGCATTGATAGAGATTATAGTCTTTAAGAGGAGAAGCATGTTAATTTTTTTAAATTTACCCTTGTGAGTATCTTATAAGTATTAAGAGAGTGTGTAATCGGGATATGACCTAGGCAGAGGATTCAGCAAAACTTTACCTGGGAAAAGAATGAACAAAGATCTGAAGGGTAAAAGAAAATAACTATAAAAAGGGAAACTGGAGATGGTAAATGAAGAGTATTCCTCATGACAGGAAAAACACTTGCAAAGTTCATGTGGAGGCTGGAGCAAGGTCCCTCTGAGACACTGAAAAAGAGCAGTTATTGGATGCAGAAGATTTTGTGCAATTTCAGGATGCAAATGGACACAGGGATAAAACAATATTGAGTTTTGGAGAGTTTATTAAGGATAAGGACATGTTTTTCATTTTTATTGGAGTATAGTTGCTTTACAATATTGTGTTAATTTATACTGTACAGCAAAGTGAGTCAGCTATATGTGTATATATATATCCCCTCTTTTTTGGATTTCCTTCTCATTTAGGTCACCACAGAGCACTGAATAGAATTCCCTGTGCTATACAGTAGGTTCTCATTAGTTATCTATTTTATACACAGTATCAGTAGCATATATATGTCAATCCCAACCTCCCAATTCATCCCATCCCTCCATCCCCTTTGTATCCATACGTTTGTTCTCTACCTCTGTGTCTATATTTCTGCTTTGGTAAATAAGATTGTCTGTACCAATTTTTTCAGATTCCACATATATCCATTAATATATGATATTTGTTTTTCTCTTTTTGACTTACTTTGTTCTGTCTCTAGGTCCATCCATGTCTCTACAAATGACCCAGTTTTGTTCCTTTTTATGCCTGACTAATATTCCATTGCATATATTTACCACATCTTCTTTATCCATTCCTCTGTTGATGGACATTAAGGTTGCTTCCATGTCCTGACTATTGTAAATAGTGCTGCAATGAACACTGGTTTACAGGTGTATTTTTCTTTTCTTTTCTTTTCTTTTGTTATACAGCAGGTTCTTATTAGTCATCAATTTTATACACATCAGTGTATACATGTCAATCCCAATTGCCCAATTCATCACAGCACCTCCACCACCCCCGCTCTGCTTTCCGCCCTTGGTGTCCATACGTTTGTTCTCTGCATCTGGCTCTCAATTTCTGCCCTGCAAACCAGTTCGCCTGTACCATTTTCCTAGGTTCCACATATATGCGTTAATATACAATATTTATTTTTCTCTTTCTGACTTACTTCACTCTGTATGACAGTCTCTAGATCCATCCACGTCTCAGCGAACGACCCAATTTCTTTCCTTTTTATGGCTGAGTAATATTCCATTGTATGTATGTACCACATCTTCTTTATCCATTCGTAGGTTGATGGGCATTTAGGTTGCTTCCATGACCTGGCTATTGTAAATAGTGCTGCAATGAACATTGGGGTACATGTGTCTTTTTGAATTATGGTTTTCTCGGGGTATATGCCCAGTGCTGGGATTTTTAGGTTATACTAGCTCTATTTTTAGTTCTTTAAGGAGTCTCCACACTGTTCTTGATAGTGCCTCTATCAATTTGCATCCCCACCAACAATGCATGAGGATTCCTTTTTCTCCACACCCTCTCCAGTATTTATTGTTTGTAGGTTTTTTGATGATGGCCATTCTGACCTGTGTGAGGTGATACCTCATTGTAGTTTTGATTTGCATTTCTCTAATAATTAGTGTTGTTGAGTATCGTTTTATGTGTTTGTTGGCCATCTGTATGGGTTCTTTGAAGAAATGTCTGTTTAGGTCCTCCCCCCATTTTTTGATTGGGGTTGTTTGGTTTTTTTTTTGATATTGAGCTGCTTGAGCTGTTTGTATATTTTGGAGATTAATGCTTTGTCAGTTGCTTCACTTGAAAATATTTTTTCCCATTCGGAGCGTTCTTTTTGTCTTGTTTATGTTTTCCTTTGCTGTGCAAAAGCTTTTAAGTTTCATTAGGTCCCATTTGCTTATTTTTGTTTTTATTTCCATTTCTCTAGGAGGTGGGTCAAAAAGGGTCTTGCTGTGATTTATGTCATAGAGTGTTCTGCCTGTGTTTTCCTCTAAGAGTTTTATAGTGTCTAGCCTTACATTTAGGTCTTTACTCCATTTTGAGTTTATTTTTGTGCATGGTGTTAGGGAGTGTTCTAATTTCATTCTTTTACATGTAGCTGTCCAGTTTTCCCAGCACCACTTATTGAAGAGGCTGTCTTTTCTCCATTGTATATTCTTGCCTCCTTTATCAAAGATAAGGTTACCCATATAAGGTTACCATATGTGTGTGGGTTTATCTCTGGGCTTTCTATCCTGTTCCGTTGATCTGTATTTCTGTTTTTGTGCCAGTACCATACTGTCTTGATTACTGTAGCTTTGTAGTATAGTCTGTAGTCAGGGAGCCTGATTCCTCCAGCTCTGTTTTTCTTTCTCAAGATTGCTTTGGCTGTTCGGGGTCTTTTTTGTTTCCATACAAATTATGAATTTTTTTCTTCTAGTTCTGTGAAGAATGTCATTGGGAATTTGATAGGGATTGCACTGAATCTGTAGATTGCTTTGGGTAGTATAGCCATTTTCACAATGTTGATTCTTCCAATCCAAGAACATGGTATATCTCTAAACCTTTAGCCAGACTCATCGAGGAAAAAAGGGAGAGGACTCAAATCAGTAAAATTAGAAATGTAAAAGGAGAAGTTACAACTGACACTGCAGAAATATAAAAATATAAAGAATCATAAAAGACTACCACAAGCAACTATATGCCAATAGACAACCTGGAAGAAATGGATAAATTCTTAGAAAGGAACAACCTTCCAAGACTGAACCAGGAAGAAATAGAAGATATGAACAGACCAATTGCAAGTAATGATATTGACACTGTTCTTAAAAATCTTCCAACAAACAAAAGTCGAGGACCAGATGGCTTCACAGGCAAATTCTATGAAATATTTAGAGAAGATCTACCGCTTATCCTTCTCGAACTCTTCCAAAAAATTGCAGAGGTAGGATCACTCCCAAACTCATTCTACATGTCCACCTTCACCCTGATACCAAAACCAGTGAAAGATACTACCAAAAAACAAAAAGAAAAAGAAAAAGAAAGAAAACTACAGCCCAATATCACTGATGAACATAGATGCAAAAATCCTCAACAAAATACAAAATACTAGCAAACAGAATCCAACAACACATTAAAAGGATCATACACCATGGAACTTCCATGGTGGCACAGTCATTAGGGATCTGCCTGCCGGTGCAGCAGACATGGGTTTGATCCCTTGTCCGGGAGGATCCCACATGCCACAGAGCAACTAAGCCTGTGTGCCACAGCTACTGAGCCTACACTCTAGAGCCCACAAGCCACAACTACTGAAGCCTGTGCACCTAGAACCCGTGCTCTGCAGCAAGAGAATCCACCACAATGAGATGCCTGTGCACCACAATGAAGAGTAGCCTCCACTTACCGCAACTAGAGAAAGCCCGCGTGCAGCAACGAAGACTCAATGCAGCCAAAAATAAATAAATTTATTTAAAGTAAAGGGCTGTAAACCATGATCAACTGGGATTTATCCCAGGGATGCAAGGATTCTTCAATATACACAAATCAATCAATGTGATACACAATGTTAACAAATTGAAGAATAAAAACCATATGATCATCTCAATAGCTGCAGAAAAAGCTTTCGACAAAATTCAACACCCATTTATGATTAAAAAAACTCTCCAGAAAGTGGGCATAGAGGGAACCTACCACAACATTAAAAAGGCCATATATGACAAACCCACAGCAAACATTATTCTCAATGGTGAAAAACTGAAAGCATTTCCTCTCAGATCAGGAACAAGACAAGGGTGCCCACTCTTGCCAGTGTTATTCAACATAGTTTTGGAAGTCCTAGTGACAGCAACCAGAGAAGAAAAATAAAAGGAATACAGATTTGAAAAGAAGAAGTAAAACTATCACTGTTTGCAGATCACATGATACTATACATAGAGAATCCTAAAGATGCCACCAGAAAACCACTAGAGCCAATCAATGAATTTAGCAAAGTTGCAGGATACAAAATTAATACACAGAAATCTCTTGCATTCCTATACCCTAACAATGAAAGATCAGAAAGAGAAATCAAGGAAACAATCCCATTTACCATTGCAACAAAAGAGTAAAATACCTAGAAATAAACCTTCCTAAGGAGGCAAAAGACCTGTATGCAGAAAACTATAAGATACTGATGAAAGAAATCAAAGATGACACAAACAGATGGAGAGGTATACCATGTTCTTGGATTGGAAAAATCAATATTGTGAAAATGACTGTACTACCCAAAGCAATCTACAGATTCAATGTAATCCCTATCAAATTACCAATGACATTTTTTACAGAACTAGAACAAAAAATCTTAAAATTTGTATGGGCACACAAAAGACCCCGAATAGCCAAAGCAGTCTTGAGGGAAAAGAACGGAGCTGGAGGAATCATACTCCCTGACTTTAGACTATACTACAAAGCTACATTAATCAAGATAGTATGGTACTGGCATAAAGACAGAAATATAGATCAATGAAACAGGATAGAAAGTCCAGAGATAAACCCACACACACATTGTCACCTTACCTTTGATAAAGGAGGCAAGAATATACAATGGAGAAAAGACAGCCTCTTCCATAAGTGGTGCTGGGAAAACTGGACAGCTACATGTAAAAGAATGAAATAAGAAAAGGGACTTTTATCCTAAGAACTGTGGGAAGTCATGGAGGAATTTTATAGAGAACTCTTCCTCTTATAATGATATTTGTGTTTGGAAAAGGTAACTCTAGTGCCAATGAGGAGAATGGATTGGAGAGTGCATGAGTGGTTACAGGACACCAGCTAGGAGGCTTCTGGACTAGCCTAGTTAAGAGGGGATGGTGGCTTTGCCTGGGGGGGCAGCAATTAAGATAGAAATAAAAATAACCATTCTGGGCTGAAGCTGAGAGGGATACTGAAGAAGCAGGGGGCAAAGGAAGACTGACACCAGCTTTGCATTCACTGAAACCCAAGTTAAAGCTGTACAAGGGATGGTGGTCAGAGTCCAGCCAGATCAGATTTTTCCCCAGATTCATTATTTGCTGCTATTTAAAATAAACTTTTGTCATATGAAACAAAATATACTTAGGTTTTCTTTCTTCTTCTCTAGTAAAATTTGAAATATCAAGTTGATCCTGTAAAATTCCTAATAACTTATTTTATCTCTCTATTAAAAAGCAATCTTTTAAATATTTTAGGAAAAATATTTATTTACTAGAGATAGTATTTTCCTAATCCACAACTATTTCATTAAATATCAATGGTTTTAAAATGCTCAAAAATCTAAGATCTGTCTGACAAATAATATACTTTATTTAATAAGTGTACTAATTTCATTTCAAATTATTAAGGTGTGGGGGAGAAATTTTAGTTAGGCTGAGAAGCTCTGGGTTTATTTTTAGATGTGATCTCCTCTGGCTTAAGTCAGACAGAATTGATCTGTCATCAAGATATGAGGCAGGATGGATTATGTGCCTTGTTTCCTGTGTAGTGTGAATGTGTGTGAACATGTCTGTATGTTTTAATTTGTGTGTGTGTGTGTGTGTGTTGTATATGTGAGCATATAGGGTGTGGCTTGTCATAAAAGAAAATTGTGTTTCACCAACAGGTAGCCTAATGTTGAGTATGCATGTACATCTCAGTGACCAGGAGTTGTAATAAGTGATTGTCTTTGTGGCATGAGTATTTTCCCACCCTGACCCCATGCCACCTAATATCCCTCTTCAGTCTCTATCTCAGTACCAGAAATGTCTTTGTGTTAAATAGAAATACAGCTGAGTCTTGAACAACATGGGTTTGAACTGTACTTTAACATGGTCCACTTATATGCAGATTTTTTTCAACATGTATTACCATGTTTACAGTCTGCAGTTGGTTGAATCCATGGACACAGAACAGCGGGTAAGGAGAGCCTACTATGAAGTTATAGGCAGATTTTTGATTCTGCGGGGTTGGTTCCCCTAACCCCTGCGTTGTTCAAGGGTCAACTGTACTCCTTAGAGCGGTGTCCCAGGAATTTTGGGAAAGCTCTTAAATGCTCAGTGGGATCGTATTACGAGATCTTCTGTACTTGCCATTGGTGGGGACTAAATCACAGGAACCATGAAAGTTTTGAGGTTTCATGTCAAAATCATAAATTTGGGACCCATGGTACTTCTGAGAACTACATTGAATAAATACAGGGAAGTGGACATTTCTGAGTGGATAATGATTGTGGGAATAGATAACCCAGAATAAACTTAGGTAATTTCACAAAATTGCTGGGGCCACCCTGCCACCTATCTCGATAGTCTTCCCACAACTTATCATGACTCACCCTTTTAGAAACAGATCTGTGATCCTTCAGAGGGTAGTGGTTCTCACAGTATGGTCTCCAGCAGCATAAGTATCACAAGGGAACAATATTCACCCCCCCACATTTATAAGTAAAATATACTTTACTGGATATTTTAAGGAAATTAGAGGAAGGGGTCTGAGTGCACACTCAGTCTACCGTCTCTGGAAGTTCTATGCTACTACTGCTTTCCTTGTCTCCTCCCTCTAGGGCTGTCCTGGGAGTTTCAAGTCCTCTTCCTTTATGAGTTAAATGTTACCCTCACTTGGCATCAGGCACTCAGAGTTTCACTATCTACACTTAACCCCTAACAAAAATGATCCAGTAAATCAGTCTCCCACCAAGAGGGAAGCTGTGATTGTAGATGCCTGTGTCAGAAAACAGAAGACAAAGGAATTTGGGTCCATACCTAGAAGTAATATGGAGCCACTATAGGCCCTTGAGCAGAAGAGTGACACGACATTAACTCTGGGCAATTCTTATGAATTACGTCCTATATAGCAGACATTTTCATGTACACAGTTTGTACCCCCTGTGGGTGAGAGCTTAACTGTGTTTCGAAGATATGAGAACTGAGGCTCAGAGGGGCTGAGTCATGACTTTCCCAGGGTCATAAAGTAGTGAATGATAGAACTAAGATCCATGCCAGATCCCCACATCCAAGGCCAGTGTCCTTTAAGGAAAAATAAATTTGGCGGTCGTGTGTGAAGAGGCATCATTTTCAGAAAAGAAGGTTATTGGTCTTGAGGTGGCCCTCTCTTTTATGGAAGGTGGGAGAAAATTGTGGGGGGTTGGGGTAAAACTCTCAGTAGATGAAGACTCCACACAGCAAACACTCAGAAATGCTCCAGGCTCCCAGTCTACTCTGAATCAACTGAGCACTGAGAGGTACCCAAAGCAGAGAGCAGTCTGTGAGTCTTTCTAAACTTTCACAGCATCACCCTTCTCTGGGCTGTGAATTGTGTCCCAGAGAAATCACAGCAGGGGAAGGCATGGTGGGAAATGGATATTTCCTGCCTGAATGTGAGCCAATGCTGCCTTGTCACTCCAGTCAGTTCCTATTGACTTTCTTGGCTGAGTTTATGTCCACTTTGAGGTTTCTTGATTTCCTGCTGGGCCTCTAATGGACATGTGAACCCAGAGTGCAATTGTGAAGCCAGGGAAGGGTGAGACAAGGGAAGCAAACTGAAAAAGAAGGATGAAAGGAAAGGAGTCCACACACAAACTCTGTAACTGTTCAGTAACCCGATCCAGGAGTTTATAGGGTCACACAGCAGGGAGCCATCTCTGGCAGGCAGACATTTCTGTGGGACTCTGCAGGCCCCACATCAATATGATTACAAGAAAGTGTTGGCAGCCCCAGCAGGTCAGGCTGCCATTTTGATTCTATGAAGGTAGGAACTACTCAAAGAGGATGTTGGGCACCGTCTTTGTATGCTCTCTAGTCAAGCATTGGTTTTGTTGACAGTTCCATGCGGGTTCTTTTCTTCAGTGTTCGCAGAGGCACTGCACACTCATCATTCCTTGTTTACGTAGAATAGATTACTTTTTCTGTCAGCTGAGTCTCTGCTGGAGATGAGAAATGGCCCTTGACGCTTATACTGTCTTATATGAGACAGGTGCTAAGAATGGAGAATATTAGATCCTATTTGAGTTTCGAGAATGGAATTAGGATATTCATAGAAGCAATACAAATAACTGTATTCACATGATTAGTTTTAGACATATTTCTCATTTACCAATGCATTTTTATGAGCCGGGCACTGGGATAAGTTATTTTTATGTATTATCATTAATCCTAACCGTGTACTTTTAAGTAAATGTTATGTTCTCCAGTAAAAGAATTTGAGAATTAGAGAGCTGAGGTTACTTGTCTAAGATC
The DNA here is from genome assembly GCF_003031525.2 of Neophocaena asiaeorientalis asiaeorientalis. Taxonomy (NCBI): domain Eukaryota; kingdom Metazoa; phylum Chordata; class Mammalia; order Artiodactyla; family Phocoenidae; genus Neophocaena; species Neophocaena asiaeorientalis. The sequence continues at coordinate 9,553,582 of NW_020185331.1, read as the reverse complement.
ATACAGTTCACACATTGTAAAATTGGGATTAGGATTCTAGCTTATCTGTCTCTGAAATGTTAACACTATCTACTGCACCATTGTACACTGAAATCTCAATCAACAAAATATTCAGAGGTTGGTGTCACAGTGAGGGCTTTACTTGGAGCCAGAAAAACTGAATGTATGCTATATGCTCCCAATAATAAATCGAAGGTTTGCTTTTGTTTTTGTTTTTCCATAATTGACATGTCTGATTCTTTGTCCTCAGAAAAGGCATACATAACAAAACACTATCTAGTATTCTTATAATATGAATGAATAAAAATTATAATCAGGTTTTATTTTTCCATATTTTACTCCTTATCCATAAAGTACAAAAAGCTCTATCAATCCTTCTCAGAAGGATAGTTTCTTTCTAAGAGAGGTGCCAGGCAAGGAAGTAATACAACATGAGTGGAAATGGGATGGTCTTGGCCTCCATAGTATAGAAGCAAAATGGCGTCATTTCAAGGATTAGAGCATTTCTTGTTACATTTCAGTGGAAGAGAAGGTCATAAGAGTGATATGGGACACAACAAATTGGAAACAGGGCATCAAGAGGCCAGCGATCTAGCCCTAAATCTTCTACTATCTCATGCAGGGACCCAGTAAGGAAGGTTTCTTCCCTTTGGGTCTCAGTGGAGTCACATGTAGAAGGAATAGTTTATTTTATTCACATTTACATCTACTTAAATTTCAGACAAATTACTAGCAAACTTAAAACCTTATTTGAAAAAGGATAAGTATAATTACATAGGAAAATAAATGTAAAAAATTATTCAAACCCTCTATGAATTCTCATTTTGTTTGTAGGGATTACCAGTTGGTATAGGAATTCTGGGAACAAAATTAATAGTAAAGAAAGAAATAACATTAATACCCTCAGCTCTGAAACCGAATGGGCTACTTCAGGCAGTAAATTCTTAAATGATCAGTTAACATATGTTTCCCTTTGAAATATAGCCTGACTACTACAGAGTTCAAATTGTTTTAATAAACTTTATTCTGAACACCAGAATACTAATAAAGATAAGAGGCACTAAGTTGAAACCCAGTTAATTACAATGACCACAGAATTTTAACGGAAGTATTATTGCTTGGGATGCTATGATCCCACAACATAATAAAACCAGATATTAAGGGTGTCAGACATCAGGAAAACCAGGAGAATATGAACTGGATCCCACAAAGTTCTGTTAAGACAGATAATATTTAGATAAACACGACTATTTTTATCTTAAAGGCAAAAATCAATTATATTATCAGCTGTGTATAAAACAAAAACTCTTTGAATAGTTGAAGATTAAGAGAAACAAATTCTTACACCCCAGACACTCAGTAACCATGGTAGTCTCAGATCATGCAGCTCTAGTGGAAGAATAGGAATCGTTTTGGATTAAGTTAGGACAAAGCCTCTATTCTTGAACAGACACCAAAGTTTTATTAAGGGCATTGAGGCACAGCACTTGGGCAAGATTAGCAGCAAAATATATCCACTCATAGAAGTCAGTGCCCAAAGTTACAAGACGTGGTGTTAGAAAACTAAAATTTGTAATACGAGAATTGATAGGAAAGCAAATTGTGCAACACTTTTCAAGTGTTACCTCATAGTCCTTTGAAAAGTTGAGGATAAGAAAACCTGTGATGGGACTTCCGTGGTGGCGCAGTGGTTAAGAATCTGCCTGCCAATGTAGGGGACACGGGTTCGAGCCCTGGTCCCACATGCCGCAGAACAACTATGCCCACGCGTCGCAACTACTGACGCCTGCGCTCTAGGACCAGCATGCCACAACTACTGAGCCTGCATGCTGCATCTACTGAAGCCCGCATGCCTAGAGACCATGCTCTGCAACAAAAGAAGCCACCACAATGAGAAGCCCACGCACTGCAACAAAGAGTAGCCCCCAATCGCTGCAACTAGAGAAAGCCTTTGCACAGCAACAAAGACCCAACGCAGCCGAAAATAAATTAAAAAAAAAACAAACCTGTGAACTGGCAGTTACATTTTGGGGGTATCCCTAGAGAAACTTCCTCACATTTGCACACAAAGACATCTATAAGAACATTCACTATTTTTTTTTTAAATGCAGCAATCTAGATTCTAATCAATGGTAGAATGGATAAATCAATTGTTTTATGGTCGGACACTGGAACACTATTCAGAAGCGAAAACAAGTAAAGTAGAAGAGCACTGTCTAAGGTTGAATTCCCTAGAAAATAGACTCCAAGTCACACATTTCACACCGGAAGTTTAGTGGGGATTGCTCTTGGGAACAACATCCGTTAGGGAATAAATGAAGCAGAACTGAGCAGAAAATGTTTCTGCTGTGTTACAGTCATAACAAAGACTTCAGTTAATGACATGTGGAGCTCTGACATGGGGACAATTTTCAAAGTCATCCAAAATCCAGTTAAGGGGGCCAGACCTTTGTACCTTAATTGATTAATTATTGGATAGTTGCTCCTGGGGAACTGTAACCCGGGGCAAGGCAGATATCTTGGGCTAAGGTCAATTCCTGGAGAAGGCAATCCCTGGAGAAGGTCTCTCAACTGAAGGAATGAATGGCTCAATTCTGAGACTTCTGAAAGAAAATCTAAGAAGTATACCAGAGCATCCAGAATAGACATGCATCAACACGATTTTATTTCCTAACATAATGTTGAAGCAAAAAGCAAGTTGCATAAGAATACAGAAAAACACAATGCAATAGCTGTATAACATTTTAAAGCATGAAAAAACAATGATGTATGTTATTAGACATCCATAAATGAGAAATAAACATATAAAAATATGAATAGTAATGAGAACATCAAGTTCAATATAATAGTTACTACATACAACGGAGTTGTATATAGATTTTCACTATCTAGGTGTCTAGATGTATTTAGTAATTCATACTATTCTTTACAAATATTTATACCTTTGACATATTGGGAAATATTAAAAGCTTAATCTGAAAAAATAAAATTATGATTTCTCATAAACTCATTTTTTCATCCACTCATTGTGTGTGTGTGTGTGTGTATAAAAAACACTTTTTTTAAACAGGGCTTAAAGTCTAAAATCAGCTCTTAAATGCTAAGAGAAACAAGAGAAGTATAGGTATGGCCCTTGCTCTCAAAGGTCTTTCTCTAGTTGGGAATACAAGACCCACAGGAAAATTAAGATAATAATGTAAGATTTATGTAGGGGAACCTGTATATAAAGTGAAGATGTAGCTTTAAACAGTAGCACGTAATATAGGCTGTCTCTCAAGGACCCGGATAAAGATAAAAGAAAGCATGAGTGAGAAGCTAGAACATAGGAAGAATAAAACCCTCACTGAGTCCTTCACTTTCCTTTCCAGGATGCAGGGGAATCTATTAACTTGACAAGTGCTGCTATTTGAGACTGTTATTTCAAATGTTTCTTACAAGAGCATAAAATCCTACACCAAGAGTAATTTCTATTATAGTGTGTCCTTTGTGTAAGTATCACAACTCTTTTAGAGGCGTATCAGTGATAGGAGCTGTATTAATCAGTCATTATGATATCTTGTGTTAGGTAATACTTGTAGCTGTCTTTCTACCTTGAGAACTTTTTCTTTAAGAGCATATGGAGTATACCAGAAAACATCTTCCTTGCTAGAGGAGAACCAAGTGATTTACTATAGGAGGGTTCTGAGTCCTTGACAACCATTTCTGAATGATTGTATAGACAGGATTTACTTCCCACTTAAGGGAATGGCTAGAACACCAGGGAGGACCTATCAGTACTGCTATCCCTTAGCATCAACTCTCAGAAGTGAGGGCTGCATTATAATGTCTCTGGCCGCCTTTAAAAATTGTTGTGTCATTGTCCTCCATGAGTCTCCCTAAGCCCTGTGATTCGTTGTAGTTATCGTTTCATTGTTTATGTAGGATACGCATTGGATAATTTTAGAGGTAACAGTCTCCAAAATGACTTCCATTCATGTGAAGGTGATGGGAGGGCTTATTTTTTCCTCTGTCTGCAAATAATGTAGTTTGAAATTCAAAGGAGAATTCAATGTTATGATATTTCAACGTTCTAGTAATTCTCTGAAAAATGATGCCACTGAACACATCTGAAGTTATCTCATTAAGCCTTCCATATTTGTGATAGCTTCAAACCCAGCTATTCACTCTGTTTTCATTTTTACTTCATGAGAAGCTATTTAACTTTGAGTTATATTTCACATGTTTTTACATTTTTATTTTATGACATCCTCATAAATTAGTGATGCTTCATAAGGAAACTGAGGTCTAGAGAGATTGCCTCAGGTCACATGGTGGCCATCGAAAACTAACTTTAGAACCAGAAAGCCTCATTTGAGACCCTCTTTACCAACTTTTTAATCTACCTAGTGACCAGTCATTCAGTATTACATTGAAATATGAACCAAGAGGTGATATCAGCAAGATGGAGGAATGTGAGCTACCATCATCTCCCAACGGAAGCCTCAATTTTGACAACAACCCATGAACAAGAAGAGTACTTTTGTGGGAGTCTGATAGTCCAGCAGGGAAGTTCCAGCACACCATTGGAGCAAAAAATGAGAATACATGCATCAAAGAGGGTAAGAAGAACAGTTTTACTTTGCCTGTCACTCCTTCTCCAAGGTGGCACAAAGAAGTGCGTAGAGAGGCCTTCTCAGCCTGTAACTTCTCCCACAAGGGAAAAAGAGAGCATAGGGTGAGTGAGTACCTGGCTGCCCCAGCCATTCCAAACACTGTCTAAGATGCCACTTCTTTCTTACCTCACCCAGATTACTGAGGAGATCAGCACAGCTGAGTCATTGGGAGAGTCTGAGACCATGGAAGAGAAGATGCACACCCTCCCAATCACACTGTGGACTCCAGTGGGAAGCCTGCCCATGAGCTGCTTGGGATATCTCGATTGTGAACCCCTCCCAAATGATGCATGGGCATGTCAAATGCCTTGTTTCCCTCACCTTCTCTCTTCCCAAGGCTGGATCCCAAGCACACCCCTGCAGAGAGTGAGAACAGGTGTCTTAGACAGCTTGCCTCTGTGGGACTGGGAGAAGGTACACAAACTTAAGCGTATCACAGCACCACCCTAGAAAAAGAAATAAGATATTGTAAGCACACATCTTTCTTGCTTTGCAGGATAGAGAGAAGGTATACAATCTTAAGAAAAAAATCCCTCATGAGATGTGGAATGAGCACATAGATAGAAAGATTTATGAGAGCCTCAGATCCCTATCCAGTCTGCTGGTGAAGGTGTTTCTTTCCCAAAACTAATTCGTAGAGACTGAAGGAGATGACTGCTTCTTCAACTGCAAAGGCAGCTATTCAAGACTTCAAGGAACATGAAAAGTCAAAGAACCATGACACAAAAGGAACGAAATGATGTTCCTGTAACCAATCTGAAAAAATGGAGATCTTCAATTTGCCTAACAAAGAATTCAAAATAATTGTCTTAAGGAAGCTCAGAGAGCTACAAGAGAACACAGAAACTCAACAAAATCAAAGAAGCAATACATGAACAAAATGAGAAGTTCAATAAAAAGATAGAAATCATAAAAAAATCAGAAATTCTGGAGCTTAGACTACAATGAATAAAATTAAAAATGCAATAGAGAGAACATTAACAGTAGATTGGATCAAGAGAAAGAATCTGTGAACTCAAAGATGAGTCATTTGAAATTATACACATGTAGGAGAAAAAAAAAAAAGGAATGAAGAGATCCTAGGGGATTTATGAGACCCCTTCAACAGAGCTAACATTCTTTTTATGGTAGTCGCCGGAAGACGAGTGAGAGAAAGAGGCAGAAAGCCTGTTTAAAGATAATGGCTTACCCTTCCCCCTCCCTGTGTCCTCAAGTCCATTCTCTAGTAGGTAAGCTGGGACAAAGTGAGAGAGTGGCATGGACATATATACACCACCAAATGTAAAATAGATAGCTAGTGGGAAGCAGCCTCATAGCACAGGGAGATCAGCTCAGTGCTTTGTGACCACCTAGAGGGGCGGGAGGGAGACACAAGAGGGAGGAGATATGGGGATATATGTATACATATAGCTGATTCACTTTGTTATACAGCAGAAACTAACACACCATTGTAAAGCAATTATACTCCAATAAAGATGTTAAAAAAAAAAAAAAAGAAAGAATGGCTGGGAATTCCCTGGCAGTCCAGTGGTTAGGACTCCGACCTTTCACTACTGAGGGCCTGGGTTCAATCTCTGGTTGGGGAACTAAGAACCCACAAGCCATGCGGTACAGCTAAAAAAAAAAAAAGGAAAATTTCCCAAATCTGGTGAGATATATGTACAACCTGGTCCATGAAGATCAAAAGTCTACAAAGATGTTCAACCCAAAAAAGACTTCACCTAGACATATTAAAATCAAACTGTCGAAAATGAAAGACCAAAAAAAAAGAATTTTGAAAACAGCAAGAGAAACATTTCCAAACACAGTTTATGAGGCAACCATTACCCAGATACTAAAGCTGGACAAAGGCACTACAAGAAAACTGCAGGCAAATATCTCTGATGAACATAAATGCAAAAGAAATCTAACAAAGCACAGGCAACAAAGGCAAAAATAAACCAGTAGGACTACATCAAACTAAAAGAAATTACAGTAAGGGAAACAATAAAATGAAAAGGCAGCCTACAAAATGGGAAAAATATGTGCAAACCATGTATTTGATAAAGTGTTAATATCCAAAATATATAAAGAACTCATACTACTCAATAGCAAAAAAACACAAAGAATTAAATGATCAGAAAAAGTTTAGAGTAAGAGATCCCTAAGGTCCCATTCTCCTTTCACAACCTATGAACATGGGAAGCATAATTTATCAGCAACACACATATTGTTAAATAATGTATATGGGAGAGGATAGTCATGTTAGCAGTGCTAAGCTGTTCCTATGTATCCCAGATGTCTAATAGGTATTTAACAAAAAACTAGTGTTATTGTTGCCATAATCTCTTTTGATTTTCCTGTCTGCCGTTTAGTGAAGATGGACATCTTTAAAAATATGAAAAAAAGTCATATGTATTGCACATTACTCTCTATTTGGTTTTAATGCATGAGTATATTTTATCATTAGCATTACACAGACTTAAAAAATGGCTGCATGCTTTTCAGATATATTTGGGTAAATGTTGTTCAATAAGTGCTCTCCTTCTTTCCCTGCTCTCTGGCATCATTCACTAATCAACTGAATGACCTTGGATAAATCACTCCATTTCTCTATGCTTAAATTTCCCATTTTACATATTATAAGGTTGGCTTAGGCAAGTGTTTTCCAATATATGTTTGTCAAGATACACATCTATTAAAGAGTCTATTAGATCAGTTTATCTGAGGGCCGTTATTAATGGTTGTCAGCCAAAGATAAAGGATTCCCTAAACAAATAAGCCTGGGATAAGCTCAGTGAAATAATGTGAAGTACATGTCTGTTGAGTCAGAAAATAAGGACTGTGGCTTTCCTTACTGGGGGTAAGCTCCTTACTGCATGCGGGATTCATCAGCTACAAATTTCTGTTAAGAAATATTTCCATATAGATCTTGCTTACCCCCTTTCTAGGGAAATAATAGCCCTTTTTTCTCATCTGTAAATGTCATCCGTGCTGCATTTAGTCATTCTGATTTTTGACTAGAGGAGAAAGAGTGTTCCTCCTCAAGCACTCGAGCATTTATTTTGGGGCAGGTTTGTGTCATAATGAAAGCTCATACTGTAAGAGGAAGAACTACCCTAACTACATCAACTTCACGCTAACAGATTGCAGCTGCTTTATGACTGTGCATTTTACACTTAGGGAAAACCAGGTAACACAGTCCAGCACGTATTGGATTTACCTTACAAAAGATTAACTCTCCTAGAGCTTAGAAAGTTAAATTTTATATATGTGTATGTACTCTTATGACATACATCAATACATCAGACATGTAATGAAGATCCAGACACCTGCATGCACATGTAAGTGCAGAGCTCATGGATTTTTCCCAAACTGAACACACCCATGCAATCAGCACCCAGGTGAAGAAACAGACCTTCACCAGCACCAGCATCCTTTCCCTTGTGTTATTTTCCACAGTGGTCCCTATTGGATAAATACTAACCTCATTGCTGACAACATGGATTAATTTTGACTGCTTTTGAAATTTACATGAGTACACTTATGCAGTATGTGCTCTTTTGTGCGATTTCTTTTGTTCAACTGTTTGTTCGTGCAGTTCATCAATATTGTTGTGTGTATGTCTCTACTTACGCATTCAACCATGGATTAGCAATTGGGGAGTTTCCATTTTGGGGCTATTACAAGTAATGCTGCTACGTACATTCTAGCATTCCATATATTACCTTAAATTGTAATTGGTCACATTTGTCATTTTCTCTTTCCAGTGTTTTAGTGGTGCTCAGCTGTAATCATCCAATTCTAAGACCCTTATAATTACTATTTTCCCCATACCTGTCAAATCCTGGAGGTACTGCACAACTCCTCCCATCAGTATCCTGCCCTAGTTCAGCAGAGATAAATTTTAATGCTACTGCATGCCAATGGTTACGAACATTCCACTTTCCACTAGTAAGGGGTTCCTTGTTTCCAGCTAGCCAATAAGTGCTCCAAATCCAGAATCCTTTTCTTAGAAGTACCAGCTGTCTTAGGTCAGACTTTCTAAAAGGAGCCTCCAAATTTAGAGTACATATTCAAGTGGTTTATTAAGTAAACATTCCCAGTCGAAACTAGTAAGTGAGTGGGGAAAGTACATTAATGAAAGAGAAGCCAGGCTTTCAGAACTCAGTTTCAGTTGAAGCCCCATCCTCCATGTGATTTCATGAGAAGCATTAGAATCTAAACAACTCAGAATTTGTCCTACACTGGTAAGAGAAGGTTGAGCTTTTGTATTATTTACCAATTATTTACTGGCTGTGAGCTGCTGTGGAACAGGGTGAGTGGTATGACTCACAGAAATCTCTAGAACTTCAGAAAAACTAAGTGCCCCAGGTAGCCTAAAGGCATACTCTAAAGAAAGTTGTTGGTGGAAGCCCTTAACAGGAAAGCTAATAGAAGCTGGAATATGGTTGCAGAGGAGCAGTAAAGGGGATCGAAGTGAACCTGGGAAGAGAACCAACAGCATCTGCTATACTTCTGTAGTTTTTCTGGCGCCCAGAGAGCACTATAGTACCATAGTATCATGTTAATACTAATGCCTGGGAATTTGCCTGGCATTAAATATATTTTACATCCATTGTCTTCTACATTTACAATATCTAAGTAGGATAGGCAGAAGAGAGATTATCTCTTCTGATTGATGAAGAAACAGTTACAAGGTCATTAAATTAGTTAAGTGCCACAGGTAGGGCAAAGCCAAATTGTCAGACTCCTTGCGCAAGTCTCTGGTTCTCCCATTAACAGATGCACCTTATTATATTGTTGAGCATCCCCCAAACTTGTTGTTCACCTGTCCAAAGCAGCTTTCTTTTTTTCATTTTTGCCACCATAAGTCAATTTTCAGCAGAATCAATATTCTGTAGTGCATAAAATATCAAAATATTAGTGCGATCAGCAATATAAGAAAACACAGGTGACACAGAAGAGGACGAGAGCAACTTCTTTGTCTATAATGGGCTTATGATCTGTTATGTGTTAAATTGTGTCCCTAAAAATGATATGTTAAGATCTAACCCCCATTACCTGTGAATGTGACCTTATTTGGAAATAGGGTCTTTGTAGATTTAATCAAGTTAAGATAAGGTCATTAGGGAGGGTCTTCATCCAATATGACTGGTGTCCCTATAAGAAGACAGCTATGAAGAGACACAGACACAGGGAGAATTCCATGTGATGACACAGGCAGAGAGATTGAAGTGTCGCAGCTGTAAGTCAAGGAGCAACAAGATGGGTGTCCTCCACTAGAAGGCAGGAAGAAACAAGGAAGTATGCTCCCTCTACAGGACTGAGGGAGCATGGCCCTGCTGTCACCTTGATTTCAGACTCGTAGCCACCAGAAATTTGAGATGATAAATGTCTATTGTTCTAAACCTCTCACGTTGTGGCTTTTTGTTTTGGCAGCCGTAGGAAACTAATACGTGATCTATGTGGAAAGACAAGAATACCAGGCATGATAAGACTCAGCATATGGCTGATAAATGTAAAGAGACAACATTGAAAGATTTACTTTAGAATCTTGAAACTGGGAGGTCTAGGTTTTAACTTTGTATAAAATCATTTGACCTCCCTGAATCTTAAGCTGTCTTGTTCCTTCCTCAGACCTAGCACCAAATCAAGTAAAGGAGCGGTGAGGCAATGAACAGTGAGCAGTACTACCTGTCTAATTTCTGTTTTAACTTGAGGGGAGAGGTTTACACTATTACTTTTTAATGCTGGTGTAAGAGCAAGAGTCTCCCGCAACGGGAGAGGCCACAACAGTGAGAGGCCCACGTACTGCAAAAAAAAAAAAAAAAAAAAAATTCAAAAGCAGTCTAAGATACAAAAAGCTCTCTGGAGTTGGGCTACATTTAACTTCTCTTTGCAAATTTCCAGGGACTTACAGGCATTTGGTTTGTTTGGGTTCCTTGTTTAACTGACAAACATTCATATACCTGTGCCATATCGAAGAGAACACAGAGATAAAATGACAGGGATATTGTTATGTTGTTTGGACGATGGCAACTCCTCAACAAAAAGCCACACCACATAAGGAGATTAAAACCTCTGCAGAATTGTTGGAAATCACTTAACCTCACTGAAATACTGCACCAAGTTACTGTGCATAAAAGAGGGATGTTTGGAACACAAGCCCTCCCAGAGAGTGAAAAGTTCTAAATATTTCATAGCTGTCTCCCCTGAGGGTTAGGTTTTGCTCCAGGGCCAGTTTGAGAGTCTTATTTCAAATAAAAGCTTTTACTCAGTCTGTAATTAATTGAGATTCCAGCAGGTAGAACTAATTGAGTGAAATTGCTTCCTTCGATAATATATGATTCATTCATTTATATCTCTGAGATATTTAGACAAAATTATCCATGGGCTTGTATCATTAGTTTAAAAGCTGCTGCAGTTGTTTTTTGTTTGTTTTCATCAGTGTAACTTTAAATCATGTTAGAGTATTCGTGGGAAAATATTTTTTCAATGCATCTCTTTCCGTATTGCTGAAATTGGGACATCAGAGATTTATTTTTCATTTGTAGCCAATTGCATGGATAAGCTTGAGAAGAGAGCATTCTCCTACAAATATAATAAGCTGTAATTCCCCCTTGTTAAGCCCTTTATTAGAAAGACTTCGTGTGATCTGTGTATAGTGAGAGTGAAAAAGGTACCAAGTTCCATTCTTGAAAGCTGATCTATAATTGGTCACTTGGTTTTATAAACTAAGGTTTGAGTTTCCTGTGGAATTTGATCTACCATTCTAAATTCCAGATGGAGCTTAAATTATCCTCTGAGTTGCAAATGAAATTGTTTTTGCTAATAGAACAAAAATAGAAAACCATATTCATGAAGGAAACATTAAAACACTGGGGAAATAAGAGATGGAGACTTTATGCCTTCATAGCACGTCATATGGGTTTTCCTGTTGAGAGAATTTTAAATGTCTAAAAGAAGCAAGTAAATAAATGTCTAAATAAATAAATACCCCCAAAGAAGTGAATGGATGAACTTTGAAAGAAAACTTAGTTGGAGCTTATTAGGTAAGCTTTTGCTTCAGATAAACAAAAGCATTTTTAGTTTATATTGTTTGTTTGCTTTGTTTTGTTTTGCTTTTCCTTTAAGAGATGAATGATTGTTGGTCTGCATGGGGGAACGTGGAGTTTTTCTTCCATAGGTTATTGCTATAACATTAAACATACAACGTTTGTCTATGGTAAGCAGTATATAGTTGATTTTTGCTTTTAAGTAGTGTGAAAATCTAAAAACTTTCACCTGGAATAATTCACCCAATTACAATTAATGTTATTAATGATATAGTAGGTTTGTAGCTCTCATCTTTATTTTCCATTTGTCTTATGTTTTCTGATCCTCTTTTTGTTACTTTCTTTTCTTCATTTGAATTAATCTATTTGAATTAATCTGCTTTATTAATGTGTTAATTAAACTTTTATAAATTTTATTGGCTATATTAGAAATGACAGAATGTATCCTAGCATCCTAGACTGATTACAACCTAATGAAAATCATTACTTTTACCATTTGTTCTTCCCATTAAACTTTAAAATTTTAAAACAGTATGTACCTCCTCCTCCTTTTTAAATTGTTTTTCACTCTGTTTCTAAATTAGAAATTATTTTCTTTCACTACTTCTTTTTACTATTTTCTTATCCTGACTATATGTATTTGGAAATTAACTCAGTTGTATTTTTGTTCCTTTAAAGATAGTGTCTGTTATTGATCTTGCATTGCTTTTAATATTATTTATTTCTCTTTGGTTATCAGCATTGTTTGCATGATATGCAAAAGTGCGCACTGTGTGTGTGTGTGTGTGTGTGTCTGTGTGTGTGTGTGTCTGTGTGTGTCCTGCTTAATGCTTAGTGTTTGATGAGCTCCTTTTGTTTGTAGTTTATAGCTTTTAGCAGTTTTAATAATTTCTCTAACATTCTGTCTTCAAATACCATGTCCTATTCTCTCTTCTCCATCTGTGACTCCACTTATAAATTTTTGTTATAGCTCAAATCTGATCGACTTTCATTTCATATATTTTATTATTCACTATATAACTCTTTATGGGAAATTTTGTTGGAATTGGCTGATTTTGTGTTCATGAGTTCTTTATTCAGTTAGCTAATAATCTAGTGACTGAAGATTGTCCCTTCTTTTTTCCCACTTCGCTTGAAGTATAACTTATATACAATAATATTCAACAATCTAAAGTGTGTAATTCAATGGTTTTTAATAAATATATACAGTTTTGTAACCACCACCTTAATTATTACATATAACTTCCGTCACCCCCAAATATTTCCCGTGCATCTTTCAGTAATTGCCTTCCTCCCTCCAGTCTCTGACTACCACCAGTATGAATTCATTCATTATAGTTTTGCCTTTTCTAGAATTGTGGATTAATAGAATCTTCTATTTGTATTTTGTTTTTGGCTTCTTTCACTTAGTATTTTTAAATTTCATCAGTGATTTTTCTGAAAGTATCAGTCATTTCTTCTTTTTTATTGATGGATGGTAAGCCCTGTGTGGATATATAACAATTCGTTTATTCACATACAGATGGATATTTATGTTGCTTTCAAATTTGCCTATTATGAATAAAGATATTATGAACATTTATGCATGAGACCTTGCATGGACATATATTTTTATCCTGCTTAAGACAATAACTCGGTAGAATGTCTGGGTCATTTGGTAGAATATGTAACTCTTTTTTCAACTTTACTGAAGTGTGATTGACAAATAAAATTGTAATATATTTAAAGCGTGATGATTTGATACAGGTATACATTGTGAAAGGATTCCCACAGTCAAGTTAATTGACACATTCATCACCTCACCTCACATATTTACTCAGTGTTCTTGGTGAGGATATTTAAGTTTTACTCTCTTAGCAAACTTTGGTTATATAATACAGTATTATGAATTATATCACCTTGTTATACATTAGATCCTCAGACCTTATTCATCTTAAAACTGAGAGTTTTTACCCTTTTACCATCCTCTCCCACTTACCCAACCCCCCCAGCTCCTGGCAACTACCATTCTGCAACTACCATTCTACTCTTTGTTTCTATAAATTTGACTTTTTTTTTAGATTCCACATATATGCAATATCATGCAATAATTGTCTTTCTTTTTCTGAATTATTTTATTAGCATAATGCCCCATAGTTTCACCCCTATTGTCACAAGTGGTAGAATTTCCTTCTTTTTTTAAGGCTGAATAATATTTAATTGTGTGTCTGTGTATGTATGTGTATGTATAATTTTTTAAAGAAATTGTCAAATGTTTCCAACATGGTTGTACTATTTGACATTTCATTTTCAATATATGAGAGTTTCAATTGTTCCACATTCTCATCAACACTTGGTATGGTGAGTCTTCTTAATTTAATGCATTCTTATGTTGTGTTATTCCATTATTATTTTGATTTATAATGAAAAATTATGCTAACATATTTTCATATACTTATTCACCACCCATATATCTTCTATAGTCTTAAAACATTTGTAACTATTGTTAACTGAATTGTTTTATTATTATTGTATTTTTAGAGTTCTTTTTATATTCTGGATACAAGCCATTTACCAGATTTGCAAATATTTTATCCCAGTTTGTGGCTTATATTTTCATTCCCCTAATAGTATCTTTTGAGGTACAATTAATCAATATTTCCTTTTAATGGATCTTGCTTATTGGTACCATATCCAGGAAAACTTTGCCTGAAACAAATATTTGTTCATATGTTTTCCTCTAGAATTGTTATAGTTTTAGGTTTTACACTTAGGTCTTTCATCCATTTAGAGATAATTTTTATATAATATGAGTTACAGATATAGTTTCTGGTTTTGTTTTTTGCACATACATATGCAGTTGTTCTAGGACCATTTATTAAAGTGACTATTCTTTCCCTTCTGAATTGCTTTTGTCCATGTATTGAAAATCAGTTGAATCTGTGAGTGTGAATCAATTCCTAAGCTCTACTTTGTTTCTACTTTGTTTTATTTATCAATTTGTCTACATTTAGTCTAATATTTGGAGGGGGGAATCATGTTACAAATGGAAGAAGTGACATCAACATACTGAGGATGGAAAAGTAGACAGAACCTAGGTTCTTTATGATATTGTTGTGATACCATATCATGCCTATAAGTGTCTAACTTTAAAATTTCAAACTTAACTATAAATGCCATTGTTTTTTTTGTTAGTATGTTTGTATTGTTGTTGCAGTCTAAAGTCCCCTAGATTTTTTAGACACTGTATCTGTGGAGAACATATTATTTTATGGGATAGTAATGTGTTCAACTTTTCTGAAGCAGTGATATGTGATATTGAAGGAACTATTGAATGTCCCTGGGAAGGAAGTCCAATTGATCATAGATGCAAGAATCTTTAATTTGAAAATGCTATGAGTCATATAGGAAAAAATAAACTAGATGTTGAAACTCAAATTACTCTCAGAAAAGACATCTGAGCCTTTTCTATCCTTGAAACCTCTTGTAGCAATCTACAATGATAGTTCATACACTGAAAGACACCTAGAAAGTTTGGAGACATTTCTAGTAGTTCAGAATACTACTTAAGAGTGATTTCTATAAGATATTTAAAGTAACAATGATTATAAAATATGACTATGTTATCAAACTTAGCAAAACTCACAGAAGCCATTCTGAAGCTTCATTATTCTGTTTGTTGCTGACAGTGAGGAAATTTAGTTTTCTAAGTGTGGTGGCATTCTTAGAAATTTATGTCTGGCTTCTTACAGCTTCTTTGGTCATTAATCAGGAAACATCATCACTGTTTCCGCCTTTGCCCAAATTGATAATGCTGCCATTATAATTTAGGTTCAAGTCACCTGCCCATCTTTCTACATATGAGAATAGAGTTGAAAAGACAGTGTAATTCAGCATCTGTTTCTCTTCATACAAAATAAGTTTTTAGACCTCATTTTGATGGAAAACTAGGATGGCAAGGGATAGATACAAGTGCTCATTTTAAGACTCTAAAGTGCGAAGTAAATTCTAGAGAGTCAGAGAGTGGGATAAAGTGAAAGGAGGGCCAGAAATCACTAAACAGCTGCATTTTTCAGAACAATGGTATAGGGATTGGGTAGGTCAAATTGGGGGCTTATAAAATCTGGTGAGAAGCATTAGGTTCTATTTCAACTCAACATTTGTTGATTAAATTAAAAATTAACCTTAATGGAAGGGAGAATTACACAGTCTTTTGAATCAATGCATATTTTATTTTCTTTCCTAAAACAGTTTTTGTAAAGTTACACAAAGGAAAGAAAACAGGAGAGAAAGGCACATGTATACAGTGCAATGAGGAGCAGGCTCCTATTTCTACACGTCCCAGAGGAGGTGACCTCATGGGCTCTTCTGATCATTATAGGCCAGCCAGCACGGCGTGATAAACCTGGACATATCGCTTCTGTTTTTTCTCACTTTACCATTGTGTGAGATACCATCAGAAGGGGTGTTTGATTTCATAGCTTATACACACAAATACAGAGCAAGGGGCCCTAATGATTTGAATATTAGGGACAGGAACTGGCACTCATTCCACAGAATTCCCCTGATTCACCTGTGAAAACAGACTTTCAAATCAACCATACAGACAACCAAATCTCAGTTTGGTGCCTACACCAGTAATTCTGTACAAATAAACTGATTTCTCAGAGACATATAGTCACCATCTATAAATCTGAGTTAATACTAACTAATACTAAAGTTTTGTGAACTAAGTATGATATGTATAAAATGACATGTGAAATATTTACACAGTGTCGGGGCTGTATGATTAAATGTATGGGAAAAAATCTTTATAAGGAGGAGAAAAAGAAAGAGAGCATCCCATACTAGTTAGGTTTTTAATTCGCTTTTATTTATGTTTTTCAATTTAAGAGAAAAATGACTCCCAAGATTCTCATACAAATTGTTACATAATTAAACAACATATTTCCAGACTAATTTTTAAAAGGACAATTTAATGGTTTACTTTTATAAATATGTGAGAATACAATGTAATTGTATGGTATCTGTTAGATCTGTTCAGGGATAATTACTGGCAAATATTTAATATTGAAGGGCCAAGTATTATAGCAGTTTATATGACACAGCAGAGTGGCAGATTCTACCATTTTCTTGATGTTAAGAAAGAACATGACTGTGGCAGGAAGAAGGCAAATCAAACAGAAACAAAATGTTTGAAAGGGACCGGAAAGTCATTTTTCCACATCTGCTCAAATGCATGCATGCGCACCCGTGCACGCACGCACGCACACACACACACACACACACACACACACACACCCTCTCTCTCTCACACACACACTCTCACACACATACAGAAAGCAGTTCTCTACAGCTTTTTTCTCTGGGCTCTGGACTTTTCTTCCCCCTCTAAGTCATCCTTCCTTTTCCATGAGGGATGGCCAGTGTTGCAGCTGGATAGCCTGCTCCTCCTTGCAGAAGATTGGGAATTCAGAAGACCCTTTTCTTTTTGAACTGTCTCTGTGCCTTTAAGAGTTTCAGTAAAATATTGTGGGTTTTATAAGCATCAAATTTTAATCTCTTATATAAAAGTTACATTCAGTAATATCCTGGGGACTGGCCCCTCTCTAATTCGGGTTGTCAGTGTGCGCGTTGTATTACTGGTAGCCCTCTAATTTTCTACCTGAGAGTGTGCACACAAGCAGCAGTATAAACCTTTCTGAAGTCTTAACAAGGGTTGTTACAACCACCACTTGATATACCTCTACCCTAAGACTTGAGTTTTACATGCAATAATCAATATTTTATCTTCCCTCTAGGGCCATTTGTTACCTCGAGACCCTTTTCCGAGCTGGAAGTGTTAAAACTTCTAGTTCGATTCATCCCCACACAATTCTTCCTTGCTCTCCTCCATTCCATATTTGTATCCATTTTCCATAGTGTGAACTCGGGGTCTCACCAGTATCAGCACTTTTGCTCATTTGTACAATCTTACAGTACACTAAAATAATTTCAGAATTCCTTCATCCATACCACTTAAAGAAACAAACTCAAGACAAAGAGTTCAGTTAACTTTCTCCCATCCCAAATGAGCATGTATCGTTAAATTACTCAAATTCTGTACATAAAAATTCGCTTGAATTAGTTATTTTGTTTTATTTTGTTCATTTTTCCTTGAATGTGGCTATAATGTCTATTTGAGATTGAATTGGGTACACTTGTTTTGATATGATTTGTTTTAGTTCTTTCCCCTTAATGGATTTAGTGGGATTTGTTTATTTTGTTTTGTTCTAGAACACCGACATGTTTCCATAAATCAAAAAAGATATCATGGCATCTCTTTATATAAGTGTATCCCTTTTGTATTGAATAATGTCACTCATTTCTTTATTTCTCTCACACATCCCCTGAACGCCTTACAAGTATTAGCTTCAACATTTTCTGCTTTATCCTCCCTCTTTTTTTGTAAATAAAAAATTATAAATATATAATTATAAAATTATATATATATTACATTATACATATAATTATATGTATATAATTATTTCCATTAATTTCTTATATACTATGTATAATCTTCTGTATTTTGCTTTCTTCATACCAAAAATCACACCTTTTTAGTTCATAATTTTCTTTATTCTCAATTACAACTTCATAGTACTTCATTTGGTAAATATACCGTAGTTTATTCAACTGGACTTCTCTGTCTAAATATTTAGGCCTGCAATATTTGGCAGTTACAAATAATGCTGAAATCTTCCCACATGAATTTTTTTATTGGTAAGGATCTTTCTTCAGAGTGAATTCCTAGAAGAGTCATTTCTGAGAGAAAATGTAAATGCATATATAGCTTTGTTAGATATTGCTGAATTTTCTTCCCCAAGCTGCACTAACATTCAGATTTTTTGCCAGGATGATAGATAGTTGAGAAGTGGTATCTCAATTTAGTTTTAATTTGCATTTGTGCATCTCATAAATTTAAACTCCACTTTATATATTTCTGGGAAATTAGCTGTTCACATCTGTTGCCAACTTTTTGAGTCTACTGTCCTTTTTCTACAAGATTTTTGGTATTTTTCCTCAATTTATAAAACTTCTTTTTATGTTAGGGATATTAACATTTATTTTTGACATATGTTGCAAATATTTTATTCTAATTTTTAATTTCTCTTTTATCTTTGGTTATAAAGATTTTCTCACGAAAAAGTTATTTTTATTTTCTATAGTCAAATTTATCCATGTTTACTTTTATTTAGTATAGATTTAAAGTCGTAGAGAGCTTTGCCTTACATTTAAATTATAAAGAATTTGATTTTCTTATAGTATCGTATAGATTGGTATTTTTATTTCTCTATAATGAAAGAACTGTAACTAATTTTGTGCATTTTGAAATAGTTATGCCATTATTTATTTATAAGTCTATCCTTGATTCATTAATTTTAGATACAATCTTTATCACATACTAGATTTCCAAAGGCAATTGGGTCTACTTCTCAAATTTCTACTCTATTCCATTTTATACATTTCCCTGCCAGTTCATTTGCCAGTATCATAGTGTTTACACAGAGAGGCTTTGTACCATGCTTTAATAGCTCTTAGAGTAATTCTCTTTCCTGGTTCTTTTTCAGTATTTTCTTAACTATTCTTGTATGTTCATTTTTCTTTACATCATTTAGAATCAACTTTCTAGCTCCATAAAATCTTTGTTGATATTCCCTTTGGGATCACACAGAATTTATAAGTTGATCAGGGAAAATTAAACTTTTGATGGTTTTGAGTGCAGAACAAAACAAAATCAGTGCCTTTACACTTTTTAAATTTACCATTTTGTCTCTAAGGGGCATATGCATAGTTTTCCAAACAGACATTTTCAACAGGATAGTGTTATCATAACAGCTGATACTTGAGATTCTCTTGAAGCAAAAATTGCCTTTTATTTGGAAAAGAGTGTCTTGATAATTGTGTTGGATAGAAGGGAATAGTGGGTGACAAAGTGTTACGATATCAGATAGAGAAGAAATTGCACTAGAGACAGAGAATTCTGAATTTGGGGAATTATCCAGAACAAAGTGGAAAGGAAGATAAAATTGGCAGAAGAGAGAAGAACCAAAAAAGTGGTGGAAAGTTGTACAAGACATAATGTCAACTGTGTCCCTTTCAAGTCCTCTCTGGAAATCAAAAAATCTTCCAAAAGTCACAAGAAGGCACTGAGTTTCCTGTCAAGTTTATAGTTCTTAGGGAGAGGGAGTTCACACAGAGAAGCAGAAATGTAACGATTCACAATGCACAACCAGCAGTAACTCAGAAACAAAGTCACATGGTGCTTGGTTGAAATCTTAGAAAAGAACACATATATCCAATTGGTTGGGGTTTAAATTACTTCTAAATTATCATTGCCTTGGATACTTAGTGACAGTGAGGCCCTCATTGACCATCTGAATTACAACAATAAATAAGAAATTAAGAACATCCTATATAAGTACTTTGACACACTAACTTAAAAAGGGGCTAAAGAATAGTATCATCCCATCATCCAGCAAGTATGGGGCCCTTAGGGATGTGTATGTCAAAATATGTAGGATAAAAGGGAGCTCTCTAAATTGAAGACAGCCAACTATACAATACCATAATTGGCAATGGTATAATAATAGCTACTAATCTTTGAGTCATATGTGTATATATATATATATATATGTATATATATATATAAACACACATATATGTATGTATATATGTGTGTGTGTATATATATATATTCACAATAATCATTTGAAATAACTACTATGGATCTGCCAATCTTACATATCAGGAAATTAAAGTTCAGAAGGACAAAGTTACTTCCCTGAGGTCACACGCCTAGTAAACAGCAGTATCAGTGTTTAAAATAATGAAGTTTGATTCCAGAGTGCAAGTGACTAACGACTATGATAGTGCATCTCAATCTGTTACTACATCTGGTTAGATGGAAGCTCACAAACTTCAGGAGAGAAAGCATGATAAATAGAGGGGATATTTGGAGTATCAGCCAAGAAGTAAATCACATGTGTAAGTGACATTTGGTGTAATAGCCCTTTGAACAGCTTCTGTGTCCTAGGAGGTCATCGGTTCCTGACTTTTTTCTTGTCCAGGATGAGAGTTGCTCTCTTTAGAAGAATTGAAAGAAATGCATGAAAAAAAAAAGAAAAAGAAAATTTGGTAAATATTTATAATATCTGTATCTGTTTTGGAGGAGGAAAAAGGCAGGTAATTTTTAATTTTTTTTTTCAAATTTTGCCCCCGTTGGTCACTGTTAGCTCTAAAGGCACAGCTGCAGCCACAGGATCTTTTAATATTGTGGTAATTAATCCATGCTGTATAATGTCTCATTACTTCGATGTATGCTTATTGTGTATTGCCAAGATGCAATAAAAGAAAATTAAAATAACCAAGGAGGCATAATTTATGGCATTTTTTTCCTAAAGCATGCTTTTAAATAGCATTCAGTCTGAGCAGCGTCATCCAAGGCATTTGGGGATTACACATTGTACTATTAATAAATAGTTTGGGGAAGATGAATTGTGTTAGTAGTGACAATGCAAGTTAGATGTATATTTCATAGTGTGAAGAAATGGCTTCCTAGGGGAGGGTGTGAAACATCCTTCATTTGTCACTGCATGAACCCAAGTAGATTATGGGAAAGCGGTATTAGGAAAGAGGTATTGGGAAGGTGTCAGAAGATCTGGGAAGGTAAGGATCAGGGGCCACCCTGCCCTCAAATTCAAGCATTTTTTTTAACATCTTTATCAGAGTATAATTGCTTTACAATGGTGTGTTAGCTTCTGCTTTATAACAAAGTGAATCAGATATACATATACATATATCCCCATATCTCTTCCCTCTTTCGTCTCCCTCCCTCCCACCCTCCCTATCCCACCCCTCTAGGTGGCCACAAAGCACTGAGCTGAGCTGATCTCCCTGTGCTATGCGGCTGCTTCCCACTACCTATCTATTTTACATTTGGTAGTGTATATATGTCCATGCCACTCTCTCACTTTGTCCCAGCTTACCCTTCCCCCTCCCTGTGTCCTCAAGTCCATTCTCTAGTAGGTCTGTGTCTTTATTCCTGTCCTGCCCCTAGGTTCTTCATCACCACTTTTTTTTTTTAGATTCCATATATATGTATCAGCATACGGTATTTGTTTTTCTCTTTCTGACTTACTTCACTCTGAAGACCTAAATAGACATTTCTGCAAAAATATACAGATTGCCAACAAACATATGAAAGGATGCTCAACATCACTAATCATTAGAGAAATGCAAATCAAAGCTACAATGAGGTATCACCTCACACCAGTCAGAATGGCCATCATCAAAAAATCTACAAACAATAAATGCTGGAGAGGGTGTGGAGAAAAGGGAACCCTCTTGCACTGTTGGTGGGAATGTAAATTGATACAGCCACTATGGAGAACAGTATGGAGGTTCCTTAAAAAACTAAAAAAAAAAAAAAAAAAAAAAAAAAAAATTCGAACATTTTTTGACTGAAGAGGGAAGGATGGCTGTACCAGACTGTGTGGGAGGGGGTGGTAAAGCCAACTTCCACTTCCCTCCTGCTCTCTGCAGAGTCATGGTTCTGAAGTTCCTGTGGTGGATAAATTCATTCTCTGTCTCCAGCATGATTCTTATGGCTGGGGAGTCCCTTATAAACATAATGGCTTCATTTAAAGTCATGTCTGGATATCTGTTATGTGCAAACCGTATTTCCCCACATAGAAGGGAACAGTGCAGAGAACAAGAGAGTGGTGTGATATGTGAGTAAGACAAAAATAACAGGAACCAGAGAGAATACATTTTCTTTCCAGATTTGCAAAGCTAAGAAAGATAAGGCACCTGAGACACAGGAAAGAAAACTTAGAAGACCAGTACTATGGAAAAGAAGGCACAAGCCCCTCAGAGGACAGACAATAGTAGTGCAGAATAGTGGCTGGCGGTGGGAGGGTAGCAGTCAATAGACTTAATGTAGCAGGAGCTGAGAGTAGCTGTAGACAGGGAGTGCACAACTGTGAGAAATATGCTCAGCTTGAGTAGATATTGCCAGTTTTCAAAGTAGTTATACTGATACCATCCAAGTATAAGTATATGAGAATTTTGATCAAATATTCTAATAATAACTTGATCTTTTCCATCTTTAACATTTTGACATTTCTAATGATTCTTTAGTGCTATTTTATTATTGTTTTAATTTGCATTTCTCTGGTGATAAATAAAGCTGAGCACTTTTCATAGTTTCACTGGCCATTTGGATATCTTACTTTCTGATGTGTCTAATCATCTCTTCTATTTTTTCTACTGAACTATCTCTGTATTTTTCTTATTGAATTTTAGGAGTTAATAATAAACATGATTACTCTGTCCAAAATACCTCCCAAATCTTCTTACTCCATGCAGGGTGCATTTTCTCTCTTTTAATCTGAGTCTTTTAGTTAACCAACATTCTGAATTTTAGCATAGAAGAATTTATTTCCTTATTATTAATTCTTTGTTTATCCTGTTTAAGAAAATCTAGTCAACCACAAAATAGTAAAGTTTCTCTCTGGTGCTTTCCTTTAAAGCTTCTATTTTTCCTTCTTAATGTAGGTTTGCAACTAACCTAGCAATTACTTTTTAATATGGTATGAGGTAGGAATCCAGATTCATTTTAGTCCAATATGAATATCTAATATTCATAGATAGATTCATGCAGAGATAGCATCAGTATGCAAAATACCATCCTTTCTCGCTTTTGTTATAAGTTAGGTTACAAGTAACTGTGGGTGAGTTTCCAGAAACTATACTTCATTCCACTGTTTATTTTATCTATCCTGTACCAAGACCATGATGTATTACTATAGATTTTTTAAAGTCTTGATATCTGCAGTGTAAGTCCATCAGCTTTGTTCTTCTTCAGGACTATCTTGACAATACTTGGCCTTTTACACTTCCATATAAATTTTTTAAAGAGCTTATTAATTTCTGGGAAAAGTACTAGAATTTTTATTGTAATTATATTGTACTTATAGGTTAATTTTGGAAGAACTGACATCTTTCCAATATGTAGTCTGCCCATCTATGAACAGGAACTATTTCTCATTTTATTTTGGTCTTCTTTAATTTGTCTCATTTATGTTTCATAGTTTTCAGGGTAAATATCTTGCACAAGTATTAGGAGAGTTGTTCCTAAGTGACTGATTTTTAATACTAAAATAAAGTTGAAACTGGAATCAAACAAAATGACTTTCAATAGGAGAATAGATAAGCTTTGGTACATTCATACATAAAACCTAAACAGAAAAGTCTACATACTGTATGATAACAGTTATATGACATCCTGAGAAAGGCAAAATTACAGCTATGCAAAAAGATCAGTGAGCTTTAGGGGCCTGTGCAAAGGGGAGCAGGAGGAAAGGTTAAATAGATGAGTCACAGGGGAATTTTTAGGGTGGTGAAACTATTCTTTATAATTCTGTAATAGCAGATATATGACACTATATGTTTGTCAATACCCATAGAATATTATAGCACAAAGATTAAACCTTAATGTATGCCCATATTAAATAGTCATTTCAGAAGTTGGGAATCCCATGACATAACAAAGAATGTGATATAAACTTCCCTCTTCAAATTGCTTTTGCTGCATCCCATAGGTTTTGGATCATCATATTTTCATTTTCATTTGTCTCTAGGTGTGATAAAACAATGTAACTTTACTACACATGTGTGAACACCTTCACTGAAGAGTTTGGGGGGAAAGATGCTGATCTAAGTAACTTTTGAAATTAGTGGTATCTATAACACTAAAAGCAAAAGAAACAGTACATAAGCACCATAATCTGGTTGAAAAAGCTGTTTCCCATGGGAGTATGATTCACAATTTGATACCACTATATATGTTTACTGGAATTAAAAAATTAATGAAATGGGTTGTGCATTTCTCACCAACAGAACCAAATTTCTAACTGTTGGAGTGAAAGTTGAAAGATAAGCAAGGTGGAGAAGCTAGAATGATCCACGTGGTAATGGATTTGTGTTGGAGAGCTCAGTATAAAGTCATGTTTAGATTAACATCAATACAAATGGTTGCATACAGAAGTATCTATAGATATGGGGTATATGAATGGGTTAGGATATACATATATTTCCTTGCTCTGTCAGCTGGGAGGGCTTAGAAACAACAACAAGCCCACAAAGCACCCCTTACTTGATTTCTGCTGCCATTCTCCAGTAAAAATAACCAGAACTCTTAAGAGAAAAGGCTTATTCTGGGACTGGGTAGGAAATATAAAGATCACCTGGAGCATCTTTATAGTATCAGAAAGTGTAAAACCTATCAAAAACACACAATGATAGTAGTATGTCAAAAGGACATAGAAGCCAACTGAAAAAACTGTTCAATGGCCAAAGCTGAAACAATTGGGCAACAGGATAAAGTAGTTCTGGATTATAAGATTATAACCCCAAGTATAAAATAAATATCATGAGTCCATCCTGACATAAATGATTGAATAAATAAATAAATAGAAGAGAAGCAAATCTCCCAAGCAGAAGAATTCCAAATAATTTATATACATACTCTGTCCTCTCAAGAGGTGAGATAATTTTCTACTCTTTAAGTGTGGGCTGCACATAGTGACCTTCTTCCAAAATGTCCAGTATGGAAAGGAGGGAGGAGGAGAGGAGAACAACTTTACAGTGGAGAAACTGAAAAGACCTCAGCTAGGTGATCACGGTCAACATCAACCATGATAGTCACGTTAATCATTGATATAATTTGATGAAAATGACCCGTTATTTCCGTGTTCTTCTTTCTGCCCCCAACCCATAATCCCAGTCTAATCATGAGAAAAATATCATGCAATTTCCATTTGAGAGACATTCTACCTGACCAGAACTCCTCAAAATTGCTCAGGTCATAAAAACAAGGAAAGTGCAAGAAGTCTCACAGTTCAGAGAAACCTAAGAAGAAATGATAATTAAATGTAATGCAGTGTCGTGTCCTGGATGGGATTCTAAAACAGAAAAAGCACATTAGGTTAAAAAGGAAAAAAAAAAAAAAAAAAAAAAAAAGGAAACCTGAATAAGGTGTAGACTTTAGATAGCCATATCACTTAAGAATTGGCTCATTAATTGTAACAAATGTACTATACTAATGTAAGATGTTAAAAATAATAAGGGAAACTGGGTGTGGGATTTAGGAGAACTCTCTGTGCTATCTTCATAGTTGTTCGTTTTTTTTGGTTTGTTTTTGGTCTATCCAAAACTATTCTAAATTAAAAGATTTTTTAAGGGAAATTGAGGATTTTTTATTTTCTCATTATTCTTTGTTTTTAGACTGTTGAATAAAATACATATTTTCTATAATGACCTTGAATCCATTGACCTCATTAATTCACTTATTAAACTTAATCTTTTTTTAGATTTGGATTTTCTTGGTACAAAAATCAAGTCATTTGAGAATAATGACAGTTTTATTTTCTCCATTTTTAAACCATGTGCTCTCCTTTCATTTGTCTGTCCTGTGACATTGGTTAGGACTTTCATTATAGTCTGCAATTTCCTGTCTTGTAATGTCCTTGTCAGATTTTGGAATCAAAGTTATCCTGGCCTCAGAAAAGGACAATTAAGAATTTTCCCTGCATTTTTTTTCCTTTGTGGAAATGTCTGTTCAAGATTGATGATATCCTTTTCTTAAGTATTTTTTTAAATTACTAATGAATTCATATGAATTTGTAGTGTCTTCTTCAGTGGAGGTGTATTTTTTAAATAACACTCTCAAATTCAGTAGATTTAAGAATCTTCAGTTCTATTCATTTTACTATAAGGTTTGGTCAATTTCATTTTTTGAGTATTTTTTGTATCAATTTATTAATATATTGCATAAATTTTTCATAATATAAAGGTTTTTATTTTCTTTTTAATGCCTGTAGGATTAGAAGTGATGTTCCCTTTGGGGGAGGGGCTGGAAGGATGAAAAGGTAGTAAAGAATGAACATTGGCAATATAAAAATAAATATAAAATTTGATTGAATATCTAAAACAACAAAAATGGCAAAATCTTGAGGGGACTATAACAGCATAAGCATGAGTAGCATATACTCTGACCATTGTAAACAGCAGCTTTTGCTACATGAGCAAAAAACCAGAAGACTTTGGATACATCCACATATAATGCTAGGTGTTATGACCAAACACAATGTAGAACAAATCTCAAGTATCTAATAATATTTATAATCGTAACATGTAATGGCAACTAGGGGCTAGTCATAAAATTTTAGTAATAGTAGGAGCCTTAGTGATCAGTCTTATGCCTCTTATAGTTGTAGTCAAAACTAAAATCAGGAAAGGAAATGGAAAAATCTAAAGTCACATTTCAACACTTCATAACGTTGCTCTTGAATAGCCCAGCTAGTTTGACTTTATTCAGTTCCCAAGAGAAAATCTTGAACTACTGTTGTCTAGTAGCTAATTACTCCCTTTGGGAGCACATACATCTTCCTTATTTTGCCTGACTCCCAGCACTGATAGTGTATGCCCAGTGGGGGAGATTAAGAATGAAAGAACAGTCCAATTGTGATTTTCTTTTTCCTATAGATTCTTGCTTCTTTTCCATTTAGAGAAGACCTTTCAGATACACACTACTATGTAAAAAATAGATAACAAGGTCCTACTGTATAGCACAGGGAAATATATTCAATATTCGGTAATAAACCATAATGGAAAAGAAAAAAAGAAAGATTGAAGAAACAAAGGGAAGGAGGAATAAAGGATGGAAATAATGTTATTAGACAAATACAGAAAAATGTGAATAGTAAAATCTGAACGTGAGTGAGGTGATATTCACTGCAAAAATGTTTGATCATCACTGTGTGTTTCCAAATAATTAAAGTGTTGTAAATGTTATTAGAGTGACTGGAAGAGATGCTTATAGTCAAAATTCAAATTTTATAAAAGAAAAAATTTTGAATATCAAAGATCTCAGCTTCCAGTTGTGGAAGAGAGCTAAAAATTAGCAAATTGAAATAAAAGAAAGTATAAAAATTGAAATGGAAATAAATAAAGTAGATACAACAGATATAATGAAATAGTGTATTTAAAAAAAAAAACAACTCAGTAGATAAATCAACAAAGCCAAAAGTTGGTTCTTAATAGATATTAAAGCAATAATAAAGCCCTAGAAACTCTGAGAAAGAGAGAGAAATGGAGAGAGTAACAGAGACAGAGACAGAGAAAATTAACAATAAATAGCAGATAACACAGAAGATTCTGCAGAAATTGCAAATAAAATGAAAAACTATGTGCAAATAACTTTTAAATGCAGATTAAATGTACAGATTTATTTTGAAAAACACAAAAAGTGACAAGAAGAAATGGGAAATCTGAATAGTACTTTACTTGTTTAAAAATGTAAACCCATTGTATATTGTTGCCCCCTTTATCAAAGATAAGGTGACCATATGTGCGTGGGTTTATCTCTGGGCTTTTTATCCTGTTCCATTGATCTATACTTCTGTTTTTGTGCCAGTACCATACAGTCTTGATTACTGTAGCTTTGTAGTATAGTCTGAAGTCAGGGAACCTGATTCCTCCAGCTCCATTTTTCTTTCTCAAGATTGCTTTGGCTATTCGGGGTATTTTGTGTTTCCATACAAATTGTGGAATTTTTTGTTCTAGTTCTGTGAAAAATGCCATTGGTAGTTTGATAGGGATGGCACTGAATCTGTAAATTGCTTTGGGTAGTATAGTCATTTTCACAATGTTGATTCTTGCAATCCAAGAACATGGTATATCTCTCCATCTGTTTTTATCATCTTTAATTTCTTTCATCAGTGTCTCATAGTTTTCTGCATACAGGTCTTTTGTCTCCTTAGGTAGGTTTATTCCCTAGGAATAAAATAGGAAAATTCCTATTTTATTCTTTTTGTTGAGTGGTAAATGGGAGTGTTTCCTTAATTTCTCTTTCAGATATTTCATCGTTAGTGTATAGGAATGCAAGAGATTTCTGTGCATTAATTTTGTATCCTGCTACTTTACCAAATTCATTGATTAGCTCTAGTATTTTTCTAGTAGCATCTTTAGGATTCTGTATATACAGTTTCATGTCATCTGCAAACAGTGCCAGTTTTACTTCTTCTTTTCCGATATGGATTCCTTTTATAGATTTTTCTTCTTTGATTCCTGTGGCTAAAACTTCAAAAACTATGTTGAATAATAATGGTGAGAGTGGGCAACCTTATCTTGTTCCTGATCTTAGAGAAAATGGTTTCAATTTTTCACCATTGAGAGCGATGCTGGCCATGGGTTTGTCGTATACGGCCTTTATTATGTTGAGGTAGGCTCCCTCTATGCCTACTTTCTGGAGAGCTTTTATAAATGAATGTTGAATTTTGTTGAAAGCTTTTTCTGCATCTACTGAGATGATCATATGGTTTTTATCCTTCAGTTTGTTAGTATGGTGCATCACATGTACAGTGGAGAAAGGACAGCCTCTTCAATAAGTGGTGCTGGGAAAACTGGAAAGCTACACGTAGAAGAGTGAAATTAGAACACTTCCTAACACCGTACACAAAAATAAACCCAAAATGGATTAAAGACCTAAATGTAAGGCCAGACACTATAAAACTCTTAGAGGAAAACATAGGCAGAACACTCTATGACATAAATCACAGCAAGATCCTTTCTGACCCACCTCCTAGAGAAATGGAAATAAAAACAAAAATAACAAATGGGACCTAATGAAACTTAAAATCTTTTGCACAGCAGAGGAAACCGTAATCAAGATTTAAAGGCAACCCTCAGAATGGGAGAGAGTATTTGCAAATGAAGCAACTGACAAAGGATTAATCTCCAAAATATAAAAGCAGCTCATGCAGCTCAATATCAAAAAAACAAGCAACCCAATCCAAAAATGGGCAGAAGACCTAAATAGACATTTCTCCAAAGAAGATACACAGATTGCCAACAAACACATGAAAGGATGCTCAACATCACTAATCATTAGAGAAATGCAAAGCGATCCTACAATGACGTATCACCTCACACCAGTCAGGAGGGCCATCATCCAAATGTCTACAAACAATAAATGCTGCAGAGGGGGTGGAGAAAAGGGAACCCTCTTACACTGTTGGTGGGAATGTAAATTGATACAGCCACTATGGAGAACAGTATGGAGGAAATTTACTCATGAGTAACTATGAGTAAATATGAACTATGTACATAAGATACGTTACTGTGCATCTTCACTTAAATGAATGAAAGAAGGAAGTAGGAATGTATAAACAAATGAATGAGTGAATGAAGCATGTGCTATGCTACCTCATCTTGTATATACTAAGCATTTGACCAGAACCTGTCAAGAATGCATGATAGGAGCTCTCCATAATGTGCTGAGTGTCATGATGTCCATTTTACTGTGAAGGAGGTGAACAAAATGCAAATGACCATGGGATCCACTCATTCTACCATATACTACCTCTCAGACATCCCCTGCTAATGGAGTATTGAAATAACCTTATTGAAGTTTATCTAAGGCACCAGATGAGGATGACCCTCTGAGGGGTTGAGGTGTTGTTCTTTAAAATTTGTTTTATACTTTGAAACAACAGTCATTTTGTGGGGTAGTTCCCCAAATAGGTAAAAAATGTGAGTGAGAAAATCAGAAGGTGGGTTTAGTAATGGATCCACCTACCATCACTCTCAAAGATACATCTGGGGACCCTGTTCTCCATTGCATTAGTTCGGCTTTCCAAGATGAGGATGCTTCTGCTAAGAAACAAAACAAAAGTTCTATTAAACCTGAGAATATAGATGCTCTTGGTCATTTGGTCTCTTACTGTGTTATATAAGCAGGAGAAGAAAGGAGTTGCTATTCTGGTAGTGGTAATCTTCTCAATTATCATGAGATCTGGTTGCTGCTAGATAATGGATAGGAAGAGATGTCTGTAATTTAGGGTAGTTACTGGGATATATTTTGGTACTTCTATCCCCAGTAATAGCCCAGAATGGGCAATTACAACCAGAGCTTAACAAGGGCGTGATAAATAGATAAGACCTTGCAGGGATACACGTCTGGTTTATGCCACAGGATACTAAATCTAGAGCAGCCAAAGTGCAGGACAAGTTTGAAGGGGATTTTAGAATGTTTGGTAAAGGAGGGAGTGTCGAATAGCAGTGGGTTCCCTAGCAACAAGTGCAGCAGCAGAAACTATATTCTCTGTCTCTGTTTCCATCTCTGTCTCTCTCTCTCTCAAATGCAATAGGCCATACATCATTGAAGTATCAATGACAAGATGAGCCAAATTGAATATGCTGCTGAGCGGATGCATGGTGCAGAAGAGCAGACACTGTGCTGCCCAGCATCTATGCTGCTTGAACCATGCTCTCCTCCAGCTACCCTCATACACAGCTCTGTGCTTGAAAGTATTCTCTGGTCACTTCTGCCAGCTCTGCCTACATGTCAAGTATGCTGAACATTCCAGAGAGTCAGTACCACCTGGGAGCAACCTTCAACAAATGAGGAATAGATAGTAAGATACAAATGCTCTCTCATTCGTTGGGTGTGATAACTCTGAGACGCATGTATTACACTGGCTTCAGGAGTTGTCCAGAAGTATTAAGACTTGTACACCCAATGGTACCTTGCTTGACATGGCATCTTCTATTAACTGCCTCCACTTACTATAGCTTATCCCCACTTACCTACCATCGTGTCTTAGGATCACCTCTCAAATAAAATCCCTACGTCAAAGTTGGCTTCTGGAAGGACACTAAACAGAGTTCCACATACAATATTGCCTGACATTTTTAAACACAAGAAAAGAGTATATGTCATTAAATATGTTTATCTTGCCTTTTGGGGCAACTGTTGATTAAAAAAAAAAAAGGCGCAAAGCACTGAATTTAGAAGATAGGGAATATAGGGAATAAAGCCCCAGCTTTAGTTACAGAGTGATCTTGAAAAATTCATATAACATCTCTGGATATCATTTCCTTCTACTATGAAATGAACTCTTGATGCAAAACTGGTATGCTATAATTTGGCTCTTTTCATCATTCTACTGAAATCTTATGGTTTTTTGTTGTTGTTTCCACACTCTTTCCTCTGTTTCTCTCAGGCATGGCCTCTGCACCACATCATTTTCAAATACATTATACAAATTGTATTTTTGTCTGGTTACTATGGTGATCAGTGCAACTCAAATCCTCAGATAGAAGTGCTGAATTTTGGTCTCATCAAAAATAATACTTATTGTTCCTGTTGTATCTTGTAGGGAGTGGAGAAACCTATGAACTGGCGGCTGCTGGTACTTGAGCATCTGAACATATGCTGAAACCCCCTGCAGTAAGAGGAGAGGCAGAGAAGAAAGAGTACAGGTTAGTAGTACCCTTAATAATTGGAAAATAAGGTTGTACAAAGGATCAGTGATTTTCTGTAACTCTGGGGGAATCTACCTCTTTACTTAATTTTAGCAATGGACCAATTAACTAGATGGTGAGTTTGCACTACTGGAAGACAAAAGGTCGTTTGAAAGCTGCAATTAAATTTCAGACTAGTCCATTTTTCATAGGCATAATACTTTAAGTGGCAAATGATAGGCACACATGAATTTTCCTCTATCAGTATCTCTGACTCCAACCTGAAATGCTTTCCCCTAATTTTTCACAATGTAAATGGAACCGCTATACTTCCTAAAAAAGAGAGGTGTTAGTCTTCTGAGGTTACAAAGTGGCTGCCCTCAGGCTGGATATAGGCCATATATGGGTTTTTTAATTAGGGTGACCAAGAGTTCCAGTTTTCCCTGGATGCAGGACTTTCAGTTTTAAAACTGGGACTGTCCCAGGCAAATCAGGATGAGTTGGTCACTCTATTTGTTTTTCTTTGAACTACACAGTATTTTAAAAAATATATCTTGAATCAATATCCCACATATAAAAACTGAGAAATTCTACATAGTTAGAATTTGAATTTCTCTTGTAAAACCATACCTGGCAACATTGGGTCTTCAAAGCCTCGTATCAAGGAGTATTTGAATAGCAGCTGTTCTTTTCGTAGGTGAGGCTTAAGCTCTCCAGTTTGTCACTATCCCCACCTCTCCCTATTATCTCCCACCAATGTGGCCAGGACATTATCTTTTCTCTGCTGTTATTTTTCTTATCCTTGCCTAACTTTACCTATTTATATTACCTGCCTTGCCCCTAGGTGTTTTTAAGATCACAACCCATGTTTTTCAAAGTCTTTTTTCTTTTTTCTTTTTTTTTTTTTTTTGCCATAAAGGCCCATCCTCCAGCTGCATTCAAAGAACACATTCTTATCTTTAAAGACAATTCAACCATGCTTTGACGTACATACTCTAAAATTTGAATCAATTATTTCCTTTTCTACCTTTCCTCTCTGCACATCAGTAGAACATTCATCGCATGATTGTTCATTTATTTATAAGTGTTTCTATTCCTTAGGAGACCATGACACAGAGAAAGAGACAGAGACAGAAAGACAAAGAGAGACAGATAGAGCGAGAAATAAACATTTACTGTATCATCAGTTTAAGTATAAAATTTGCAAACTGTGAGTTGAAGTAGGGAGGTTATGTGGAGTAAGCATTGAAGAATGAAAAGAACTCATTTAGAAAGGTTCTGCTGATGAGAATTTAAATTTGTAACAACACTTGGGAAAGCAGAGTAAGGAAGAAAAGTCTATGCTCCTAATGACCCATCAATTTCACTTCTCAACATCTACCTTAGAGAAACGCAACTGCGACTCAAAAGGCATGCCCGGTGATGTTCCTTTTAGCATTTATTCAAATTGTGAAGATTTGGAATAGTTAAATAAATTGTGGTGTTTCTGTTATGAAATATTACACAGAATTCAAAGAATAAGATAGATATTTACCTTCTTTTTAAAACCTTCAAAACTCAGCAATTTAAAAAAGCAGAACAAAATATGCAGCACCAAAATATTACATATACACAAATAAACCTGAAACCATATGTGTAAGTACGTTAGGACATGTATTCAAAAAGAGTCTGGAAGGAAACACACCAAGCTGGTAACAATGAGTATGTCTGGGATGGGAAAAAGGTTTTAATATCATGAGGGGGCTTAGGCTATTTATCTTTTTTTTAAGAGGGAGAATTCAAAATGTAGAAAATATAGAAAAAAAGGAAATAGCAAGCATTCATATTACTATCACTGATAATCACCCACTGTTAACTGTTGCTTTTTACTTCCACTTTATCGTTCGTAAAAATAATGCATGTTTATTATAAAGATCTCAAACAGTGTGGAACACCACAAATAAGTGAAAATAGCATCCCATAGCACACAACTCAGAAAATAAGTATATTTTATATTAGGTGGACATCATTCCAAAAAGTTTTCTTACGAGTATAGAGACACCTAGATATATATACAGAATTATTTTCTAAGTATGTCCCCATAATGTAAATTGATGCTCTCTTTAATAAAAAGTGCTAATATCAATTTAATTTAAATTAACAGGGGAGAGTAAACTAAAACAGCTCTTGAATTTATAGCATGTGATGCATTACCACAGAGATATCATTTCCTAAATTGTAGCTTAAAGTCTAAGGAATAAAAGATTAAGAAAAAAATGAGGATAAAAACATAATGTGTTTCTTTAACTTTGTGTCTGTTTAATGTAATATCCATTCACTCCTACTGTGAGAGATGAGGATAATAGACTACTCATCTTCCCTTTTTACCTTCCGATGTTTTAAGTTGCACTATTACTTTACACTGTCAATTTTGTCTGTTCTGTAAGTATAATTTGATATCGTTTTACATATAAATTTATTAACTACCCACCATCAGTCTTTTTGCACAGTTTATCCATTCCTGAGAGATTTTTAAAACATCTTAAATGATAAGATTTGATCATTAGAAATTTTTTAATTCAGGAAGGATTTATGGGTGTTTTATTCCCTGAGATATTTCATGTTTGAGAATACCTGCCTATTGACTTTGTATTTGAATGTCCTTGGATTATACTTTCTTATCTTCAGAACATTGTTGCTGTAGAGAAATCTGAAGCCCACCTGAATATTTTTTTTTTTTAACCTGTAAGTGTTGTTGGTTTTTTTCTTCTTTTGATGCCTGAAGTGTCTTTCTTTATTCTTTATGCTCAATAGCTTACTGGTAGCTTGAATGTTTTGTATCAAATTTTCATGGACTGTTTCACAGTCTTTCAATATTTGGATACACCATATGCAATATTTGGATACAGTTTTTATTCAGCAGTGATATGTTTTATTAAATAGTAAAATGAATTTTCTGTTTTATATTTACTCAAATACTCCAGTTATTCTTGCACTGGAATGTGTTTATCAATTTATCAGTGATCAGTTCTTGTTTTAATGAGTTAAAATCATTTTTATGTAGTAACATAAAATGAAAAATATATTAATAATTTTCCTTTGTTCCTTGAAATACATTTTTCTGTTTAGATCTGCATGTCTTTTTCTTCTTTCTTTTTCTTTCAGTTAGGTTGCTTGATATAGGGAATCTTTGGAAATTATATCAGTTCCGCATTTCACTGTATCACCCTGAAGTCTCACCATTTGTCAGAGGCAGCCTATTTGTTCCCTTTTTCACCAGTTAGCAATTCTCTTAAGTCAAAAAAAGGTGAAACTTATATTTAATTGTGCTTCTTTCCCAATTGGGTGTACTAGTAAGAATTCTTAGAATTTTGTTGACACACTAAGAATGTTTGTGATGGTGGGGATCCAAGTAAGAATCAAAGTCTTGCTGTAGCGCTGTGCTTTTTTTATTTTTTTCACATCTTTATTGGAGTGTAATTGGTTTACAATGGTGTGTTAGTTTCTGCTTTATAACAAAGTGAATCAGTTATACATATACATATGTTCCCATATCTCTTCCCTCTTGCATCTCCCTCCCTCCCACCGTCCCTATCCCCCCCCTGCAGGCGGTCACAAAGCACCGAGCCGATCTCCCTGTGCTATGTGGCTGCTTCCCACTAGCTATCTACCTTACGTTTCGTAATGTATGAAGACTGTCAATTTCAGTTCTAAAACCTAGATTCATGAGACTCATTTGGGAATTTATTTTTTTAATGCAAATACCTACGTCTGAGCTCTCAGAAATTGGATCTGGGGTGAGATGTGAGCACCCTCATTTTTTTAATTACTTAAGAAATTCTAATAAGCAGACAAGTTTTAGAACTACTGCATCATTCTCTGCTTCTCTCTTTGTTTGACTGCTATTAGTAATTATTTTTTAGGGAGTGGAGTTCATTTTTTCTCAGTTAATTAAGGGTAAGAATCTGAGAGACAGTGTCAGTTCACTCTCTCAACATTGAAACAGACTGCATTTTGCAGAATAGGCTATCTCTGTATCAGTCGATCCCCAATCTCGGAGTCCTATGACCAATAGTTTTTTTTGGTTTTTTTTTAACATCCTACATGAAACATCCAACACAGATGTTCCTGACTGTGTAACTCTCCTGAGCAGTCAGAGACCACAGCTAGCCAGGTTATGGTTCTCCCATGTTCACCACACGGTTTGGAAA
This sequence comes from Neophocaena asiaeorientalis asiaeorientalis, assembly GCF_003031525.2. Taxonomy (NCBI): domain Eukaryota; kingdom Metazoa; phylum Chordata; class Mammalia; order Artiodactyla; family Phocoenidae; genus Neophocaena; species Neophocaena asiaeorientalis. The sequence goes on along the minus strand of NW_020185331.1, from coordinate 9,517,375 downwards.
TTATGCTGTCATCATCCAGCTGGCAGATGGGGGAACAAAGAGGTGACAGAGAAAGCAAACCACTCCTCACTGCCACTGCCTGGAAGAGATCTTATGTGAAGTGAATAAGATGCACAGCAGTGGCCCATGAAGACAACCAGCCAGTCCCGACCACATAGGCTCACTAATATTTGTGTGGTTTTCCGTAGCAAATATTCATGTATTATTTGCTACAACTATATTCAGTTTCCAAAATAAGGAGGAAATTAAATAATTTTGACAAAGAGATCTGGCAATGAAGAGATCAGGCTGCTTAGAGAAGAGAGAGTTTTCTGAATGGTGGATTCTTTCCAAAAGAATGGTGAATTGGGGAGATTAAACAAACCCCCACAAAAGAGAATGCAGACTTCCAGGCAGGGGAGCTTAGACTGGGAAGGACTGGCAGCAACAGCCGCAGAGTTTCCTGGCTAGGGGGTGGAGGCACTACGCATGGAACCAACGCGAGTCAGCGTGCAGGGGGTTAGACAAGATCCTTGCCAAATTCCCCAAAGATACCCGAAACTCGTATATGGTTAGATGCCATAGCTCTTCTTGTCCCAGTTTGTTCATGACTTCCCATCAGAACAGATAAGTTGAAACTGTTTTCTGTGCTCCCAAATCATTTCTTTGACCTTCAGGTACAAAATTAGGGAGACAAAAATGTTTACAGGAAAATAAAAAAGCATCAAGAAAGCAAACCCCATATCCTGACAACAGCCTCCATTTTTTATTTTTTTTTTTTGGTGGAAAAAGTGATAATAAAACTGGATAAATAGGGTCTACAGAATCTGGGAGGGAAGAATGGCTTTGCTTCCTGCAGATGTTTAGAATAAAACTGTCTGCTAAAGCAGAGCACCACTGACTTCTCTCCCCCACAAATTCCCGGAGCCCCCATCTAATAGGAAACTGGTGAGTTTGCAGTCTGCAGCTGAATAACCTCACAATCCCTGTTCTCATTCCTCCCTTCCCTATACTAATCTTTCAGAAACACTAGGTGGGATGGTTCCCTGAAATGTAGTACTGTGTCTGTAGGCTGGGCTCCAGCTCTGAGCACAAATTCCAGCACAGTTCTTGGTACATAGTAGGGGTTAGTGATATGAATAAATGCATGTTCACCTACTTTGCCTTCCGGTAAATATTCTAAAAAGACTGTATAATAGAAATGCCTTGGAGTCCAGAGAACTGAGTCCTAATTTCTATTATGCCTCTAACTTATAATGTGACCTGGAATCACTCTGAGAGTTTTGCAACGTGAAGAAACAGCTGGTCTCCAAGTTTCCTAAAAACCTAACATTTTGTTGTTGTTTGTTTGCCAGTCTTCTAATTAGTCAGTGTCGGGGTTTATAGATGAAAAAAAGAAGAAAATTAGAAAAAAAAGTCAAATTTTACTAATGGAACTGATAAAAATAAAATGGTTTTAACCAGTGCCTTTATATTACATGAACTTCCAGTAGTCATGTAATGAAAAAAGGAAAAAGGTCCCATCCCACCTTCTCTATGAAATTGAGCATACAGAGCACACATTCCCATTAACTGGGATGCCAAGTGTGAAATTAATTCATGTTGCCCACATAAGTCAAGGAAAAGAGAAAGAAAAGCTAATGCCTCAATATTTGTTAGCTTGTAAACACCAGAAGACACTATTATAATTTCATGGAGTGGCCACATTAATTCGTCCATACATTGTCCTCCAAAATTATTATTCCTGCCAAAAGGTTCATCAAGATAGGAATACTGGGGCTTCCCTGGTGGCTCAGTGGTTAAGAATCCTCCTGCCAATGCAGGGGACACGGGTTCGAGCCCTGGTCTGGGAAGATCCCACATGCCGCAGAGCAACTAAGCCCGTGAGCCATAACTACTGAGCCTGCGCTCCAGAGCCCATGAGCCACAACTCCTGAAGCCCGGGCACCTAGAGCGTGTGCTCTGCAACAAGAGAAGCCACCGCAATGAGAAGCCCGCACACCACAACGAAGAGTAGCCCCCGCTCACTGCAACTAGAGAAAGCCCATGCGCATCAGTGAAGACCCAACACAGCCAAAAATAAATAAATAAAATAAATAAATTTTTTTTAAAAGATAGGAATACTAATATTTTTCAGGAAATATGTGACAGTGTTAATCTGGAAAATAAAGTGCCAATTGGCCTTAATTGCATGTATAATCTCAAAATGATCAGTGCATATAAATTTCTAAAACAAAATGTCTGAGCAACACCTGATAGTCAAAAATATTTAGTGAAATGATTCACCACTTGAGATTACAAAATCTTCTCTGAAAAGGACAGCTCAATATGTTTCAATGAGGTAAATTGACCTTCCTACATTCATGGTAGTTTTCATTTCCTATTTGAGTAATGTTTAATGTCTACAATACTGACTTTAGCTTATTTCCATTATCACTATTATAAACAACCTTGAAATATTCATGTTTTGTACTCAGTTGCAGTTAAGTATCACAAACTGGCAATGGAATACTAGGGGGTGATGTGCTATCTCCTGGGTACCCTGCCCCCAAAAGTAACCAATATATTAACAATATTATGATGAATACCTTGAGAATTATTAATAATCAGATTAGCTACTTGTTTGATTGTTATGATAGATGTATTTAGTATCCATGTACAGAAGTAACTAAATGTGGGTTGTTGCTTGGAAAAATACAAAAATCATAGCAGCTGAAGTTGTTATTCTTAATATCATGTGATCCTTTCGGTTTACTTTTTATCCTAGAGTCAGATGCCAGTGAAATTAGGAAGGAGATAAGGTTATCGGCATTTCCCAAATTCTCCTTCCAAAGCTACTCCATGTGCTATCACATTCAGACATGTCACAGCCAAATCTTACCTTCATGTTGTGTTTTGGACAGCCAAAGAGGATCCACATACAGTCCAGGCCTCTCCAGTTGGTATCCACGTACAGGACATCACACATTCCTCCACATCTACTCTTTCTGCCTTTAGTTCTGTGTACACTCATTGCTGTCTTCTCTTAGATGGAGGTCAATGGAAAAGAGCTGGTGGATTTCATGGAGAGTGTTAGTTATCCTGCTCTTTCATTTCCAATGATGAGAAAAAAGGTAGTGAAAATGTCTTTCACTTCCTCCATGACTCCACACTTCACTCTATTTTTCTACAAGAGAGTGACTTATCTGCCTGGGAAAATTCAGTCACCTGACCTTTAATTCCCTGCCTGAAGGGAACAACAAGCTTCTGTACAGCACCGAGGAAAACCGTCCTTTCCTGACTCTACACAGACTTTTGTCTTCTAAACTCCACATTGACACTACTTGGACCACAGACTCCTGGGGCTCCCATTAAAATAGCTTCCTCACCGTCTCTCTTAACCAGTCTCTCCTCGGGGACCAAAACTGACTGACTGGACAAGGGTATGCATCCTCCTCTTTTTCTCCATCCCTCCTGTATCAGCTAACAATCAAGTATCTTCCTGCCCAAATCAAAACTTAATGAAACAAAATCTATGCATTTCCGTTTATGCAGTTGGGTACCCTCAAGAGTCATTTCTCCACAGTTTGTTTTTTTTCAAACAGCACAACTCTGGATCCCATTCCAGGTCACTCAAGAGTCCCTGCTAAATGAGAACTAAGGGAGATAAAGCTGATGGAGTTTGCTGGCCCTGTCCAAAGTCCTCCCTGCTGTGATTTTAGCAAATAAACTTTTGCTTTTTAGGAAGTCATCACCTTGGCAGAGGGTAGCCCTGTATTTCTCTGTGACTTAAGCAATGCCATTACTGCCTAGAGAATGGAGAGAGAGGGGATTTACTGCTCAGAAGATTTCTTAATAAGTCATTGGCCTCAGCAGAGGTGCTTTTCCTTAATTTATAGAGGAAGTGATCAATCACAAGGAAATACATCCTGCTCATTAAAGTGAGCCATTGGCCTCCTGCCAGCTCATCCCACTGAACTACAGGGTCTGGGACAAGGGTGTGAGGGACAGTCTTTCTCTGCCAGTGGTTTTCAGGGCACAGTTAGGAGTTTTGTCATTGCATCAGAGGCCCCAAAGCGTGTAACGAAACTGAGACTTGGAAAACAGTTGTGTGGGATGATATATGAGGGGAGAAGAGGTTTATATTACATGTGGTTACTGAAAGAAAGAAGCTTCTAGCTCTTCCTGAAAGCATAAATGACCTTTATGACAGGGATCATCTGTAAGACTTGGAAACCTGAGGCTGATGGTCAAACTGAGAGATGTACAACGATGTACAATGAGCATTGAGTTATCAAACACCTGAGCCTTTCATTTTCAGAATAAGGGGAAAGGGCAGGAGGAAGGTTGGAGGAAACAGGAAAGCAAGAGGAAGGACAGGAGGAATGAAAGAAAAAAGAAATTGAACACTTCAAATCAGGGAACCCAAAGAGACAGAGGAAGTTGAAATCAAGAGTCATAATGTGTCTATATTGCTCAGCAGTCTGGCGAACTTGGCTCAAATCTAATGTCATTCTTTTTTTTTAATATTTATTTATTTTTTTGGCTGCGTTGGGTCTTAGTTGTGGCACAGGGCTCCTCTCTAGCTGTGGCCGCATGGGTTTTCTCTCTCTAGTTGTGGTGCGCGGGCTCCAGGGCACATGAACTCTAGTTTGCCGCACGCGCGATCTCTCGTTGAGATGCACAAGCTCAGTTGTTGTGGCACGTGGGCTTAGTTGCCCCGTAGCATGTGGGATCTTAGTTTCCCGACCAGGGATCGAACCCATGTCCGCTGCATTGGAAGGCGGATTCTTTACCACTGGACCACCAGGGAAGTCCCTCTAATGTCATTCTTATTTTCAAATGTGCAGTATCGTTAAGAGATAGCCATTCCTCTCTCTGTCATTTGTAGAAATGAAAAAAATCCCAGACATCAGGGCAGCTCAGCAGACATTCCATATCACACTGGCCTGAGCTCCATCTGGTTCTTTGGACCACACAGAGGCAGCTTTTGGGTCGCTGCTTCCTGACCCACAGGTCCTATCAGTGAGCTCCTTGCCCTCTGGAGAGAAGGAAGGCTTTGGCCAGTAGGAGCAAATGAGAGCGATTTTGCTCTACTGCTTTTTACCAAGGCATTGGTATAAGGGCCTCTGTAGCTCAAATTATGAAATAACCCACCCTCCCCATGTAGTTTTGTTTCTTTCACTCAAGGCTCACATAGGTGAATCCATCTATCTCTCTCCCAATGCAATCTGCACTCAATGACATCATTTACACTGAGATGTCAGTGGATTATCCCTTCATCTGTGTTTAAACCCTAAGTCTAAAAGCATTAATTGCTAACAGTGGAATTTAATTTCAATCTAGCCTTTTGAGGAGTCTGTAGTCATCTGGAATCCAGGGAAATCACCCTTGGTGTGGTCTCTAAGATCCTAATTGATCCTGCCTCTTCCCAGGTCTCTGACCTATATTCTACTACTATGATGTTTCTTTCTCCTCTCTAACCATCATTCCATCGGCACAGGGTCTTTTTACATGTTCTTCTTTCATCTGGAACTCTCTTCTGCTGCTCTTCACGTAGTAAAATCCAGCATAGCCTTTACATCTCAGCTCAAATGTCACTCCTTCATGGAAGACTTCCTTGCCTCCCCAGACTGGGTCACGCCTCCCTACTATTGGTGCTCAAATCACCGTGCACCACTCCCCTATAGCATTTCTCATTTGTTTCTTATTGGTATCGTTCCATCAATGGACATCTTTTCCCCTGCACTGTAAATAAAAAGTCTGGAAGTTTGTATGCATCTTTTAGTATTGTTTTCTCAGTACTAAATGAAAATCTAAGGGGATGATATTCAAGACAGAAAGGAAAGCTATTCTAAAGGCCCTAAGGTATGAACAAGGTTGGCATGTCCCCAGCTAACAGAAGATGGAAAAATAGAAGAAGATGAGATCAAGGAGGAAGACAGGGACAGATCATGTAGAAACTTCGAGATCTAGTTCCAGTTTTTCTGCTAAACAGATGAGAAAACATTGGAGAGGAATTTATATATATATATATATATATATATTTGTTTTGTTTTACTTTTAATTTGCAAAAATATTGTCGATTTCCTGTATACCTTTAAAGCAGCTTTCCATAATGAAAACAGCTTTACAAGTACATTATTAAAATCAAGAAATCAACATTGATATAGTACCACTAACTAAACTACTGACTGGATTTCATCAGTTTTTACATGCATTGTGTGTGCATGTCTGTCTGTCTGTGTAGTACTATGAAATCACATCACATGTATAGATTTATATAACTAGCACCACAGTTAGGATATAGAACAATTCCATCACCACAAAGAAACTCCCTCATGTTACCCTTTTCTAGTCCCAATGACTGATCTTATATCTGTCACTGTAATTGTGTCATGTCTGGAGTGTTATATAAATGGAGTCATATACCATGTCACAATTACTGATCTTATATCTGTCACTGTAATTTTGTCATGTCTGGAGTGTTATATAAATGGAGGCATTTTTGCAATTGGCTATTTTTGCTTAGCATAATGCCTTTGTTTATAGTCATCTTGCAGAGGTGAAACAGGCACCCAATGCAAAATTTGGTTTGAATGTCAAACTTTGATTTGGATGCTACACATTCACCAAGAGGGTATGGAAGTGTTTATTACTCGCATAATGAGGCTTTCTGGTGAGAGCAGAATATTCTCCCAATCAGGTACCAAAATGTCTACAGAAAAAAAGAGGAGGGGCAACTATCTTTGTCTTTTGTTGTGATCAGGGAGTGGCACTGTGGTGAGGGTTTTACATGCCCAACTGTGTTCTGTCTGGATGCAGAATTGTATCGATATGATAGTCCCAAAAAACACAGATATCTGGACATCTACTCTGTGCCAAGGACTGTCTTTGATGTTGGAGACTAGAGATGATGGAGATGCTAAACTTGTTCTTAGTGAGCAGACAGATTTGTATGCTCAACTTTGGGCATTATAAGCAGCTTAAATGAAATAACTAACTAGACATATGTTATAAAATAGTTTTCTCTGTGCTGTGAGGATATTTGACTGAGTCCCAATCAACTCCGCACCCCCCAAAGTGCCTGAAACTTAATCTGTTTTTTGTTAAAATAAACATTTTGTTGGGAAGACAAAGCAAAAATACTTGAAAAACTTGAACAATATTATGAAGATACAATAAAAATGCAGTCCTTAATTCAGAACTGATAACAAATACTCATTTACCTGAATTCCATTTTTGAAGGCAATATAAGAAAGAGAATTCCTATTTCCCTTTTTTTCTTTTTACAGACCTTGCAACTTTATGGGAAGGCACCAAAAACAAGTACTGAAAACATTCTAGAACGTTTAGAAAGAACATACGAATACACAGGAAGACAAAGTGCATGTGGTGGGAAGGTTAGGGGATGCAGAATGCTCTTTCTTCAGTATTTTGCAGTAGTTTAACTTATTCTTTGGGAAGCAAGCAACCCGGATTATGGCTTGTAAGGGGAAACAGTGTGGTTGAGGTTAGGCTACAGACAGTAAGATCCAAAAAGCAACAGGCGTTTGCTTTGAATGCATTTACGTTATAAAACAGCTGTGATTTTTGGCCTACTGGAACGTTTTGAAAAGATTCTGCTCCTGCCATTAATAATCATAACATCTCACTGGCCATCAGAAAGCCATTCCTCTCTTGCTTCAACCCTTCAGTTAAAATGGATAGTTTTTGCCTTCAGATTTCTATCTTGGAGTACTTAGTGGTTTTAAACATTTCGTTAGCTATCCTCTATAAAATATATTTTTCTTTTAAATCTAAAAAGAAAAAAGTTTTCTATTTTAGTTCATGACAACTGCTAGGAGGGACAATTGGAGTCATTTGGATAGTGTGTTCTGCTCTACTGTCCACTTTAAAATGTCACTAGTGTCCCTAGATAGTATTCCTAGATAGTAAATTATCAGTTTTCTTTTCTATGGATTTTAGCATTTCTCAATCAAGTAATTTTATTACTAATTCCAACCACATGTTTAGGGTCTAATGGCCCTATTTTTTTCCTGCTAGTTCCCAAATAATCCCCTTGGCTCAGAATTCTATCTTCTGTGCCTCTAACCATCTCTCATATCCATCTCTCTCATAATAAGCAAAGGTATAGTCCAACCTGTGAGACTCTGGGACGCAGACGATAGTCATCTAGCTTTCTTTTTCCGTGAAACTGCCCACCTTACCTTGGGGAAAGTTTGGGCAGCCTGGCAGTAGTGAAAGGGAAGCAGGGGTACATCCTCGCTGCATTTTCAGATTTCTGTCAGTCATTAGTGGACGGAATATATATAAATAGGAGGAGGGAATGGTTGAATTCAGGTTTTAGGGAGCCTGAGCCAACAAACTTTCATAAACTCTTTTAAGAAAAAAAATCCAAAATTACCAATAACAATTAGATACAAAGTAATTATTTATTAGAATGAGAACATAGAGAGCTTTGTCTTATTGCCGGTTTCGCGAGGTCTTCAGTTCTGGGTGTTTTACAGACATAAAATGTATGGGGATGGGGAATGTAATGTAGTGGATTGGGAGAAATGTTATTCACCAAAAATTTTCTTATGGGTGTGACGTCTGGCTCAAGTACATACATATAGTCGCTTGACTGTTTTTTAATCAAGGAAGAACATGTATGGCTCCTGACAGAGATCGTAGATGAGAATGAATAGAAAAACAAGAAATGAAGGGGCACACTAGAATATTCTAGTGTTCCCCTGGTGGTGCAGTGGTCAAAAATACCTTCAGGAGAATATTTCTAATAGGTGGGTTTTAGATTGTCTTGCTGGAAATGTACAATATGAAATACCCTCACTGCTCTCGGCCCATCCTTATAACCCCCACGAGGTCTTCAGTATAGGCTTTTTTGTTCACCCATATACTAGAGGCAGTACCTTGTTTGGCATCCAGAAAGTTAACATCAATAGACACAGACCAAACATAGCTACATCTGATGCTTTACAACCAGAGTAAATGTGAGGGTCCTGGTGGAAGTGAAGCAGTCAAAGGGAAGAAATCTTTTTTTTTTTAATGTTTGCTAAACGCAAAGGCATTTTTGTTTCACCTCTCATTGTTCCCCACTTTACAGCTGAAGAAACAAAATGAAAACCTAAGATAGTGTGTGTGCTTCTTATGGGTTAGATTATGTTTATCCAAGAGTACAAGTTCTTTGACTCCAAGTCTAGCTTTCTACATGAGGACCAAACCACTCTACTTTGACTGACTTAGATAATCCTTTTTCTTTCCTCTTGGAGATAGAAGGGGTATCCATAACCTGCACTAAGATCTGAGCATTGACATCTGCTAGGTATCATAGAGAGAGCCAGCAAAAGCTCCTATTGACCTAAAATAAATAGACTGCCAGTTATTTCTACAGCAAAAAAAAAAAAAAAAAGTTTATTCAGGATCAGCAGACAATTGCAATTTGGGGTCTGCAACCACAGCGAGCCACTTGCAAGTCCCTGCACAGCAAGGGAAGGAGAACTCTTTTATAGAGAGGAAAAGGAAGTTGGGATGGCTATACTAAACAAAGAATATGTGTCTTTGCATTGGCTGAGCTGCCAGGAAAGAAGAGGAATACTTCTTTTTCCTGGTGACTCTGCTAATCACTGGGTGTGAGAGCTCCCCCTCCTGGTTTTCCGACTCTACGTAATTGAAGTTTCTGTTTAATTTTTTACTTCCCAGATCATTGTACTTCAAAGTTTGCATGTCACATCAGTGGAGCCTTGGTACGAAGACACAGAAGCATCCTGTTTGCCTATTATTTATACTCAAATTTTTGTGTTTTCCAAGGCAGGCTTTTATCAAGTGGGGAACTGACTTGGAAGCATTACTCATTGATGAGACCCTTCTCAATAATGCTTTGTTTTGCATTTTGTTGGCCAGAACTCATTATTATTTAAAGATCTCTCTAGATATTCTGATGATTTTTATGAACACAATAAAATGCTGAGATTTTGTCTCCTCTGTCTTAGAGCCATCTCCTTCTTAGAAGCTTGTGGGTAGCTCGCCCCAGCTGTTCTCTTTCTCAGTCTTCTAATATATTTAGGCATAAGAGAAAGACACTTCAGGAAAGATGTGGGTTCTGACTGGATATTGTGGCCCAGGACAAGAACTTCAGCTGTGCCTGTCAGTTTCCCGGGTCAGAAAAACTCAAGTCAAACTTGGAGATGGAAGCAGGGCTGGGAAAAATTGGTGGGCAAATACTCAATAGATCTCACATGAAATGCTTTGGCCAATTGCAATTTTGAGATGCCAGGTTTTTTTTTATCTGTATATAAAGAATTTAAAGTCTACAATTACTCTAAATGTGTACTGTTGAGTTCCAGGGTACATGAAATGCCAAAAAGCCACATTCACAATTCACTTCTGACATGTCTCACTCTGTCTTTAGAATCTAGACTTAAGGAAACTTTGAGTTTAACAGGCTTCCATGAGGTCATGCCCTTAATACTTCTGAGAATCCATTTGCCCTGCTGAAAAAATAGAGTTGTATCACCTTAATCCTTTCAGAGGTTCTTAACGAAGAATGTGACAACTACATTTCTTTGTACTTAGGTGTGTCTTAATGGCAGTGTCCAGAATTTGGGCTTTGCCCTAAAGTTTTATTTGAATGGACAACATTTGAAATGATTGAAAAAGTTTACTGTTTTCCTGCAAATCTTGGAATGTGTGGGCTGTATATATTCCCTCTCAATTATATTTGCAAATCTTTTTTCTGAACTCATCAAATTCACCTAGTAGCCACCAGCTCACAGTTTCAGTATTACGACTCAAAACCATTTAGCTGAAGGTTCAAGTTTATTAATAACATCCTGTCTTCCAAGTTACCACAGGTGATAGCTATGCCAAATACGTTGCCACTACATAACATGGGTTGCCGCTTTTCCGGCATCCTCTGGTTTCTCACTGCTCATTACCAGTCCCAAAGACAATATTTTAAACTTCTGTTATGGTAATGTACCACTTTCAATACCACTTTCTATATCAGTCAGCTAATGCACAATAATATGGCACAATAAATCTTCCCAAGTATCAACAGCTTACAACACCCAGTACTTGTTCTTATTTTATGAGTCTGTGCATTGCCTACAGTTTGACTTATCTAGACCGGCTTAGCTCCAGGCTGTAGGTTCGGTTTATGTCTGCTCCATATATGTTTATTCTGAGGTCCAAACTGAAAGAACCTAACAGAACCAAACTGAAGCTATTCAGAGCATGCTCTTCTAATAGATCACTGAAGCATAGAAGGACAAGCTTCTGAGCACAAAGCTTCTGCCTCTATCACATCAATTGAAATCCCATCGGCCAAAGCATATTACATGCCAAAGCCCAAGGAATAGTCTCTGCTCACCATGAAGCCATCACAAGGGTGTGAACATTATTATTCTTCTCTAGAGAAATAACAAGTTAGGAACAACGATCTAATCTACCATAGAATCCAACACATGCTAGGCCAATCAGATAACTTTTATTGACATTGAACAGTTACTTTTGATCTAAAGAACCAAAGGACAGTCCTTTCTACCATGTAATTGAATTTGGGGGTAGGGGAAAGCTAGTCTAAGGAGAAAGAGCAGAAGGAAGCAGAATGACCACTGCATAAAGCAAAATGTGAACGGCACAGAGGACTCCCGTGATTCCTGACACCTTTTCCTTTCCTGCTTTTAGTTCCTTTCTGAGACTCAGAAGTTTTCTTCTGCTTCTTTAAGACCCTTTCCTTAACCTTAAAATATATTTCAATTTTATTCTTAAACTACATATGTGCATTTGGTCTTCGTCCCCATTTCTGGCAGAGTTCCTAAAACATTTGGAATTTCCTAAGTGAGGAGAGCAAGAAAGGTATCTTATGCTGTTAATTAGGTGACTTTTGGAAAGTCCTAGGCAACCACAGAGGGCTGATAGAGGGCTGATTGCCAGAGAAGTTAACCATTTGATTAAGAGTTGGAACTTTCAGTCCCGCCCCCAACCTCCAAGGAGGGAAGAAGGGCTGGAGATTGAGTTCAGTCGCCAATGGCCAATGATTTATCAAGCATGCCTTGTAATGAAGCCTCCATAAGAACCCAGAAGGCCAGGGTTTTGCAAGCTTCAAGTGGGTGAACAGCATGGAGGTTCAGAGAGAGCAGCGTGCAAGGAGAGGGCATGGAAGCTCTGAAGCCTTTCCCACGGACCTTGCCCTGTGCCTCTCTTCCATAGGGCTGTTCCTGAGCTATTTCCTTTTATCATAAACTGGTTATCTAGTAAGTGAAATGTTTCTCTGAGTTCTTGAGCCACTCTAACAAATTAAACAAACCCAAGGAGGGGGTCACTGAAACCTCCAGTCTGTAGCTCGTCGGTCAGAAGCACTGGTGATGACCTGGGTTTGCAACTGGCCTCTGAAGTGTGGATGGGGGGGAGTCTTGTAGGACTGAGCCCTTAACTTGTGAGATCTGATGCAGGTAGCAGTGTCAAAATTCAGTTGAATTATAGGACACGCAGCTGGTGTCAGAGACCTGCTTGGTGGTGTGGGAAAACTCCCCTTCTGTGTTGAAAATTGGTCCCAGAACTTTTACTATACCAAGATATTTTCCTGTATTTTGAAATTAAGCATTACCAAAGAATATGGAAGGATGCTAATGAGGGCAAAGTTCTGTATTAGGTCCCCACTGGGTTCAACATCCTAGCCCTGACCAGTATGAAATTAGACTAGATAGATGGTCCCTCGGGTCACTTCTTGCTTAGAAGCTCTAGAGGAGGTTCTTTTGAGTGATATGGCTGTCCTGAAGAATCCATGCTTTTGTCACACTAGCAAGAGTTGCCAGTATCAGTGAAGACCACCCAAAAGTGAGAGGACAACTCAGCATACGTCCATGCCACACAAACAAGTCAAAGTGTGTGTGTACCCTTCTGGCAGAGCATAATGATTAGCTAGGCATCAACTATGTACCTTCTTTTAGGGTCCAGAATAAGCACATTAACTCCAGATTTAATGTCTTTTTTTTTTTTTTAATGTGAGAGAAAAAAACAAGGAATGATAAGCCAAAGAATGAACAGGAAGCAAAATGAGTTTATTTTATACATGTTATCTGCGAAGACTGAACTATGTGTACAAGCTGCTTGGGGGTAAAATTACTTTTTTTCTGGACATAGGCCTATTTATCCAATCACTTTAACCTGCTCTCCACTTCCTCAGAAAACTGGATGGCACGTTGAAGAATCGTGTCTTTGGGGATAGTGTTGGCAGAGAGATGCTGTCTCAGGAAGGGACGAGCAGAGCAGTTCTCCATCTTGCATATACTTGACATGAATCAGACTTTTTTCTTATTTAGTTGAAGCTGCACTGTTGACAGAAACATGTGAATTCCGGATTTCTTCACTCACTGAAGAACAAAACCTCCTACAGTCTTTCCTGAGATGGTTGGCCTGTGTAGTTCCCCAGTGTATATCCGAGTATTAAACCCAGCAACTTGGTAAAGAATATGGTTTGGTACCAGGCTTCTTCCCTCTTGGGTTGGCAGCGTTATTTACTTCAAGAAGATTTGGATTGTAATACAATATACATAATTTGTTAGTGATCCGACATTAAACAAATTGCCTAACTTCTCTAAGGCTCATCTGTAAGGTAGAGATAATCTTGCCTGCTTCATAGAGCCATTGTATTATAAGACAATATGTACAAAGGGGTCAGTATAGCGTAGAATAGTCAGATTTGTTTTTATCTCCCCTGCTATTTTCTCTTATCTTATCTTGCCCTATTGCACTCACATTATATACGGATGGATACACTATGGATGATACACCTTTTTTAGGGGAAAATGAAGGCATTACCTCTTGACATTTTAGTATCTATTGATCTTCAGTCTTTTCCAGGTATTCACTGGACTAAAACAGTTCTGTCCCTCTCCAGGGCTTTCTGGCTTCTGTGCTATGTCTTCATAGAATATTAGAACCAGAAAAAACCTTAGAGTTATTCATTTTCCAGATGAAGAAACAGACAACTGGGAAGATGAGGTGGCTTGCTCAAAGTCATTCAGCTAATAGCAGCAAGGCCGAGGTTACACTCTATTCTACCCCATGTTTCATGTTGCCATCCAAACTAGTGTCTGAAAATGAAGAACTGACAAGTTCCTCTGGTTAGTTTCCTGATAATTTCTTAGTGAAAACCACAACAAAGATAATAACAAAATGGAAAATGGTCTATTTTTCCAGCTTCTTCTTATCTCCAGATGATGTGCTTATATATTAAATCTAAAGTTTCATAATCAGGAGACAGAAACACAAATGACTGTGGGCAGATTTTAGAAATCAGTATGAACTAAACAAGTTAACAGAGCCCAAATATCTCTAAAATCCAGTAATCTTTGAAGGGTCCACCACAGGATCCAATAAGAGAGTAGAAGGGCCCTCCCAGACCCCCTGCAAAGCTTAGGACCCAGGAATACTCAGCAGGACGCCAACAGTATGATCCAGAAACAAGCTTAATTAAAGCACACAGCAGTGTACAATGGTAAACCCCTTGCATTGCTGAGACCTGGCATTTGTTCAAAACAGATAGAATAAAAGAGAAAAACTTCAGTGCTTTAGTTAGCTCCAAGAGAGATATGTTGTGTTTGCTTTAATGTCGCATGAGAGGGTGTATGCATGAAGTAGCCAGGCCTGAAAATTTACAGCTGTAGAGTTGGGAGTTCAGATTTAAGGCCAGAACATGTAGTGAGTTGGAGGATGTGCCTGGTGATCGCTAGCACTGTAGGTGGGAATGATGCTTGTGACTTAGACACAGAGAATGGCTGTTTTCAAACCTGAGACATCTGTAGGCACCATGTTTTGTGTCATGCACAGAGGTAGCAAAGAGAATGGCTGGAGATGCTGCATTTGAAGGTACTTATTACCAGAAGCATCAAAACCTCAATGGTTTGTGAGAAAAATAAGCAGTGAGTGCATCAGAGTTTCAGCCCAAAGAGACCACTAGGACCGAGGAGTTGAAGCAGGGCTTCCCAGGCCCTACAAATCTGGGCTGAGCTCTGCACTCCCTTTCTGGTCATCTTTTATTGGGTCTTTGTGTCCTGACCTTGGCAGTTCACCAAGGTTGTTCTGGTATCATCCTTGCTAAACTCTTAATTCCAATTCAGAAGTTTTCTAAAAATTGTGACGGTAAGACCCTATTTCTGAGATTGCCTCATTATATTTTCAACTGTCAGTATTAGTCTATGTGGAATACTCTTTACCAACCCAGACTTAGCGCATTGATTGTTTTTATGCTTCTACTGACATAATTTTCAAGCTCCTGTGTCTTCCTAACAAAGACCATCAAACATTATTATTTATTCCTATTTTTACAAATATCCATGTTTTTTTTTACCCCAGCAATAATTCTGAAATAGATTTCTTTCCCCCAGATTATAGCATCACTCCTTTGTTACACTGACACCTGCAAATGCTGGATTCTAAACCTACCCGTTATTCATATCGTTGAGTGATTCAGCTTCTGAATGAGTTAGGAATTGTTCCTACCTATAATAGGAAATCTCTTCATTCTTCTAAGCCAGTCGTTATATCTACATGAATTTGAATATCACAGTTAGCCATATCACAGTTAGTGATCCACTAACTGGAAACTGCTCTGAGAGCCTCTTAATTTTTTCAAAATATAGTCAATTGTTGTTATCTTTAACTAGTAAATAGTATTATAACCAGTTTTTTTGCTGGTAAATATTTAACAATCAACTCTCCAGGGAAAACAGTGCTGATTTCTACTACTTACTAATTTCCACGGTGTAAATACTCCCACCATGTCTGACTTAAAGCTACATATTTTACATGACTGAACACAGAATTGGGAAGAGAAGCTCACAATCAGCTCTTTCGAGCCAATATGAGCTGTGGCTTCAACAACAACCAGTGGATAAGTGTTATTTAACAATGTGCTTCTTGCTGTAACAGAATAAAGATGTCATTACTTTTCAGTGGGTTTACAGTTTGAATGAGGAAAAAAGAGCATGCATACACAAACGTGCATACACTCATATATAATGTAATAAGTTGCAAAGCATAAGGGGAATTTTTTCAGAGTCCACAGTGGAAAGGTAATTATTAGTATGGATATTTTAGTATATGGAGAGTAGTGTTTATAAAAAAACAGAAATCTATTACAAGGTATTTGCACATTCTTAGAATATTGCTTTGATGTGTTAAAAAGGCAGCAATTAAATTTCCATGTTGAAAATGCTTTTTTTATTCAGTTCAACTATTTTGAACAGCCATCCACAGGTCTCTGAATTTGGATGGTTACTCTCTGTTTATTCTCAGGGTTGTAATGTACAAAGTCATTTATCCAACAAAAATCTGTATACTACGTACCAGGTACTGCACAAAAAAACAGTGGTAAAATAGAGAATGAAATAGGCTAGGTCCCTGTCCTTGAGGAGCTTGCTGTCAGTGGGGAAAAACGATATATCTGCATATTTACCTATTCACTTGTGTGATTATATCTGCTATGAAAGGAATGTGCAGGGTATTATGAGATCTCATAACAGGGAAATTTGATGTAGTATGGAAGTAGGAGTGATCAGAAAACTTTTCTCTGAAGATGTGATAATTAAACAATAATACAAAAAGTGAACAGAGTTTAATTAGAGAAAGAGGAAAGTATTGGAAGGTGTAATAAAAGCCAAGGTAACTGTAGCATGCGGAAACCTCCAAGGCATTGAGGGGTGACGCATTTTAGAAAGCTGATCGTTGTGGACAGGTTGCAGGGAAGATGGCCAGAGATGAGGCTGGAGAGACAAGGAAAAGCCAGATCAGGCAGCATCTGGGGGATGGTGTTCAGGAATTTGAATTTTATGCCAAGAAGTAGGATAGTCATTGGGATGGGGATTGGAAGGGAGGTGAACAGGAGACTGTTATGATTAGAGGTCTCCTGAGGACCTAGAAAATATGGCATTAAATGTATATAACATGAAGCAGGTCTTGATTCCATTTAGAGCATTTCTGCCTTGGGGTGATATAAAGAAATACTTCTTTGAGCATCACTCCTATTTCTGGGCATCTTTTTACCAAAAAAAAAAACAAAAACCCAAGAATATCATCAGATGCATTTATCTTTATGGTACCCATCTGGAAACAACTCTAGACTACCCTGACAGATGGGTGGGGGGGAATCTGATGCTTTTTGTCTCTGGGGACAGTGGAGACTTTCTGAGTGCTACCTGCCAGCCTCTTGTTGTTAGTTGCAGAAATTCAGTACTTTGAGAATGCAGAGTTCCAAAATTGATGGACAGGAAGATGTTTTGGGAGTGGGGAATGGGAGGGGAGTTGTTGGTGGACAAAACAGCAGATATGTTCCAGTTTTAGAATTTGAGGAGAGTTAAGCTAGCTCCTCACCGGGATTTCCTAAACCCTCCAGCACAGATGTTCAAACTTTTGTTGTGTGGGTTAACCTGGATAGGAATGGATTTTTAAGTGGTTAAATATCAATTTTAAGTTAACAACCTGAGACTTGACCAAGTCCGTAGAAATGATCTAAATCAGTAACTTGAGGTTCATTTCACACAGAGAGTGAGAGGAATTAGATTTGCTATTGATTCGTGGCTGCTGCTGCCTCCTCAGATCCATTATGGGGGACATGTTTTATTTTTGTCTCCTCTCAACTCCTTTCTTACAATGTGTCCTGGTACTACCTGCCTCCTCTCTGCCCCCTCCCATCAAAACACAAAGCAAGCAAAAACACTTCCTCACCTCACTAGATGCCACTACTGCTTTTTCTCTTGCTTTTTTACTTTTAGTCTTATTGATTTCTTTATGGTGGTAAAATTGAGTAAAGGGAAATTTCTCCAGAATTAAACACAAGAATATCATATCATGAACTCCCTAACAGTCCACTCCATTATATCGTAGAATAAGATCCCAGGAGGTAGAGTAAGAGGGCAGTCATCTGCGTTACTTAACACTCAACTGGACAAAGTCATGGAAAATGTGCTGCCAGGAATGTCAGAGCTTCAGCCAAATGGGAATGAAGAAAATGAACATAAAAGATTTAGCTTCTATCCTCAGTTCAGTTTTTCTCTAGGCTAAATTCTGGAGCTCCTGCTAAAATCGGCTATATCTGCAGACAGAAAATTCCTTGTTTCTCTGCTACCACATTCCTTACAGTATGGGAAGAGAAAAAAAAAGATTCCTCCTTCAATGATCAAGAAGGAGCATGCAGACATAGAGAATGAACTTGAGGACATGGGGAGGGGGAAGGGTAAGCTGGGAAGAAGTGAGAGAGTGGCATGGACATATATACACCACCAAATGTAAAATAGAGAGCTAGTGGGAAGCAGCCACATAGCACAGGGAGATCAGCTCGGTGCTTTGTGATCACCTAGGGGGCTGGGATAGGGAGGGTGGGAGGGAGATGCAAGAGGGAGGAGATATGGGGATATATGTATATGTATAACTGATTCACTTTGTTATACAGCAGAAACTAACACACCATTCTAAAGCAATTATACTCCAATGAAGATGTTTAAAAAAAAAAAAAAGAAGCAACACAGACGCTCAGGTAAAAATTTTCAGATCCAAGTTGTAATTCCATGCCTGTTCCCAATTCTATAGCAATTCTATCGAAATTATATGGGAAAAGCTCAGTAGGTAACGCTTCTACAAATGTGCCTACTTATATTACACATCACTTCCTGCCATTTCTAAGTGTCATTTTTATCCACAAATGAGTAATGCTTTCATCCCACAAGAAAGCACCTATTTTCTCATCGCCAGGTATTACAGCAATTATTCTAAGTCTATTTATATATTTCTTTCTTTGTTTTTTAATATATCTGAAGAGTCTGGCTCCAGACCAAAGTCCTATGTGATCTTTCAGCCTGGCCGTTGGCAATTCCAGGGCTTTGCTTGGCAGGTCCTGTGGGGGACAGCTGTCCTCCCCACCCCACACTCAGTGCTCTGTCAGGGTATTGCCATCAAGGACTGGAGCAGGCTGCAGTCAAGGACTCGGGCTCAGGTGCCTGCATTCAGAGGACTCCTTGTTGGAAGTCTCTGCTGAGGCTCCTCCCAGGAGCTTTTGCCAACACCTCCTCATCGGGGGCCTTAGCTTAAGTACTTTTCCTCACTCTGACTCAGTTTGTGTTCACTCCTAGCTCTTCCCTCCCTCTGATCCCAGGGCTCATAGAAAGGCAGGAACCTCTTCTGCAGAGCTCCTCGGCAGTAAGATGATTCCCTCCTCTGTGCTGCATGTCATCTGACCCAAACCGGGGCCTGTTCTGTGGGGTAAATGGAACCCTGTGGAGCTGGTACCTTTTACTTTTGCCTCTTACCTCTACTGTCTTAGAAGGGAAGAAAGGCTCGATTGTTGATTTCCGGTTTGACTTACTGTCTCCTCACCTGGCAGTTCCACACCAGTATAACATGATGGGACAGAAAACTTTTTGACCCCAATTATGTTAACTGCACGCATCAACGTGTTGCGGTAAATCAATGTCCCTGTTGCCTAGCACTCTAGGTCCAAGAAAAGGTGAAGTGGTTTTCTATGACAATAGCGAAAGCCAGGTAAATACAGCCCTCATCCCTCCCAAAAATTTCAATAAAAAATCACCATGTTCTGATAAGCGAATAGTACCGTATGCATAGCTCTCATAGTTTATGGAGCTCTGTGGAAGACAGAGTAATGTTCCCTCCAGAGATGTCCACATCTTAATCCTGAATTCTGTGGCTATGTTATTATACTACATGGCAAAAAGGACTCTGCAGGTGTGATTAAACTAAGGACCCTGGGATAGGAAGATTATTCTGGATTATCCAGGTGGGCCCAATGTAATCACAAGAGTTCTTAAACATGGAAGAGAGAGACAGAAGAGGAAGTCAAAACTATGCAACAAAGGCTTTGACCCACCATTCCTGACTCTGAAGGTGGAAGAAGGGGCCATGAACTAAGGAATGCCGAGGGCCTCTAGGGGCTGAAAAGGGCAAGGAAATGCATTTTTCCCTAGAACATTTAGAAAGTAATGCAGCCTTGCTAACACCTTGATTTTAGTCCAATGAGACCTGTGTTGGACATCTGCTCTACAGAATTGTAAGATAATAAATATGTGCTGTTTTTAACTCACCAAGTATACAGTAATTTTTTTTTTTTACAGCAGTAATGGTAAACTAATACAGGCTCTTTCACAGGCATCCTTTCACTTGGATAACAAAACAGCTTCATGAAGTAGATAGTATTATTATTATTATTATCTCTACCTGAAAAATTATTTCCTATTTATAAGCTTTAGGTTGTCCATTTGGGGAAAATAATTAGCTTAATCTTGCACATCTGGTAAGAGGCAGAGCTAGAACTCAAATATAGACATATTAATCAAATCCATGCTCTTCCCAAGTTTCTTTGGGACCTCAGGCTCCAGAAATATTCAGATGAGATTTATTGCTAATACTCACTGCCTCGTACCCTAATCCTCTATCTATGCCTGGCCAAATAACCACACACATAAATACAATGTTTTAACCAGTACCCCAGAAGTCATTACTGCTTGTCTACTTGCAATCAATTGTAATGCACGGGAAAACTCTCTTGCAGATTCTTTTGAGTTTTATGCCACTGGGATGAAGAAATTAAGTCTGTACTTGATCATCGTCATGATCACTTTGCAGGACTCTCTGTCCCTGTCTCCTTGATCAAATCAAGCTCCACTACCACCATGTCACAGCACTTGAAGGCTTTCCCATGTGCTCTGAGAAAGCAACATGTGTGGGTAGGAACAACTTACCGCTGATTAGAGTTAACAGAAGGTCCAAGCAGTGTCTACCATCCCACTGTCATAAGCAAGAGCGTGCTGTCTTCTCAGCTGATTTGTTCCTTCTGCCAAGTATAGATAACCATCAAAAACCCCATAGCCCTGGCCTAGAGGATGACAAGTGTAAAAGTAGCAAACTGGTGGACATGGAAGTAATACTCTGAATACCGTGAATACTGCTTAGGAAGAGTGTGCCTCAGTAAAGAAGTTAATCAGACCTCCACTCAGTCATCCTTCAAGGTTGAACTGCTCTACGTTCACTCTTCATGACTCCCCAACAGGAGGGTTCTGCCATGGTCACCTGCCCACATAGTTTTGTGTCTTTAACCTACTGTATGCCTCTTTTTCCCATTCAGCAATTTCTGTATTATTGGCCCAGCCTTTTGATTTTTAACAAAGATTCATCTCAGAAAAAAAAATAATAATTACTTCTCTCAATTTCTGTCTGTGGTTCCATGCTCTCATGGTTCCCTGAGAAAAGGCTTGCCTTGCTAGGAATAATAAGAATATTAATTCACATTCTCACTTAATCATCACATCAACCCCAGCAGACATGTATGAATATTCACAACTTTTTCAGATGAAAAAAACTGAGCTTAAAGAAGTTAAGTATATTTCTGAGATTATATGCACACAGACCTGGGTCTAATTCATAAGCAAGTACTTTCTACTGCTGCTGGGCAGGGTGAGAAGTCAAAACTGGCTTTCAGAGTTGGTGACTTCTTTGAGCCACGTATGTCCGATTCCTTCCCAACTCATAACCACTTTATGATGAGTGGGGACTGGGCTCAGGGAAAATGGATGGAGATCCATGGTCAAAATGAGAAGGAGCCCAGTGAAAAGGCCAGGTGGACTGCTAAACTGAAAGCAATCTAAATGGTTTAGACAGAAAGAATCTGGATTCAAAGCTAATGATATAAAAATTAGCCTACAGAGGTAAAAGCCAAGGTTGGGGCAGAAGTTTAGTGGTAAAGCCTGGATTAATTCCCCAAGCTGACTGGCACCAGGATGGTATCTATTATAGTGAAACCATGTCTCTAGCACTTAAGAAGACAGATTAAAATCGATAAATAAAATAAAATAAAAAATAAAAAATAAACTATGTTCCGTATGGACAGTGTAGGTTGGTGACTTGCAGGAGAATTCAGGTAATACAGAGAAAGATTTTTTTTAATAATTTTTTCATGGATACCAGGAAAAAGTCAAGCTTAAATAGTGTGTTTAACTCATAATTTCATATTTTCAATGAGGCTAAGTTTGGGGGTAGAGAGAGAGAGAAAGAAAGAATTTAAAGCTAGTGTCAGGAAGTACCACTAAGTAAATAAAGTGTGGGATAAAGTTATAACAAATTGGATAAAGCAAAAATTATTAAGCTCTTATGAGATTATTATTTTAAAAAAGGAAAATCCTTTATTAATCAATATAATTACAGCATTTCCAACTAAAAGAGACTGATGACTCAATACTGCTATAATTGAGCAGTATTTCTTGTGATTCTCTTATAAGCTCACCAATGTGCTGGTTCCTTTAGTGTTTGACAACACAGGGGAAAGATAAAGTACCTACTACCTGTCCTCATGAAACAGATAGTCTATTGTGAAGGCAAGATAAAACCTATAGAAAATTTGGCCAAAACAAATTGAGTGTGAATCTGAGAAGACCAGGTGATAAATCAGAGACAGGAGGAAAAAGGCAGCATGGAGTGGCCAGAGAGGTTTCATGGAATGGAGGAAGTACAGTCTGGCCCTTGAAGGATATGTTGAATTTGCCTAAGAGTGGAGGAAAGGAACAATATACGAGGAGGCTAAACAGTGTTATTCAAGGTAGAATGAGTAGGTTGCATTTTTTAGAGATGTACTGGTGAGGTGGGTAAAAAGTAGGTGTTAAAGAGGTACACTGATATTGGGAAAAGTAATCTAACCAAAATTAGTGTGTCCAAGTAATTCAACCAACATAAAGGCTTGGGATTAGTGTCAGCTGGGAGATTCTCTAGATTGATAGTGACAGAGATTTTCCCTCTCACCAGCTTATCCCTTCATGAATAATATGGCTCAAAAACTCACCTCTTTCAAACAGTCTCTCTGAATATGAAGTCTATAGTGATGGAGGCAAAAATATTTATTCATAAAACCACTGAGACATAGTGTAGCATATGCTATATGTCAGGCACTATACTAGCAGAGCCTGAGGATATTGAAATGTACAAAATTCCCTCTGAATAAAAAACTCATAATCTAGGAAGGAAAACAGACAAATAAATGTCTGATTATAATGTATTATGAAAATGGTATGGGGACAGTTAAGGACAACATTTCAAGGTATCATATGCAAGAATTAACCAATTCACCATGGTGGGGAAAAAGAGACAGTTAAAGATGTGTGAGTAGTAACTGGAAAGACAAGTGAACATTGACAAAGTCAATTAAGTAGAGAAAGGCATCAAGGAAAAAGGGAATACCATATGTAAAAACAGGGAAATAAGAAAGAGCAATGTTCAGAGACTAGTGAATATTTAAGTATACTGATGTATAGGCTGCATTAAAGTAGAAATTAAAAAATGAAGTTATCAAGAGAGGCAGAGATACAGCTAAACAAAGTGTGATTGGATTAACCTTCCCATAGAAAAAAAGTATAGATACACATACACACACACACAAATATATACAGATATAATATGTATGGTTAGACATTTGTATTGAAGAGCAACCAACTTAAGTAGTACCTGAGGGGCCATGGTACTTGAGATAAGAGTAATACACAAGGTGAAGGACACTTTAACCTTGAGTTTTTTCCGAGTACATTTTCTGGTTGGCAGTGCAGGGAATAGAGCTCCAAGCAGTAAGTGTCAGTTTTAGTGAACTAAACAGTCTGAAGAGTCAGAGACCAAACCTCAGGCCAACAACAGCATAAATGTGAGGGTCAAGGATTTGGAGCAGAGGGAATCACAGAGAAACAAGTCTCAAAATCTGCATACAAATATCCTCAAGTCATTGAATAACCCCCAGATTCTTCACGCAACAGGAAAACTTCATGAAACCCAGCACAAAACTTTAGTAAGTGAAAGACCAGAGCACAGATTTATGCTGTCACTCAGAGCCGGGAGGTGAGGGGTGGAGTTCAAACACTGAGGCCTTGGTAAGCTCCCAGGGATTTCTGCTGAGACCCCAGAAGGACTTGGCCTTAGAAATAAGGACCATTCCTTAGGATTGAGCATAAAACTAAAATAAATCAATAAAGCCTAAAACCATCCTTGAAAGGATAAAGCTTATTTACTGTAATACTACCTGCCTGACAAGAAAATGTAAGCATCTTCACAGAAAGAAAGTATCATCAAGCTTCCCTGGGCTTCCCTGGTGACGCAGTGGTTGAGAGTCCGCCTGCCAATGCAGGGGACACGGGTTCGTGCCCCGGTCTCGGAAGATACCACACGCCGCAGAGCGACTGGGCCTGTGAGCCATGGCCGCTGAGCTTGTGTGTCCAGAGCCTGTGCTCTGCAACGGGAGAGCCCACAACAGTGAGAGGCCCGCGTACCGCAAAAAAAAAAAAAAAGATTCCCTATTTTTTTCACTCATAAGTCCAGGATCCAATCAATAAATTATGATACATGGCAAAAATAAAGATGAAGTGACATCAAATCAATAGGAAAAAAAAAGATAAAAAAACAAAAGAAATCAGAATTTTCAGAAAAGAACTTTAAAATAATTTTAATTAATACATTAAAAATGAAGAAAGGAGAGAGTTGTGAGCAAAGACTTAAAGCATGAAAATTTATCAAGCTAAAAATTATAGAAATGAAAAATTCAATCACTAAAATTAAGTATTGAGTATAATATCAGATTAGAAACATCAGAAAACGTAGAAAATATCCAAATTAAAGGCAGAGACCAAACATAATAGAAAATACAAAAAGAAGACTGTGAAAAAACACAGGATATATGTTAAAAAGATATATAAAACATGGAATCAGAGCATCAGGTGAAGAAAAATGTGGAGAAATACTAGCCATTTTTTTACCTGACAAAATTCAGGAAACTCCAAGAATTCTAAGGAGAAAAAAATACAAAAAAGCTCCATCTAAAAAATGATACACAAACAATTAAAAACCAAAGGCAAGGAGCAAGTTAAAAGCATTCAGAGGGGAGGGAAAAAGATGGATTACCTTCAAGAAAACAATAATAAACTGATGGCTGCTTTAATCATGACTGATTAAAAACAGAAGCCAATTAAATGATGTATCTAGTATTGAAAGGAAAGAAAAATAGAATGTGCCACCTTAGAATTCTATCCCAGGGAGAACATGTCCCATAATAGCAGCAATATATAGACATTTTCAGATTAACGAATCTGGAAGACTCTTCTTGCCCATATACTTGCCTGTAAAATATACCAAAAGCTGAAAAATAATTATCACAGATATTATAAATATGGAACTACAGAGAAAATGGAGCACATAGGAAAGGTAAAAATGAGGATGTTACAGGTTAGTTCTTTTAGAAAGTTCGCTGTTTTGTGCTCTCCCCAACACTTCTGGGGAGTAAAAGAAGCAAGATTGGGTAGAGGGATTTGGCTGCCATACGTAAGTAACAACAAAGTTCTCAGCTAATCCTCCAGTCCCTTCTACTCTCTTATCTTCCATTCATGGGATGAAGTCTGCCCCAGGAAGAGGGGGTGATCTTGGACAAGATGGCCCTGTTCAACCAAGGGCAAATGGTGTTGAAATGGAGCAGGACCCATTTTCCCTGCCATGTTCTCTGCCTGCCTTTTGTCTGTAGAAAAACTTCAGCCAAACAATAAGTTAATCAGGGAAGTGAGAAAATGCAGAAGCAAAGGAAAGCAGTTAAACAGGACAAAATAATAATAGTTTATTCATTAAGCAAAGTCAAGGACCTTATTAGGTTCCTCCTCAAGGGGTATAGATAATATTCTGAGCCATATCCTTTGAGCTGTATTGTAGATACTAAAAAGCCCACCAGGTGGAAGAAGTTCACTACACAATGACCAGGCTATAGCCACGACATAAGCTGCCAAAATTCTGAGAATTGGCCTCAAGGAAATGGGAACAAACCGACCCTGGAACTGAAGATTAACTGTGCTTACGACAGTCAAGGTGACGCTGATCAGACCACCTCATGACCAATTTCAAGATGACTGTTAGAACTGACTGTGCTGTTTCTGCATGTAGCCCCTTCCCTCCACCTATACACCCCTGAAACTACCCTTTAAAAGGTCTTACCCACTAGTTGTCAGCCAGGAGGGAGTCTGCCTTTGGACATGAGTCTGCCGTCCTTCCTGGTTGCCAGTCTTTGAAATAAAGCAAACTTTCCTTTCCACTGACCTTGCTGATTATTGGCTTTTGAGTGGTGAGCAGCTGGACCCCACTTTCGATAACAGTATGAAGAGAAACTGAGTTTTGTGCTGTTGGCTATTAATACTACCAGCAGTTTGAGTGGATGAGTGTTTCAGTCCTAAAGAGGTTAGATCTAGGCAGTGCAACACCACGTCTATTACAGTCTGCCTCTTGGGCACTTGGATCTACAGGCATACCCCGGAGGTATGTGGGTTCAGTACCAGACCACCTCAATAAAGCGAATACTGCAATAAAGCAACTCACATGAACTCTTTGGTTTCCCAGTGCATAGAAGGTTATGTTTACACTGTACTGTAGTCTATTAAGTGTGAAATAGCATTATGTCTAAAAAACCAATGTAAATATCTTAATTAAAAAATACTCTATTGCTAGAAAGTGCTAATCCTCATCTGAGCCTTCAGAGAGTCATAATCTTCTTAGAATAGTAACATCAAAGGTCACTGATCACAAATCACCAGAACAAATATAATAATAATGAAAAAGCTCAAAATATTGCTGGAATTACCAAAATGTGACACAGATACAAAGTGAGCAAATGCTATTGGAAAAATGGCACCAATAGACTAGCTCTATGCAGGGTTGCCACAAACCTTCAATTTGTAAAAACACAGTATCTTTGAAGTGCAGTAAAGCAATGCACCATAAAATGAGGTATGCCTGTACTTGCATTTTATAAGTTCTGGGACCAGCTTCTGAAGGATTCTGGTAGGCATTTTTTTTTTTCCTGGATGAATTGTACAAGGAGAGTATTTATGGTATTAATTAGAGTTTAACTACTCAGCTGCTTTCTAGGCCAAAATTTATCATCTTCTTTATCTACCATTGATTCCAGATTCCCCTCATCCTAGGGTCTCTCCGGGTATAGGTGAATTGCCTGGTGGGGTGACAGCCCCTCATTCCTGGCTGAGTCACCAAGGCTTTCGTCTCTGGATCAGGTTGCTATGTTTGTTCATTTGCCATCAAAGCCAGTCAACAAATTCCCATGCGGATCATTTAAATGTCAAACATATGTTTCCCTGCCCCATTTTATAACAGTAGTCTGAGCTCCTCCTGAAGGTCAGAGCCAGGACACATGTCATGACAGTGACTCCTTTCCTTGCCTGATGGTCTGAGCATCTCAGAAAGAATGGGTGACTGTTGCTGAGTGCATTTCAGTAGTACTGTTGCTGTCTGGAAGTCAGGACCTCTGAACTTACGGATTCCAGGATTGGTTTTTCTTGGCAGGCACTGGGCTTCTGGGGCTGAGATCATGACAAAGGGGTACCTGAGGATTCATACTCTCCAGAATCATCCTCCATCTGCCACATAGTAATGAAAGTACCTGCTCCAGGCTCCTCACAGGAAGAGGAAGAACAAGCTTCCTTACTCCTCTCATCTAACTGTGACTATCAGAACTATAGAACTACAGGCAGGAAGCTGTGGTACTTAGCAGTACTTGAAAGGCCAGAATACGTTACCTTCTCTGACCTAAAGAGCTGCCATGAGGGAACTATGGATGTAAGATGTTTGCCACACTAACAGCCTCCTCTTCAGGGCTTTAGTTTTCCTCAGTGTTGCCAGGTTCCAGCTTGGCTCTCAGGGCATAATTTGCTATTTACTGATGTGCATCATGACTGAAGTGAAAAGAAAAATTAATAAGCTGTCCATCCAACATCTGATGCTAATGATACTTGCCTTTGGGTTCACCCACCTCCTCCATTCTGCAGGCTCCTGCTGCCTTGCTGCCAACTCCTATTACATCCTCGATGCTCTTCTCGGTATGCGGTAAGGAAAGTCAGGGATGCCACCGGGATTGCTTGTTTTCTCTGATTCACTGTGCCTTCTCATCCTCCCTAGATTTTGTATCTAGCATAATCCTGGAGGCAGTTGGAATCCAAATTCTGCAAGAGGGCAGAATTTGGATTTTGGTAACCTAAGGCATTCATCTTCCAGCATCATTTTGGTCAAGGCATTTTACACTTTGGTACATCAAGTCCCTCATCTCTAAAAGGAAGGAATTTAATTGAAATATCAATTTCACTTTCAGCTAAATAATGTTATGATTCTGTAACCAAGGATATTTCAGGGATTTTAATTTGCCAAAGATTTGCCAAAGGGAAATAAGTATTTTACATAATCCTGAAACTTTCTAAGTATGGCATAGGCCTGATTCATTGCTATTTCTGTCGTATGGTGTCTATTTGATCAGATCTGGGTTAATGATGCATGAAT
The DNA here is from genome assembly GCF_003031525.2 of Neophocaena asiaeorientalis asiaeorientalis. Taxonomy (NCBI): domain Eukaryota; kingdom Metazoa; phylum Chordata; class Mammalia; order Artiodactyla; family Phocoenidae; genus Neophocaena; species Neophocaena asiaeorientalis. The sequence continues at coordinate 9,489,058 of NW_020185331.1, read as the reverse complement.
GGAGTTGACTTTTTTTAGCCAGCTAATTTCATAAACATTCGATAATGAAAAATCATAGAATGAGGGTGACGTGGGACCAAATATAGGGTGAGTCACAAAACATCGGAGCTGTCCTATTTAAACCTCAGCTTCTTTGTCTATAAATTAGGGACATTACCCATGTCACAAGGTTTCCATAAGATTACCTGATGTGATATTTATAAATCACATAGCACAGTGCCTAAGCTTATTAACTGCTTAACATAAGTTGTCGCTTTTCTCAGGTTTTGAACATAACCGTGATTGCGAGGTCAGTAATTATGTAAATAAGAAGTAATATTCATGTTGACAAAGATTAGGAAGACTGTTCCTCTTTCTCCTTTGACTATTAACTCTCATAAAAAGGACCATGAAAATAATGATTTCTAAACCCCCAGCCCTCCTATACCTAAGGAAATAAATGGGGCTTTAATGTTTAAATTTATCAATACCATACAAACAAATAAGGATGGGCAAATGGAATGCAAAATGTTTTCATCTCTATTAAAATATATTTTACAGCCACAGGGAACATTAATAGCACTGCAGAAGCCCCTATCTTGTGCTCCGTTATACCCACAACACCCCTCTGGGGAGCTACTACGCTCCCTTCTAAGAGGAAAGTCTTTTTATAAATGTTCTTACGTTTCATAATCCACTTAATTTTTTTTGGGGGGTAGTTCTTCCTTAATAGGACCTATCTAAGAAAACTGTGATTTCCCAACAACCATGAAGATTTTCTCCTATGATTATTTTATGTTGTATGGTTTTAGTTTAGTTGTATGATCCATTTAGGGTAAATATCTGCGTATAGTGTGAGGTAAGGGTCAAAGTTTATGTTTATTTCCAAATAGATACTCATTTTTTTCAGCTGCATTTCATGAAGATTATTGTTTCACAGATTGAGTTACCTTGACATCTGACATTTTTACTGAAAATCAATTGTGTGTGTGTGTATGTGTGTATTTCTACTTCCCGTCTTACTGTTCTATTCAGTTAATCTGTATGTCTATTTTTGATGCAAACATGACATTGTCTTAACTACTCCTCAGGTAATGTGGTTCCCCCAGTGTTTTCCTTTTCAAGATTATTTTGTATATTTTAAATAATTTACACTTTCACAAAGTATTGTATCAAATTGTACTTTTTTTTTTTTAATGCTGCTTGGATTTGACAGGGCATGTGTTGTATCTGTAGATAAATTTTGACAGAACTGACATTTTAACAATACTAAGTCTTTCAATCCATTTCTATGGACTGTATCTCCATTTATTTAGGTCTTTTTCAATTTACCAGAATGATATTTTGTAATTTAAAGTCTATAGTTCAAGCACATATTCTGGTCTATTTATATCTGAGTATATCATGTTTTGATGTTACTATAAATGCTATTGTTTTAAATTTTTATTTTCAAGTATTTGTTGCTAATATATAGAAATAAAATTCATTTGTGATTATAAAACATATCAGGTGACTTTGCTACATTCACATTTTAATGTAGTAGATTTCTTTTTGGTAAATTCCTTGGTAGATCATCTGTTAATTATGGCAGATTGAATTCTTCCTCTCTAATTTGCATACCTTTAATTTATTCTTCTTGCATCGTTGATGACTAGGACCTCCAGTAAAATACTGAATAGAAGTGGTGAGAGTATATAACCTATTATTCCCAATCTTAAGCAAGTAGTATTCATTCTTTTATCTTTAAATATGATTTTAGCTGTGGATTTTTCATAAATGCCCTTCATCAGTTTTAGGAAGTTATTTTCTATTTTGTTTGTTTAGTTTGTATAATGAATATGTGTTGACTTTTGGCAAATGCTATTCAGCACATATGATATAATCATATGTTTTTTTCTCCTTTATTTTGTTAATAGTGGTAAATAGAATTGATTGCTGTTCAAATGTTAAAATAACCTTGCTTCCTGGTAGAAATCCTATTCAGTCATTACATATTATCAGTTTTACATATTGGATTTTATTTTTTAATACTATCTTAAAGATTTTTTTGCCTAAATTCATAAGGAAGATTAGTTGATAATGTTTATTCTTTATAGTATCTTTATTTTTTTTAATAAGGTTAAGCTTGGTCTCACAAAATGCGTTGGACAATTTCTCCTTTATGTGTTTGATAGAATTCACCTAAAGGTTTTTTGAAAGTTAATATATTATTAATTCCATATATTTACTATATGTTGAACTCTTCGGAGTTTGCCTTCTTCTTGTCCTAGTTTGGTTATTTGTGTCTTTTATGAAACTTTTACATTAAAACTAAATTTATTGGCATGGCTTTCTTCATAATATTCACTTTTTTGCCCATTTAAAAAGCAGCTTTAATGAGGTATACTTCACATACCATGCAATTCAACCCTATATAAACAGTTCAAAGGGATTTTTGTTTGTTTGTTTTGTTTCATTTTGGATATTTACTATATTTCCAGAGCTTAACAACCAGGACAATCAGTTTTAGAACATTTCTTCAGCCCAGAAAGAATCCCACTGCCCATTATCAGTCACTCTGCATTTTTCCTTACCAACCCCAGCTCTAGGCAACCATTAATGTAATTTCTGCTCATGCATTTTCCTAGTCTGGACATCTCATATAAATGAAATCGTGCAGTATGTGATATTTTGTAACTTAACTTCTTTCACTTTCCATAATATTTTTAAGGTTCGTCCATATTGTAACATGTGTTAGAACTCCATTTTTTATTGTCAGATAATATTCCATTGTACAAATATACCACTTTTAATTTATCCATTTCTTACTTGATAGACATTCTTTTCCTATTATGAGTAATGGTTCTATGAACATTAGTGTACAAGTTTTTGTGTAAACATATGTTTTCAGTTATCTTCGGTATATACCTGGGAGTGGAGTTGCTGGGTCATGTGGTGACCTTATGCTTAACCATTCGAGTAAGAGTCAGACCATTTTACAAAATGGCTGCAACATTTTACATTCCTACCAGCAAATGTGTGAGTGTTCCAGTTCCTCCACATCCTTGCTGACACTTATCCTCTGTCTTTTTTTTTTTTAGGCACCCTAGTGGGTGTGACATGGTATCTCATTGTGACTAGTGTTATTGAGCATCTTTTCATTTGTTTATTGGACAATTGTATAACTTCTTTGTAGATATGCATATTCACATAGTAGTTTAGAATGCTCTGTGGATGTCTATTAGTCCTTGTTGGATCATAGTGTTGTTCAAAGCTTCCATTTTCTCGTTGATCTTCTAATTAATTTTTCTACCCATTTTAAAAGGGGTACTGAAGTCTCCAACTGCTATTGCTGGATTGTCTGTTTCTCCATACAGTTTTTACACTTCCTCTCTTTTAGGGTTCTGTTGTTAGGTGTATATATATTTATAATTATTATAGCTTCCTGAGGGATTAACCTTTATTTTTTAAACTGTGGTAAGAACACTTACGAGATTTGCACTCTAAAGGTTTTAAGTGTACAATATATTGTTATGTATAGACACAATGTTGTACAGCAGGCCTCTAGAACTAATTCATCTTGCATACTGAAACTTTATACTCTTTGATTAACAACTCCTCCTAACCCCTTTCACGCAGTTACTGGCAACTACCATTCTGTTCTTTGATTCTATGAGTTTGACTATTTTAGATACCTCATATAGGTGGAATCATGCAGTGTTTGTCCTTCTATGACTGGATTATTACATTTTGCATGATGTCATCAAGGTTCACCCAAGTTGTCATATACTGCAAGATTTTTTTTCCTTTTTAAGACTGAATAATATGCATTGTATGCATACCTCCTTTTCACAATCCATTCATCTATTCATAAACATTTAGGTTGTTTCCACATCTTGATTATTGTGAATAGTGCTGCAGTAAACATAAGAGTGCAGATAACTCTTCAAGATGTTGATTTCAACTCTTTTGGATAAATACCCAGAAGTGGGATTGCTAGATCATATGATAGTTCTGTTTTTAATTTTCTGAGGAACCTCCACATTGCTTTTCTTAGTGGCTACACCATTTTGCATTCCCACCAGCAATGTACAAGAGTTTCAGTTTCTTCACATTATCCACTTGATATCTTTTGTTTTGGTGATAATAGTTATCCAAACAGGTATGAGGCACTATCTTATTGTGGCTTTGATTTGCATTTATTACCCTGATGAATAGTGACATTGAGCATTTTTTCATATACATTGGACATTAGTATGTCTTTTTAGAGAAATGTCTACTCATGCTCTTAGTCCATTTTAATCATGTTTTTTCTTTGTAGTTGTAGGAGTTACTAATATTTTGGAAATTAACCTCTTATCAGATATATGGTTTGCAAATATCTTTACCTATTCCATAGATGGTGTATCCACTTTGATTGTTTCTCTTCCTGAGTAGAAGCTTTTTAATTTGATGCAATCCCACTCGTCTATTTGTGTTTTTGTTTTCTGTGATTTGGGGGAAATCATGAATATTCATGAAATCCTTGACAAGACAAATGTAATGATGTTCCCCTATATTTCCCCTATACTATTCCCTATAGTAATTCCCCTGTACTTTCTTCTAGGAGTTTTACAGTTTCAAGTATTACGTTTGAGTCTTTAAATTTTGAGCTGATTTTTGTTAATGGTGTAAGATAAGAGCCCAGTTTCATCCTTTTGCATGTGAATGTTCATTTTCCCTAGCACCATTTGTTGAAGACACTATCCTATCCTTATGGTGTATTCTTGACATTCTTGTGAAATATCAGTTGACCACACGTGTGCGGGGTTATTTCTAGACTCTCTGTTCTGTTCTGTTAATCTATATGTCTGTCTTTATCCTGATACCATACATTTTAGCGACTACAGCTTAGTAATATATTTTGAAATCAGGCTGTGTAATGCCTCCAGAATTGTCCATTTTCAAGATATCTTTTTTACCTTTAGGAGTATTTTGTGGTTAAATATAAATTTTTAGAATCATTTTTCCTACTTCTATAAAAATGCCTTTGGGATTTTTGATAAAGATTGCATTGAATCTGTAAATCACTTTGGATAGCACAGACATGTTAACAGTATAAAATCTTCTGACAGATGAATGTGGGATTACTTTCCATTTGTCTGTGTATAATTTAATTTCTCTCATCAATGTTTGTAGCTTTCAGTGTACAAGTGTGTCACTCCCATAGTTAGGTTTATTCTTAACTATTTTATTCTTTTTGATGCTATGATAAATGGGATTGTTTTCCTAATTCCCTTTTCAGATATTTCATTATTCGGGTATAGAAATACAAATAATTTTGATTTTGTATCCTGAAGCTTTACTATATCCATCTGTTAGTTCTAACGGTATTTAGTGGACTCTGTGGGGTTTTCTATATATGAGATCAAGTCAAGTGCAAACAGAGGCAATTTTACTTTTTCCTTTCAGATTTTTGATGCCTCTTACTTCTTTTTCTTTCCTAATTCCTCAGATTATGACAAACAGTACTATGCTAAAGCTAAGTAGCGAGAGTGGGCATCCTTGTATTCTTCCTGATCTTAGTGGAAAAGCTTTCAGTTTTTCATTGTTGAGAATGATGTTAGCTCTGGGCTTTTCATATATGGCCTTTGTTATGTTTTATGTAATTTCCTGCTATTCCTAGTTTGTTAATTTTTATGACTAAATGGTGTTGAATTTTGCCAAATGCTTTTTCAGCTTTTATTAGATGATCATGTAATTTTTATCCTTATTCTTTTAATGTGGTATATCACATTAAATGAATTTTTGTTTGTTGATCCTTCCTTGCATCTCAGGGATAAATCCCAATTGGTCATGGTGTATGATCCTTTTCATGTGCTGTTGAATTCGGTTTGCTACTATTCTGCTGAGGATTTTTGCATGTATATTCATATGGAAGAGTGGCCTGTAATTTCCTTCTCTTGTAGTGTCTTTGTCTGTCTTTGGTATCAGGGTAATTCTAGCCTCATAAAATGAGTTTTGAAGTGTTCCCTCCTCTTCAATTTTGTGGAAGAATTTCAGAAGGATTGCCTTTAATTCTTTAAATGTTAAGTAGAATGTGCCAGTGAAGCCATCTAGCCCTGAATTTTTCTTTGTTGGGAGGTTTTTGATTATTGATTCACTCTCCTTACCGGTTATGCATCTGTATATTTCTAGGAATGTATCCAGTCTTCTAGTTATTCACTTCTTTGGTGTATAATTGTTCTTAGCAATCTCTTATGATACTTTCTATTTCTGTGGCATCAGTTGTAATGTCTCCACTTTCAACTGTTGATTTTTGTTTCTGTTCTCTCACTTTTTTTCTTTGCTGTTCTAACTAAAAGTTTGTCGATTTTGTTTATTTTTTTCAAAAAAAACCTCAGTTTTGCTGAAGATTTTTTTCCCTATTGTTTTCTATTCTCTATTTTATTTATCTCTGATCTGATCCCATTACTCCTTTTTCTACTAACTTCAGTCTTAGTTTGCTCTTATCTTTCTTCTTCCTTGAGGTGTGAATTTATGTTGTTTATATGAGATCTTGCTTCTTTTTTAATGTAGTTGATTATCATTATGAACTTCTCTCTTAGTACTGCTTTTGCCTCTTCTCTTTACTTTTGGTATGTGTTTTCATTTTCATTTGTTTTAACATATTTACTGATTTCCTTTTTGATTTCCCCTTTGACCCATTGGTTGTTCAAAGGTGTGCTATTTAATTTCCACATATGTGTGAAATGTTTAGTTTTCCTTTTGCTGTTGACTTCTAGATTTATTCCACTGTGGTTAGAAAAAATACTTAGTATGATTTCACTCTTCTTAAATTTGTTAATACTTGTGACCTATCATGTGATCTATTGTGGAGAATGTTTCATATGTACTTGAGAAGCATGGCTTGTTCTGCTGCTGTTGGGTTGGATATTGTGCGTATGTCTGTAAGGTCTATTTTTTCTATAGTGTTGTTCAAGTCTTCTGTGTCTTTATTGATTTTTCTATCTGGTTATTCTATTTATTACTGAAAGTGAGGTATTGAAGTCTCCCACTATTATTGTATTGCTGTCTATTTCTTCCTTCAGTTCTGTCAGTGTTTGCTTTATATATTTAGGTGCTTTGATATCGTGTGTGTGTGTGTGTGTGTGTGTGTGTATGTGTGTGTTTATAATTGTGATATTTTCCTGGGAGATTGACCTTTTATCATTATATAATGTCTTTTTTGTCTCTTGTGACAGTATTTGACTTAATGTTTATTTTGTCTGTTATAAATACAGTCATCTTGATCTCTTTTGGTTATCATTTGCATGAAATATTTTTTTCCATCCCTGTACTTTCAGCATATGTGAGTCCTTTACCCTAAAGAGAGCAATTTGTAGACAGCAACTCTCAGACACACTTTCCAGGAATTTAGTCTCTGCAACTTGCAGCTGAGGATAGTGTGAAGTGCTGGAGACCTGCCCCTCCCAATGAGATACCATATCCTTTGACTGAGAACTGAGCAGAGAAGGACCCCCATCTTCTTGGCCACACATCATCCAGAGTATTTCTTCAGGCTGAACTGAGAGATGGGGAGGGAGGGAGAGAGTTATAGATCAAGTGCTACAAACTCACTGCCCTTACTAAGATTTAATAGCTTTTCTTGAGTGAATGTTTCTCCACTTGCTATATGCCCATAGGATAAATTCCATGGAATTTAAATTGTTAGTTTTTATTTTTTTTGCGGTACGCGGGCCTCTCACTGTTGTGGCCTCTCCCGTTGTGGAGCACAGGCTCCGGACGCGCAGGCTCAGCGGCCATGGCTCACGGGCCCAGCCGCTCTGCGGCATGTGGGATCTTCCCAGACCGGGGCACGAACCCGTGTCCCCTGCATTGGCAGGCGAACTCTCAACCACTGCGCCACCAGGGAAGCCCTTAAATTGTTATTTTTTTAAAGAATACAAATTATGGCTGTTTCACTAGGGAGTGGGTCCACAGATCTCACACAGCCACCCCAGGAGTGGAACAGTTCCACTTATTATCCTATAAATGACTATAGGATCTCTAGTAATATCCCACTTTTCATTCTGATATTGGTAATGTGTGTATTCTTTCTTTTTATTTCATTAGTCTAGTTACAGGCTTACTAATATTATTATTATTATCAAAAATCCAGATACTGGTTTTATTGAATTTTCTCTATTTCTTAAATCTTTCCTATGTCACTGATTTCTATTATTTCCTTCCTACTATTTATTCTTGGTTTAGTTTATTCTCTTTCCATCATCACAAATGAAAGTCTCAATTATTGATTTTTAGATTTTTCTCATTTTCTAATATAAGCATTTAAAGCTCTACAGATTTCTATAAGCACTGATTTATCAATGGAGGCAATGCAAAATCAGCAGGTAAAAATAGGAAAGTAGTTTTGTATATATTTTTGTTACTCTCTTGTCCTGAGAGCAAGTAAAAGGAAATGATCTGTTACCTCCAGCCTGCCATGAGGAAAATGAATACTTCTAATTCCTTGGTGATAACAGACACAGTTTATAAATGAGCTGACAGATTTGGATATAAGTTAAGAGAGTAAGACACTGAAACATCCTTCCACAACCAAAAATATCCTCACCATCTACCTGCCCATCTCTTTTATTCAACCATTCTTCAGTGAACACCTAGTCTATGCCAAGTACTGGACTAGGTCCAGGGCACTACACAATGAACAGGACCCTGCTCTCAAAAAGTTCAAAACTTCAGACACTGACTATCCTTGTGCAAAGTAAACTGGATTTCTAGAAAGGCAAATACTTTAGGCTTGATATAATAAAATGTCTTAATTTCCAAACCTAACTTTTCAACTTCCTAGCTTTGTAAAATTGAAGCCAAATACTTACTTTCTCTGTGCTTCAGGTTCTTCTTTACCTTTGGAAGCAGATTAGAATGCTATCAATACATACCTCATATAGTTGTAGTGAAATCATTAACTGTAAAGCCTTGGTCCAATGCCTGCCAGAATACAGGTATTGTTTATGACCTCTTTCTATCATCAATTGTTACATTTCTGAAGATCTCTGTAGAGGACATGGTGAAGAGGATGGACCACTGTTCAGGGAATGTTAGAGAAGCTGGAGGTGGAAACGCCTAAGCCAGACCCAGGGGGTGGTTCCAGGTACAAAACACAATTTTTCGGGCTGTGAAAAAACTTATTTTGCATATGAGAAATCTGCTACAGCACTGAAAGAATGACAAATAGTTCTTTAGAACTGGGGGCATTTTAGAATTTCTAAGGCCCTTAAGCATGGGCTTCAGAGTCCCTATTTTCTAAAAGAAGCACTCAGTTGTCTGGGTATTATTTCAAGGCTCATATTGTTTTTTCTATTAGTTTTATAATGCTCTGACATGCTTTATTGCCTGAGAATATGTCCAGCCTATGAAGCTGGGAATTAAATTCCTAATTTACATTTTCATGAAGTCAGGGATGCATTTTTCTTCAGGAGCACATATCAGTTATTTGCAGGAAGAATTAAATCTCAAGAGAACACAGGAATTCCATCCAAGTGAATACTCTGGATGAAAGTCACAGACATGCATTTGTAGGAGAAGACAATGTTTTAAGAAGCCCTCTTAGAGAAAGGCCCTGCTGTATCCTCTGTTGGCCAGGGTAGCTTCTATAACTTCTTGAAGGAGAGACATGACTATACAAATGTTCTCAGATTTTAACTCCCAAACTTCAGGTTATTTGATGTGCTAGATGATATGGCTGTGAGAGCCTATGGGAGTCTAATCTCTCTTACTTCATATCCACATCAGAAAGAAAAAGGAGGTGTCGTGGAGCAAAATTTGCTACCCCAAGGTGCGTCTCTTTGGCATGAGGATTAATTTAGGCTGATTAATTTTAAGAAACAGAAGATGCAGGAATCTTTCTTGCTACCTCCACCTTAACTGCCTAAAAGAATTTAGATAGAGGGCCTGTTCTTGGAATAGAACTATCACCAGAGATATCTGCAAAGAAATGACCTAGGTGTCGTGGGAGAGACTCAGCAAGACCTAGAGATCAGAGACTACTCTGTGTCCCATTGGCTCTGCAGGGCTCAGCAAACATTTGTTTACCAAACATTGGCTTTTCCATCTCGATGTGAATTGCCTTTCTCCCCTTTGAAGTCCCAAAGCACTATCCCCAACATCCTGTTTTGTCTTTAGCTAAAGATGGTATTTAAGATGGGGGTTTCAGTCATTTTGGAGAGCTACTCAATTTTCCTGGGTCTTTCCCCTGTATACATGCTATTAAACTTTTGTTTGATTTTATCCTGTTAATCTGTCTCATACCAACTTATTTCTTAGACCAGCCAGAAGAATCTAAAAGCATAGGAAAAATTTCTTCCTTCCTGACAATATATTTAAGTATGTATGTATGTATATATACATACATTTACATGTATTATATATATGTGTGTGTATATATAGCTATAGTTATTTTTAATATGGTCCCAGCTTGTAATTGGAAGCAAATAACTCCAATTTTGGTTATACTCTTCACATGTTTATCATAAAAGAATTAATTTCTGATTCAAATTCATAAATAAAGTTTAAATTTCTAGTTTTAAATATAACCAAGAAGTTGTCATCACCCTCCTTCAGTTCAATTTTAGACATAGTGCTCTAGATTTATAGAAGTCCAGGAATAATTGGTGCCCATCTCATGATTTTACTTACTTTCAGTCAGCTCAAGCAAAAGATGTTGATTCTAAGAAGTCATTCCATTCAGCAAAGGAGAGTCTATTCATGTAGCTGGAAATACTGGCTCAGTAATGATTCATAAATATGGATTACTGCTTGCTATAGACTGAATGTTTGTGTCCCTCCCAAAATTCATATGTTGAAAACTAAACCTTGAAGATGGGGGCCTTGGGAGGTGATTTGGTCATGATGATAGAGACATCGTGGTGGGAGTAATGCTCTTATAAAAGAGATCACAAAAAACTCTCTTGCCCTTCCTACCATGTGAGGACACAGCACAAAGATAGCTATCTGTGAACCAGGAAGCAAATCTTCACCAGACACCAAATCTGCCAGCACCTTGACTAAATTTCCCAGCCTCCAGAACTATGAGAAATAAATTTCTGTTGTTTATAAGCCACCCAATCTATGGTATTTTGATATAGCAGTGGTTATTATTGCAGTAAGATACTATTACTTGAGAAATAAGTAGGCTTTGGGGGATTGTTTCCATATGGGTAATTATGGCATGTAAATGTAAATGCAAAGGATAGCACTACATTTTCCCCTTGAGATTAATTCCCATTTCTCATGTGGAAATGTTTCTCTCAGCAGACAACATACTGATGATTTGTTTTTCTGGAGCTGAAAAATTATTTTCTGTGGCATACATTTGTCACCTGTGATAACTAAGAGATGTGTCCTTGAGATGGTCCTTCAAACTGAGAACTGTGTTCTTGCTTTAAACAATTTTTAAGCAAATTCACACAGGTGCCTGGGAGTAGCACTCTTCCCTTCTTGTCCCAAGTGGTAGATTTAGCTTTCTGATTTAAGATAGCATTTAAGACAGCATTCTGATTTAAGGCCTCTGTAGTATCTTTGTCCTCATTTTGGAAGTGTTCTTCCAAGAAGTGCAACCTAGGGAGAATTTCTTTTTGGTCGCTAGTAGGTTTTTGCTGAGTGTGAGAGGACAGAAGGAGGGAAGTTGGCAAAGTGTTCCCAGCAACTTTAGAAGTAGAATGCATTATTTTGCTACACAGTCCTGGCACTCGTTATCATTTATTAATCTCAGGCATTCTTCTTAAGTGGAAAACACAGTCGTTTGCCAGTGTTGGAGCAAGTCTTGCAATTATGAATCTAATTACTAAGATTAAAAAAACACGAAATAATTAAGAAGTTGTCATCACCCTCCTTCAGTTCAATTTTAGACATAGTGCTCTAGATATATAGAAGTCCAGGAATAATTGGTGCCCATCTCATGATTTTACTTACTTTCAGTCAGCTCAAGCAAAAAATGTTGATTCTAAGAAGTCGTTCCATTGAAATAATTAATAAAATTTTAAATGAGATTTTTAACAGCTCATTGTCAGCAAGCAAGCGACCTAACTGTCATGAACACAAAGGAATGATCATAGCATCATTTTTTTTTTTAACTGGAGAGGCGTCTTACTGAATGATGTCTACCTAATTTAATCACAGATTTTGAGGTGCAGGATGACCAGAAAGGTATGATATCATTAATCAGTAAAGAAACTCATTAAGTATCTACTGAAGAAACATATGTTAAGTTTGCTGGTCCATAAGTTACTAATCAAAGAACAATTTTCAGGCCAAAAAGTCATGGGACAGAAGAGAACTAATCGCTGGTCTGTGTTTTGTGCGGTGGGGGGACAATAGAAAGAGTCATCTACTCCAGCTTGAGACCTTGGAGATGTTTGGACTCTGAGCTCACCAACATCCAGTTTATGTGGTGACAATGCAGGGGACGTGACAAGGTTAAATATAGCTCAGCTTCCAGGGTGCTTTCTATGCCCATAGAAGGCTTTGTAAATAAACATTATGTTATATTAAAACATAAAGAAGTGCTCTAAATTCAAATGAGCAATTTGCATGAGTTTGAAAAATATGTCAGAATTGCAAGAAATTTTACTGATTGTTGTTAAGTTGCTTGGGTTGTGCCCCATGCTTCACTTCCTTCTGCCATCAGGAAATGGCAGGAAAGCAGAGTTAAGCTGCCTTTTTACCAATTTTGAGATTATGAAAAAGGGGATTAAGAAAACTAAAGTGAGTTATCCAGACCACACAGTGTCTGTGGTCAGAGCTGGAGCTAGGTCCCCCTTTCTCCTCCTCCAGGACCCTTTCCCTGACCCACACAGGAATAGAGAGGCAGCACAGATGTCTGCTGGGCAGATCCAGGCTGGCTGACTCCACTTGATCCCTCTTGCTCCAGTCTGGATCTCTGGATAAAGGCAGATTCAGTGGATGTTCTTTCAGAGGAGAAATCAGTCCCTAGGCTATTGGTACCCTGTCCTCTGTAGGAGCAACATCTCATTCCTTCCATACCGTCTCCACTCTCCTGCAATACCTTCCTGCTAAACAGAGCTAAGTTCCCTTCTCTCTACATGAATTGTTTGAAAGATAAGTTATCCATTCGTTTCCTCACTTATTCATTTTTATATAACAGTTACAAACCATTGCATGCCACATGCCACTCCACCCCTAAATAAATAACCACGAAAGATTGGTACATATGATCACATTTTTTAAAAGACATGTGAATAATGTTTATAACAGCTCTATTAATATTAGCACAGGGCTTCCGTGGTGGCGCAGTGGTTGAGAGTCCGCCTGCCGATGCAGGGGACGCTGGTTCGTGCCCCGGTCTGGGAAGATCCCACATGCCGCGGAGCGGCTGGGCCCGTGAGCCATGGCCGCTGAGCCTGTGCGTCCGGAGCCTGTGCTCCGTAACGGGAGAGGCCACAGCAGTGAGAGGCCTGCGTACTGCAAAATAATAATAATAATAATAATAATAATAGCACAAATTGAAAACAGCCAAAAATGGCTCCCATGAAAAGAACGTGCATGTTAATAGCGACACAGAGCGAAGTGAGCCAGCCATCATCTCTTCTCTCTGTGGGCACACAGTCTACCAGAGCAGGAAAGTAGAATGAATCTGTCTACTTCACACACGCATCCTTTATGAGCCCCATCCCCCAACAGGAGTTTTACTTTCCTTGGCTTTGTTACACTTTTCATTGAGGAATTACATACATGGCAGAAGGTGCCCAGATCTTAAATGAACAGCTCAATAATTTTTCATATCTGTGTAGAACATTTCCAGTATCCTTAAGGCTTTTCCATGCCCTTTCCCAACTCAGAACACACCATGAATTAACCACTATTTTGACTTCCAACACCACATATTACTTTTGCCTATTCTTTTTTAAAAATTTTATTATAGTTGATTTACAATGTTGCATTAGTTTCTGTGGTACAGCAAAGTGTATCAGTTATACATATACATATATCCACTCTTTTTTGGATTCTTTTCCCATATAGGTTATTACAGAGTATTGAGAAGAGTTCCCTGTGCTCTATGGATGGACCTAGAGATTGTCTTACTGAGTGAAGTAAGTCAGACAGAGACAGACAATGTCATATGATATCGGTTATATGTGGAATCTATAAAAGTACAAATGAACTTATTTATAAAACAGAAATAGAGTCACAGAAGTAGAAAACAAACTTATGGTTACCAGGGGGAAAAGTGGGGGTAGGGGTGGGGAAGGATAAACTGGGAGACTGGGATTGACAAATACATACTACTATATATAAAATAAGTAACTAATAAGGACCTGTTGTATAGTACTTTGCCTATTCTTTAACTTCATTTATGTAGAATCATAAAGTGTATTTTCTTTTAAGGCAGTGGCTGCTTTGCTTAATATCACATCTGTGTGAGTCACTCAAGTTATCACGTTAGTTTATTTTGTTGTGTAGCGTGTCATTGCATATAGAGATCGTAATTTACTTTTTCATTCATTTCGGGTAGACTTTGAGGCTGATGCACATTCTCAGACATCATGGTGAAGGAGCAAGTCCTTGTAGTCATTCTCTCTTCTACTGAGTCCTTCAGAGTCAGGGAAAGACCCTGAATTTCAGAGTCAAACCTGTTCGGCCAAGTGCAAGTTGCAGAAAAAACATATGTAAATAAATATGTAATGAAAAATTTTATTCCGAATATCTCATCATCTTGCCACATCCCACATCTCTCCACACTCTGCATCTTCCTTATAAAAACCGTATATGGACACATTTTCCACCTTTTAACTCAGGATACGTTAGATTCTTATATACTTGTTGAGCAGTTGAAGTAATGAGCGTGGCTTCCCATCATACCTAGATCCCAGTTGTATTAATGAGCATCTTTGCAATTTCTCATATGGATTATATTAGCCTAGTTGGGAGATCATCGTAACTTCTGATATGTGTAGAGTATATTTTAATTGACACTGAATTTTTATACAGATCATTTCATTTGATTCTTGCAACAACTCTCTAAGATGGAAAGCAGAGACACCATTATCCTCATTTTACAGAGATAGAAGCTTTTCAATTAATATTTATTAAATGTCTACTCTATGGCATCACTGTTCTGAATGCTGCAAATATAAAGTTGAGCAAAGCACATTTCCCCCCTTAAGAAATTAATATTCTGTTGCGGAAGATAGATAGATAAACTAAATTAAAATACAAAATGGCATAGGAACGCTAAAACACCATAGCATTTTACATGCATGAAAATAATAAATGTTATATTGTATTATTATTCAAGAATTTTTTGTTTTGTTTTGTTTTGTTTTTGTTTGTTTTTGTTTTTTTGTGGTATGCGGGCCTCTCACTGTTGTGGCCTCTCCCATTGAGGAGCACAGGCTCCAGACGCGCAGGCTCAGCGGCCATGGCTCACGGGCCCAGTCGCTCCACGGCATGTGGGATCTTCCCAGACCGGGGCACGAACCCGTGTCCTCTGCATCGGCAGGCGGACTCTCAACCACTGCGCCACCAGGGAAGCCCCAAGAATTTTTGATAATCAACTCCACATGGGGAAATCAGATGTAATGCATATTAGATATGAAACGTGAAGAAAGAGAAAGAATTCATCAAGAAGACCTTGGGGAAAAGGAAGGGAGGCATTCTGAATAGAGATAACACCTGTGCAAAGGCCTGGTGGCATTATATAGTTGGCAGCATCAGCCCAAGGTCATGCAAATATTTAAAGACAAAGCTTAGGTTCAAATTCAGTGCTATTTCTACAGGATCTTTCCCCCCAGTTATAAGTGTTTAAACTCTGACCAATGCTGCCTTGAGCTTTCTGAATGAAATACTGTTTGACCAATGGCCTCTAAAATGAGTGCACACAGCAAATCATCAGCATTTTTTATTTCAAGTCATATTACATCTGGGAAGAAATTGCTCTGTACTGACAAATCGCAACAGTTATGAACATAGTAATAACATAACAAGAATAATCAAATGCAATTGAAATGAAAATGCATCAATTCAAGCTGGGTTTCAGCTCTTGTAATGTTCATTCAAGTTTAATGTCCTTTATGATTTTCTGGAAGCTATGATAGACTGCTTCTGCCATTTGATTTTGTTTGGGAATTTGTGTTCCCAACCACAGCCTCAAATTTTTATGAGGAAAACTAACCCACATTCTGTCATCTGGTCATAGGAATATACAAACTAAGCTAGGGCTAGGGTAATTAAGGTTGGGTAATATATATTCATGCTCAATCTATTATCATCATCAGGCTCAAATTGAACTAGTGTAAGAAGATGTATAAATAACCTTTGAGAATCAATTTGCTCAAAATTTGGTTATTTTATTACTTCTTTTATTACTTCTCTGAGGCTGATCAGAGATGATAGAATCTTGCCCAGTGTTGATGGTCCCATTCTGGCTGCCCTGGCCGTTATTCTTGGTTGGTTACAGTTTTTGTCATTGATTTTCTATTTTTTAAAAAGGTAGGTGGTATCTGCTAGGAAGTGAGTGGGTGCTACTGGACTTGTTTTGAAGCTGCATTTTTTAACTGAGATTAAAAGGCTGGAGGAAAAGATGAGGGTGTTTGGTGGCACAGCTAGAGATCTCGACCCATATCGCTCCTCAGTGCCACTGATTTTAGAGTTCAGGTTTCCCTTTTCTTGCTTGTAAATGGGCTGAGCCTCTCCCCCTGGTTGATTGTATGTTGTAGTTAAATCTGCTGTGGACACATTCTGTAAATAACAATGAAAGAAGACATTTTGGGTATGTGACAACTCATATCAGCAAAGATTTTAACATTATCCTCCCTGGCTTCTCTTTCATTATTTTTCTGTGCAGAGAAAACAGCAAAACCTTTCTGCTCTCTCTGATAGACTAAAATTGTAAGCCCACTGCAATAACTGATTTTCTAACCAACCATCTTCTCGACAAAGAAACACAACGTGAAAGCACTAGGTTGATAAGCTGCTAAAAGTTTGTTATCAAATCCATTTAGTTTGACTACATGTCCTAGGAATGTACTTCTCATTAGCCTCTGTGCCAAGCATGTAGTCCAGATATAACTAGGTGATTCTGTGAGGAGAGAGGATGGTCTCTAGAGCCTCCCTCCCCGCCCACCGCCCCATCTGGTTCTTAGTGGAAATAATAATGAATCCACTCTGATTCACTTATACTACTGTGACATCAGATACTCTTCGCAAACTATAGCCTGGGACCAAATCCAGCCAAGTGGCTCTTCTATTTTTTGTGTGTGTGTGTATTGTTTGTTTATTTTTTTAAGTGCACATATAGCATTTATTACAAAGATACAGTGGTGTCTCATGAATGCTGGATAGAAGACAAGCCTTTAAAAGGCACTCAAATTATCACTCAATGGTAAACTTCACTAACTCAATGTTTTCCTCCGGTTTTGCTTCCTTCAGGTCACTGCCTGTTTTTGGAAATAAAGTTTTATTGGAACACAGTCACACCCATTCATTTTATGGCCCAATGGCAGAGTTGAATGAATAGTAATGACAGAGGCCATAGTTTGCCTGCAAAACCTAAAATATTTACCATTAGCCCTTTACAGGAAAAATTTGCCAACTCCTCTATTCTAAGGAGCTTCAGGCATAATGATCTTACTCCCTTACATTATTTACAGAAATAAAATATTCATTTCTGGGAGTTTAAATATTATATTTTTTTTCCTTGCAGTTCAAACCTACCAAAGAAATAGGTGAAAGTTAGCCCACTAAATTAACCAGAAGTCCATAGTCATAAGAAATAGAAACGGATTATTTGTTCTACTCTTACTATTACTGTTATTATTATTAGCATGCATTAGCTATGAGAATGTCACTATGCAGAACACCTTTAAAGTATCTCCTGTAGTCCCCCCATCAACCTTATGAGACAGGTAATGCTATCAGGCCCATTTTATAGATGAGGAAATTGAAACTCAGCACTGCCACATAATTTGCCCACGAAACACACTTCCCCAAGTACATGATAGCCAAAAACCAGAGTCTAAGCCTTTTTGACCCCAAAGCTTATGATTTTAACTACAAAGCTGAGCAGCCAAATGAAGTGTGTTCCATAGAGTTTCATTCAGTAACTTTAAATTCATTTGATCACAGTGAATCCAACATTTATTTGAACTCCCCACTTACTCAAGGCACTATGGTAAATACCAAACGATACAGAACCATTAATCTGACACAGGTATGTTTTTAGGGAGCTCAGTTTTGGTTAACATGTGCTCCCCTTTAAACAGTAAATACTCCATAAATAGTAAAACTTCATTCTTACCTCCAGCTGAGTCTCTTTTTTTAGTTTGCTCTCTTCTAACCCTTAGCTAAATAAACTGGTTTCAGTGGAGTTGTTCCTGATGTATAGCTGTAGCACTCTTTGAACATCCTTTCTTAGAGAATGTAAATTTGGCTATTAGGAGAGTAAAGGGTTATATTTTTGAATTATAAGGCATCACAATATTAGAGTGCTAGGGAGGAAGAAATTTTACTCCACCCTTCCAGGTTCTTCTGGCTGGTCTAAGAATTAAATTGATGAGACAGATTAACAGGAGAAATTTTTTTTTTAAAGTTTGATAACATGTATATACGGGAGAAACTCAGGAAAACTAAGTAACTCACCAAAATGACCTGAACCCTCACCTTAAATACCACCTTCAGCTAAAGATAAAAGAGGATGTTGGGGGTAGTGGTTTGGGACTTCAAAGGGGAGAAAGGCAATTCACATGGAGATGGAAAAGGAGATGTTTGGTCAATGTTTGATCAAATGTTTGCTGGGCTTTGCAGAGACAATGGGACAAAGTCAATTCCGATCTCTCTGTGTTTCCCTCACCACACCTAAGCCGTATTCTTTGCAGATATCTCTGGTGATAACTCTTCTCCAGGAAGAGGCCTTTTATCTAAATTATTTGAGGCAATTAAGGGGGAAGTGGCAAGAAACACCTCCTGAGGCTTCTGTTTCTTAAAAATAATCAGCCTAAATTAATCCTCGTGTCAAGTTTGAGGTAGTGGAATTTTGCTCTCCTACAAGAGGGAAAACTGAATATGGGTCAGGGGTGGCCTTATAGAAAGTGGCATGAGTGCCCTGAGTGTCTGGATAACTAAAAAGATGAGAGGTAAGAGAAAAACCAAGAAATTGAACCAGGTGGCCCTCAATAGCAAACTTGCTTATTGAGTGATTTAATCAAAATCAAGCTGAATGGGGTATTTGGTGAGAAGTTGAGTGAGTGCAGTGGCAGTTTCAAATATTTCTAGTCTGTGTTGCTGTTTGTGGAAGGTCCAGTTGATTAGAAGGCTACGTCAGGTCCTGAATCAATGAAGCACACTGTGTGATGTAACTCAGGAAGCTGAAACAATAAGAAGGGTGACACAATGTCACCTCCAGGGTTGCCCCTGGTAGAACATTTCAGGGAGGTGACCACGTGGGTGATTGGTCTTATTTTGCCAGCTCCTCTGCCACTCTGGTATGATGATCCATCATCTCTAGTCTATTCGATGTTATCTTGGGGCCCAGTCACCCCTATTCCACACCCCATCTCAGCAACAACGAGGCCATTTCTGGGCCTGGGACTCTCTCAAATTTCTTAATGAGAGAATGTCAAGTCAGTAAAGGGGAAAAATGCTTTCTTCTGCTTTTATGCTACCAACTTTCATTTGTCCTGATGTCATTGTCTTCAGTGTTCTGGATCTCATCTGAAGATGCCAAGCTGAAAATAAGGGCTTTGAATCCACCAAGACTCTCTTTAAAGTTAATGTTTTAAAAAAATATATAGCCTCTTAGTCAGAAATGGGTACAGTACTAAAGCCATCAGGAGAAATGAAGACTGACAGTTTAATTTCACTAAATACTGTAAGAGAAAGGATGTCAGCCACAATGACTGGTGGGCCTGCCCTGGGTGATAGTGATGGACTGTGCAGGAGAAAATTGATAGTTACTTTTTAAAAATCTTTTCAAGACTTTACATGGAAAAACCTGGAGTGACTCCTCTGGGTGAGGACTTCAGGCTATATTTTGCTTCTTTCCCCCTGATTTCATTTTACCTCGTAGGCTAAATTGGACTTATTTATTTATAAATGCACAAAACAAAATTCTAAAATGCCTTTTTGTGTTCATCTTGCCTGGGCAGCATGCCCTCTGTGCATCCTCAGCTCGTACCGTCTTTGAGGATGATGCCTCGGCAGTGACAAGTTCATTTACAAGGCTCAGGTCTTCTCCATTCAGATGCTTCTCAATTTAGAATCCATCAAACACATCAGGTGCAAGAGGTTTGACATTACTGCAATAGGCAAATAACACATACCGTGTTCTGATTTTTGCGTGGAGACAGGGACTGCAACCTTGGAATTAATCGCGGAGGGCAAGTTTACTCAATGGGAAAAGCATGACCAGTACCACATATGGAAAACAAAGACTCCACACTGTGGGAAAGCAATAATAAAAATAGGAACTTCAGACAGTTTAACCTGCATGTAAGTAAATTAGAGCATAGTTAGAAGAGTGAGTTTTAAGGTGGGGATTGTATGTGGAGAGAATCTGTCAAAGGACAGGGCGTCCAGGAAGCAGACTCTACAGGAAATGTTTAAAGGAACACTATTAGTCAACACCTGTGGAAGAAGTGAAGGAAGCAGAATTTTCAAGGAAATATGGGGTTGCGATGCAACCGTAATAGAGGACTCAGCTGATCTTATGGGGAACCCTGGACTGAGATGACCCTGCAGAGTTCTTCCAGTTTGGGATAAGAACGTGCTGAGCTTTTATACCCACATCTCTACCCTCAGGGTAAAGGATGTGACATTAGGAATGGTGTTTCTATTCAGCCTATGGTGTGATCTGATGGATACTCAGCTGTAAAATCTTAGTCTCCAAAACTGCTGGCAGCTGGAGCAATGAGGGCTTCGGTCCTGAAGTGGGGGAATTAGAAGGTGTAGTGCAGCATCTGTGGCAGCTTTCCCCATGAGTCACCCAGATTCACTTTCTTCATTTAAGTACTGGAAGCTACTCCTTCAAGATTCTGGTGGCTGCTTTCCCCAAGGTAAGCTCACAAGAAGAAGGATAGCAGGACCAATGACCCCTACCACTGCGGCTTTTCTTCAGGTCACAAATATACTTGTCACCTCCCTCTTCTGTTATCCATTCTAGATTTCCCTTTGCTTGTCCAGGTGACTTACTTAGTAGGGTAACCCAGATCCTTATTCCTTAGAGCTTGAGACACTTCTCTCAGGCTGTGGCTATGGTGCTTGTTTATTAATTACCGACATTGGTATCAAAAGACAACTGTGTGGATCAGTAGGGTGAATACATCATATCTCTGCCTGCCTCCAAGATAGAAAACTATCTCTACTTCCTCCCAGTGAACAGGGTCATTACCACTGTCATGGTGGTGACTCTTTCCCTTGCTTGCTGGCCTCTCAAGGGGCTCAAAGTGACTGGGTATCAGCCAAGGGCTATTGTTTTTAAAGATTAATACATTACTGCAAATTATAAAGTCTAGCTCCAGAACCCAAGGGTGATACATTGTGAATCTTCTATTTATGCTTACCAGAATATCCTGAGCATCTTCTCTTACCACAATCACTTCTAAGACATACGGCCTGGCATGTCCTATAGACGAGGCAGCAGGGCTGCCTGCACCAAAGCCTGGTCCTGCTACAGGGCCCTTTCCTGATGCCTTTGATGTGATCTGATGTGACTGTGGGTCAGTGCAGTATTCCCAGGGGCAGAAGATGCTGCCTCCAAAACCCAAAGAAGTCTATCAGACATTGCGCTTCCTTCTTCGTGATTAGCACTGTGAGATGCGATAGCTTGTCCTTTACTTCGGAGGTGATGTCCTGGCATGCCTCACTGGATCCCAAAATAATTCACTGATATGGCAAGTTCCAGAATATTCATGGCCTTTATCTCTTGCTCTTTGAAGTGTATGTCTTTTACCAAGTCCCCAAGTGAACTTGTCACTTCTTCCTTATCTGGTCTGATTAGCCTGATGTCATGAATAAACTCATCCTTGTGATGCTCTGTGGGGTGTCCAGATGGCCTGGGTCTCCTCAGACTATGTAATAACACGGCGTAGGAGAGAGTAATGACCTTTGAGCTGCTCAGTGGGCCTAGGTCCCAGCTCAGCAGTACATTCTTTATTGCTTTGGTAAATGAATTGTCTTTCAAGTCTTTCCAAGCAATAATATTCATCTGGTGGATTTTCAGGACTTATATGGCATAGAACTCTAACAAATCTACTTCTCTGAGTCTTTTGAGTCCTTCATCTACCTTCTCCCACAAAAATTCTGGCATTCTACACACAGACAGGGATCATTGCTGACTCCACCTTCTCAGAGAGTACTCCCATATCAATAAACTCTCCAAAATCCAACCCCGTATTCTGCCACCCATGATCTAGCACCTCAGAATTTTGTCCCATTCTGTACTGTCCCAATTTCTGCCTGTATATGCTTAGTAGATCATGCAGCTCTTTTTAAAATAGTTTCTTTCCTCCCTTAATAATCTCAGCATTCCCTGGCTGGTTTATGTCATGCACTAACCCTAGTTATTGATCTAGTAGCCAAGTGTGGAGCTTCTGATTAGCACAGCAAAGTCTTCTACATAATCTTCAAGTAAGAGTTGGGGCGGGGATAACAGTGAGAAGTGATACACTTCTTATAGGCACAGATAATTTGAATGAATCCAAGGAATCAACAATTTTTTTTTTTTTTTTAGTTCATTAATCCAATCCCATTTCTCAGAATCCTATTCCTTTCCAAATAAGATCCTGACCTTGGCTTAGCCAAACTGTCAGGTCTGAGACCCCACCCTTTATGAAGCTACTGGTCTTATGAGTAAGTCCTGGGAATTGTCCTCATCTTTTTCAGCCCTCCAGCAGCAGGAGATATGAATCTGATTAAATGCTATCTAGCAGGTCCTCTGGCTTTCATTCTTAGCTTTTAATTGCTGGTCACTTGGCCCTTAGCCTTTCATTATCTTTCTTCAAAGCATCTATTGCATTGAGGAACAGTGTCCTTCTAGCTCCCATTTCCCAGTATTTCTCAAATGATTTATGTATTGTACCTGCTAGTGCATTTATTTTTACAGTAGCATCTCAGTTCATCACGAGTAAAGTTTTAAAGTTGTGCTGCTACCTTGCTCCAGGGCCTGTCGATGCTCCACATCACACCAGGGATGTGGTCCTCATTGTCACCCTGCAAATGGGCACTTCAGCTCCAAAAACTCTCGTTGGAGGACCTGCTCTCTCAGACCACTCCTGGACACAACTGTCACAGGTTTTGTTCCTGGGAGTCAGATTCTGAGGTGGAGATTGAGGTGCAGGAAATGTATAGGGGAGTACTGTTGGAACCATCTCCTGTGGGGGACGTGAAGGAAGTAAGACTGGAGAGAGGGAGAATTTGGGCTGTGAGGCAGTCACAAAAAAAGGCCTGAGAAAATCCTCCAGGAAACTCTGATGGTCATTTAGAGTTTTCCCAAATTGGGGGAAGGGGACTGGGCCTTTATATCACACATCTACCAGTCATTACATGTGGATGCCCCTGGTAAGGCCAATGTGATCTACCATTAGTGAAGGATAGTTTCTGGAGAGGTCCCAGTGATAAGCTGCTAGTAGCTCTCAGCCTCTGAGAAAATGGTTGCTCCAGCCCTTATCAGGAGAATATACACAGCACAACATCCAACATCAGAACAGAAATAACTATATGATAATGAAAATGTGTTCAGCACTGGGACAAGGGTGAGGCCAGTGAGGACTCATGAGCAAAACTTAAGGGGGCACCAAAAAAGTGAATAACCAAAAGAAATAATTTTCTAATCCAATAATGTTTTAATCAAAATTAATGAAAAAACATTGATGAACAAGATATCAAATCTTTTTTGTTTGTTTGTTTGTTTTGTTTTTTTAGTTTTTTTGGTGGTACGCGGGCCTCTCACTGTTGTGGCCTCTCCCGTTGCGGAGCACAGGCTCCGGACGCGCAGGCTCACCGGCCACGGCTTACGGGCCCAGCCGCTCTGCAGCATGTGGGATCTTCCCAGACCGGGGCACGAACCCGTGTCCCCTGCATCGGCGGGCAGACTCTCAACCACTGCGCCACCAGGGAAGCCCAAGATATCAAATTTTTATCAAAAGACAGGACGAGTATTACTGGTTTGTCTTTTGTCTCAGGTTCTAATATGGCTTGGCACTGCACTGACGTGCATGATTGGCTTTGTTTTATTTGTTGATAATAACTCCTTCAAATATAATTAACTGTTCATTAACTCTGGAAATGGTGAACATAATAATGAAATCACAGCAAAAATTTGCTGAGGATCATTTATACAAGGGATTGATCTAGAGACTTCAGTAAAGCACAAGCTCCAATATTTGCAAGACAGGTCTTATATTCCCTGTTTTACAGAGAAAGCAGAGATGATCCAAGAGATTAACAATTTTTATGAACAGGAAATATCCATTTTTACACAAATCATGGTTGATGTTTTAAAATAAATCAATGTCATTATTTTACAGTCACACTGCAAATTCAGGAAATGACTCAGAAACTTTGATTAAACTTCACACCAGCTACTACAAAATATCAGGTGTAAATGAGAAAACGTTTTTACTTGACCTGTGATGTGTGACAACCAGAGCTCTGGAGGCCCTTACCAGCCCTGCTCTTGGGGAAAAAAAAATACTTTGGGATTCCAGGTCCATATTAAATTCCATATTCTTAAGAATCCCCTAGGCAGCCCACACTGACTACCATTTCTCCATCGTTACAGTCACCATGAAACTTTTCACGTTCTTCAGAACACTTTTCACAGAGTGCTGGGAGTTAGAATTACCTCAGGTTATGTATCTTTTCTCCACTACATCATGAACTCTCAGAAGGTAGCCTGATTCATTTATCTTTGTCTCACATACAAGGTAAAGGGTCAATGAATATATGTTGAAAATCATTGAAATAATAGACGTACTATGTTTGCCCCTCTCTGACTGTCTCTCTCCACTCTTCCTCTCCTTCTATGTCTCTCTCTCTCTCTGTATGTATGTAGACACACATCCACACTTTTGGTCTGTGTTCTCTTTAGAGAAAATTAAATTAATTCTGAACGTTCTATCTGTATTAGCTTTCTAGTTGTGATCTATTCAAAAAGAAGACTAGAAAGAGACAGAAAAAAAGGAACTGCCTTTAAGTCTTTTTTTAACTAAATTGGATTTTTAAAACACATAATAGACACACTGTACACATCTCACTGGCAACATTAATTAAAGAGGTGTGAAAAATGAAAATAGATTGTGTGTGTGTGTTTCTTAGATTGGATTCCCCAGAAACAGTTCCTGAGATGAAGAGTTGTGTGCAAGTGATTTATTAAGGACATGATCCCTGGAGAAATTAGGCAGAGAGTGGAGGATAATAGCAAGACAGAGGAGGAGGGAAAGCCAGAGAAATCATGATTATCGGCCATGACGTGGCGTCAGCCTGATTGCATAGGGCCCTCTGGAACACAGATTTACAACTCAGTTTGCCCCATTTCCAGGCAAGGAAGTTATGATTCCTAGTCCTGTCAGTCAACAAGGGCTACTAGTGAGCTAACAGCTTCCAAGCGTTTCTGGTTTTCTGCACCTACAGAGGAAGAGACTCCAGTAGCCCAAAGTCTGCAGAAAATCACAGGGTAAGCCATTAGAAGCAAAGCACATAGAAGCTGGGGGAGGGCACACAAAACAGTAAAATAAATACAAGAGAACAGAAACAAGACACCACCAGCACCCAGTTTAGTCTACCACCTAACGCCATTAAAATCCACCCCTTTCTTACATTACATTAACTCTGTCCTGTGATACATCTTCAAGATTGTGGTTGGTCACCATTTTTGAAGGAAAATTTCAAAAGGAAGTTTAGCAAGATGAAATTCAGCCCCCGACGCTGCAGTTAATCTCCAGGGTGTAACTGGAATTCATACTCTCTGGCCCCCCAAGTTAGCTGACCTAGTCAACATTCCATTTACCCTTTGCTTGTACTTCTGTTGGTCTAGGTAACTGATCACATGGCACCATACAGACCTTAACTACTGAGGCATCTAAACCCCAGGTTACTGTTTGCTTTTCAGACTATGTCCACTGTAATTACCCACTCAGGAAGAAACCTGGTTAAGAAATCATCAGGAGACCCTAGATGGATCATCTGAATAACTTATTCCTCCTACCACCTTCTTGTAGCAGCAACTTTATCTCCTCATGAGAATGAGGGTCCACTACTCCCATTAGGATGGTACCTCCCTTCTTTGCCTTCTCTGGTCTGTGGTCATGAGGAGACCAAACTGATCAGGTAGCCGTGATTGCTTTAAGTTTAGTGAGACTCATGACGTGTCTCCTGCTGTTAAGTTCCCTACTCATGGAATCAGGACCTCTCTTACACTGTCCAATATGGTAGCCCCTAGCCACACGTGGCTACTGAGCCTTTGAAATGTGGTTAGTGCAACTGAGAAACACAATTTAAACTTTACTTAATTTCATTAAGTTTAAAATTAAATTTAAAAACAGTGTAAATTTTTTTGGGTGTGAAACACAAATGGGGTGGTAGCATTTCACTTTAGGAGTCAAACACGTAAGATATTATCGCTTTGTTATAGTGCTCATTTAAGTTTTGTGTGTAATTTCCAGTATTATACATAAATGCATTAACAATCTAGGTGGTATCAACAGATTAACTTAATTAGAAGTATTTTTTCCTACACATTGATGGAACATTTTGATGTGCTTATTTGAATATGTCATGCAGAAGGCATGAATTAAGAGATACCTATGTGAATTATAACTGGTAATTAAATTAAAGTACCTATTATTTTATTGCAATATAGTTAAGTTATCTGTTATGTTTTAAAATGAATATGAAGGAAATTTTGCATTTAAAATGTAGGTATATGAGAATACAGTGGGGGGCGGAACTACAACGGCAGTTGGTTGATTCTGCAGATGCAGAACTTGCAGATAACAAGGGCCACTATATATTTATTGGGGGAAAAAAAATCCATGTATAAGTGGACCCATGCAGTTTAAATCCATGTGGTTCAAGGGTCAACTGTACTTCTTCAACTTTAAATTTTATAAAATTTAAATCCAGATCAGATATCTCTGATGAAAATTTAGTATCCAAATTGAGATGTGCTTTAGAAATAAAATACATACCAGATTTTGAAGGTTTAGTGTGGAAAAAAGGAATGTAAAATATGTTGTTAGGAACTCAATATATAATTATAAAATGTTTAAGTAATATTTTGAATATGTTTGTTTAAGTAAAATTTACTACTAAGCTTAATTTCACAGATTTCTTTTTATTTTTAAAATATGGTTACTTGATAATTTTAAATTATTTACAAATATTGCATTATATTTCTGTTGGAAAGTACTACTCAGATATGGGAAGCACAAATGCATTGAATAGTGCACTAGAAGTGATGGTGAATAGGTCCATTTCTACTTTCATCCTTGGTTCCCATTCCCATGTATTCTAATTATTGAGGAGACACTGTTTAAAATATATAGTTCATCCTAAAAGACACAACCCTACCTTATAAGACATCATCTACAAGTTGTTGCTTTAGCTGCTACTTTAAAAGTTCATTCCAAACCTCTGTTAAGCCAAGAGTATATTATAGGACCATGGATTTCATGGTCAGTGCCTACGTCTGTTTGTTCTTGCCTACTTCTGTTCTTTCCTTGATTTGAGGTGGTACTATCCACTGTCTGATATTGTTGATTCAAACAATGCATTGTGGTCAGGGAACATACTTTGAATGCTCTCAGTCTCGTTAAGTTCATTGAGACTTATTTTATGGCCCAGAATATAGTCTATCTTGGTGAATGTTCTGTGAGCACATGAAAGTAGTATGTCTTTTGTTGTTTGTGGCTTGAATATTCTCTTAATCATGCAGGTTGACTTTCCTATTGAAGATATCTATAAACTTGCTGATTTTCTTTCTACTTGTTCTACCATTAACTGAGATAAAAGTATTTAAATCTCCAGCAATAATTTTGTATTTGTCTATTGCAATTTTTAGTTTGTTAGCACTGGTTTTGTGTTTTATGAAGCTCTGTTATTGCGTATATGCACATTTAGACTTGTTATATCTTTTTGTTGAATTGACTCATTTATTATTATACCATATTTATTCCCAATAATATCTCTTGTCCCGAAGTATACTTATCTGATAATAATATAACTACAGTACATAAGAAAGGTACTGTGTTTTCAAATTATATTATTTTAGAGCCTTTTTTTATTTAAGCCTCCTATCAGTGTCTTCATATATAAAATGCTTCTTAAAAAGAGTACTGTGCATAGTTGGTTCTTGTTTTTGTTATCAGGATAATACTATCTATCTTGTAATTAATGTGTTTAGAACATTTATATTTAATGTAATTATCAATATAGTTGGATTTCAGTCTACTCTCTTGCTATTTGTTTAACTACATCTAGATTTTTTCTTTCCCTAGTTTCTTTTGGATTGATTATATTGTTCAGTATTTCACTTTAACTTCAATATTGGTTTATCAGCTGTACAGCTTTTGTCTTTTTAATTTTAATAGCTGTTGCACTACGTTTTCTAATACGCACGATTAACAGTCTTCAAACGATATTATACTATTTCATGTATATTTTGAGAACCGTCAAATGTTCAATTCCATGACTTCATTTTGGGGTTATTGATATAAATTATACTTTTACATATTTTATAAATCATAAATAGTAATCGTTTTTGCTCTCAGTAGTCAATATTTTTAAATTTTTTTAAAAGGGAATACAGTGGTTTTTTTACACTTACCCACATATTAATCATTTTTATTGCCCTCCCATTCATTTGTGTAAATCCACTTTTCCATCTGGTATCATTTTCCTTCCTCTAGAAAAATTCTTTTAATTATTTATTTTAATTTAAGTCTACTGGTGACAAATTATATCATCTATTTTCAAATTCAAAATAATTACTACTTTGCCTTCATTACTGAGGAATACTTTTGCTGCATAAAATTCTGTATTATATAGAATTTTTTTCTTTCAGGGTTTCTGGCTTGCTGTGTATCTGACAAGTAGTTGGCAGTAATTCTTATCTATTTTCTTCTACACCTAATATACCTTTTTAAAAAAATTTTTCCTTGAAATGCTCTGTTTATTACTGACTTTCAGCAGTGTGATTATAATTTAGCCTGCAATGGGTTTCTTTGTGTTCATCTTACTTAGAATTTGTTGAGTTTCTTAAATTTGTGCCTTTATGATTTTCATCAAATTTAAATTTTTTTCTGACATTTCCTCACATTTTTTTCTGTACCATATCCAACTTCTGGGATGCTCCAAAATCACATGCAAGGGCATGCTCATTGGGTTACAAATAACTACATCAGGAGTGGACACCTGAGTCAACAGGGTCCAATAAGAATTTCTCTCCTCAAAACTGTAATTCCTATGAGTTTCCTTTAAGCACTTGAACTGGAGAGACATAAGAAATGAGAGGGTCCTGACTGGGATATGTGCATGGAATAGCTCAGAAAACCTGTCTGTATACAGCATAAGGACAATATGCATAGGAAAATAGACAGGAAAAGCAAGAGGAAAAAGAAGAGCGACAGAGTAGCAGCTTTGGTTCCTAAGGCTTCCAGATCTGATTGAAGACCTTCACTAAGCCCAGGTGCAACATCAACACTTGGGTTCAAAAAGATATCCTTGAGACCTTCCAATACGTTCCCCTCATTTGCTAAGCTAGAGGAGCTATAGAGTTGGAAAGTCATTGTTTTGCAACCATCATAGTAAAGATTGGATCAGGCAAGAATCATCAATGAATGCTAAACCTATGGGAAAATTTTGATGAGAACCAAGATATTTGCATCAACTTACAGAGGCTCCCCACCGAATGTTTATTACTTACAATGAGGAAAAGAAATATACACACATAGTGCAAATATCAGACAATACTATGACTGAGTAATCAAAACCTATATTATCAGCGAGGGAGATATGGACATGATGTGCCTCAGGAGGTGATACCCTGAGAAAAACACAACCTCACCTATATAGTTTTCTGGTATCCTAATCAAATCATGAGCAAACCTCAGGCAAAGACAAAAGGAGCACTAGTTTATTTAATAAAGGGAGATAATGACTGCATGTTAATGTTATTTAAGCAAACAGGCTGTGGAAATGTTCCAGATTAAAAGAGGCTAAAAAAAATATATAACAGCTTGATGCGATACTTGACTATAGACTGGATTCTAGTTTGCAGGGGAAATAATGCTCTAAAGCACATATTGGGTCAACTGATGACCTTGGAATACAAACAGTATTAGATGAAAATATGGTACTAATGTTAAATTTACTGATGCTGATAATTGTATTACAGTTATGTTAAAAATTGTAATAATCATTAGTAACAGAATAGTTATTCTTATTGTGATCATTACTATTTATTGAACATACACTGTACTGAAAGCTTTATGTAAAAGTTTTTTGTCCTTTTCAATCTTCACAAAACCCAGAGAGGAAGACAATTGAGTAAAGGTTTGTCCTTGTAAAGATTTTCCAATGTGGGTATCTCTGGGATTACAGGCAGCTGATTATTGAATCTGGACAAGTGAAAACATCTCTGTTATGAAATGTAGTTTAATTCTGCTGGAAAACAAATTCTGTCCCTCAAACCTAAGCACATCAGGATGGAATTAATGTAACCAGGATGAGAGGTTTAGGAGGGTGTACTTGCTGTCATGTGAAGTGGGGATTTGGGAGGGGGTTCAGAAAGCATTAACTTGTTACTTGGTAAAAAGAGGAAAAAGGCAGTACAAGTTGGTCATGTTCAGAAGGGCAATATAAACCCTGAGATGTGCCTGCTTCCAGAGCCAGCTCTGGCACTAATCAGATTTGTTGTATGTCCCCTTGAGTAGATTGCTTGACTCTCAAAGACTGACTTTCTTTACTTGTAATTGATAGTGTGAGAAGGTTTCATCAGATGTGTGGTTCTTAACACTGGCTGCAGAGTCAAATCACCAGGGAAGCTTGACAAAGTAAAACAGCACTAGGCCCAATGCCAGGCAGCCCAATTAAATCATTCTCTGGAGGGTGGAGTCTGGAGATATTTATATCCCCAAGTGATTTTTGTTCCTGTTGTTGAGGTATTACTTACATACAAATCTTAAGTGTACAGTTCAATGAAGTTTTACCATGTATACGCCTGTGTAATTACCTCCTGGATCAAAAATAGAGTAGAACAATTCCACCACTCTGAAAGACTCAAGTTCTCTCGTAGTCAATACTCCCCACCAAGGTAACCACCATGCTGATTTCCAACTCCATAGATCAGTTTTACTAGTTTTTAAACTTAATATAACTGGAGTTAAACAGTATGTCTTTTTTTTCCGTCTGGTTTCTTTCACTCAGTATTAAGCATGTACAATGTATCCATAATGTTCTGTGTAATTTGTTCATTTATTATTGCTCCACAGCATTCCACTATATAAATATCCCACAAGGTTTTAATCCATGTTATGGTTGATAGATATTTGAGTTGTTTCCAAAATCTTACATATTATAAATAATACTGCTGTGAACCTTCTTGTGCAAGTCATTTGGAAGATAATGGGTATGTACCTAGCAGGGGAACTGTTGGAGCACAGGGTAGCTCTTTATCTGCCTTTAGTAGGTGCCACCAAAACATTTTTCCAAGTAGCTGAGCCAGTGCACTTCCATCAGCAATGTATGACTTAACCAGTGTTCCCATCTCTTTATAAGTATTTGGTATTGTCTGTCTTTGTCATCTTAGGCCTTCAGGTGAGTGTGTCGTTGTATTACATTGTTTTGTTATTTGGGGGTTTTGGTTTGTTTGTAATCTCACTAGTGACTGGAGAATTGAGCACCTTTAAGCTTATTACACTATATGTATATCCTATTTGTAAAGGACTTTGTCGAGTTCTTTCTCCATTTTTAATGTAATTGTCATCTTCTTATGGATTTGTAGTTCTTCATCTATTCTGGATGAAAGACAGTTTTCAGATATATGTGTTGCAAATATCTTCACCAGGCAGTGGCTTGCCATTTTACCCTCTTAACAGCATCTTTTGATAAACGGAAGTTCTTAATTTGAATGACTGCTAACACTGGGCTCTCCAGACAGCAGGCTCTGAGAAAGTCTAGTTGTTTATATACTGTGTTTAGACCAACACAATGGGAAGGAGGGGAGAATGAGAGATGTCAGTTAATAATGCATACCCTATGGTCTCCACCAACCACGGGGAGCTCTGGAGCATATATTACCTCTTAGAGTTGTCCGGTGTTGGGCCAAAATGGCAGAAGTTTTATACCTCTGTCTGGATCAGTCATTGATTGTTAGTGCACCCTGGAAGAGCATGACCTTGGGCAAGGTGGCTCTCTATACTTGAGGCTGTCCCTAAAGTGAATTGCAGCTGAACACTGTCCATTGACAACCCTCCCAGTAACTGGTGCAACAAGTCCTTTCTTGAAGGGGAATCTGGATGTCGCATCCCTATGTCCACTTCAGTGTCCAAATCATAACTCTTTTATTTTATAGTTAGTACCTTTTGGGTTATATTTAAGAAATTTTTGCCTATTTCAATATTATGAAGGTTTTCTGCTATGTTTTCTTCTTGAAGCTTTTAAATTGATTTTGCATATTTAGGCCTCATGATATGTCTAATTTTTGTATATGGTGTGGGTTGAGTCAAAGTTGCTTTCTTTTGACGTGGATATCTAATTGGACCAGCACATATAAAAGACCATTGTTTTACCACTGCATGTCAGTAGTGTCTTTTTTATTTTAACCTGCGTCCAGAGTTGTGAATTGATTCTAGAGATGAATTTTAAGCTCTTTTTCAGGTCTAAAGTTCTAGGTACTTGATAATGGGTATTAGGGTATGAATGAAAGGAAGTTATACCTTTAGTTAACCTGAAAATGGTCAATAGCAAGGTATGTAACAAATAGAAGTTATGGCATCTAATAAATTTAGAGAAATGTTTTTGAGGCCAAACCAAACCTGATGAAATCATACGTGAGTTTGGAGAAAGGAAATTGAATTGGTAATGGAAGATTTGTTGGTTATGCGCAAGTTATGAAATACAGCTGAAACACATATAAAATAGGTTAATACTGGCAAAGTCCTTCGAGATTTATTTAGAGACAATTAGATGCACAATAGGGACGTTAATAAATTTTTCCTGTGGGCATCAGAAAATGCTTCTTAGAATGGGTAGCATTTTAATTAAGTATTTTAATAAAGAGTGGAAAATGGAGAATATGTACAAGAGGAACTCAGGATTGAAGTTTCAAGACTGAGACAGAAATTCTGTAAGCAAAGCTTTTCATTCCACCCAGCAGCACTGAAGTCTGAGTGGTGCTCCGTCTCCTCCCGGTTATTTCAACTCTATCATTAATCTTTTAAGAGTCATCTGAACGTAACGTCTTCTAGGAAGTCATCTCTTATTAGTCGGCCTTCCTAACCCATCACTGCTTGCCCCCATTATTTTACCGTATCAAACCCTCACCTAGGCTGTGAGCTTTACAAAGGAAAAGGCCATGAGTTATATATTCCTTTATTGTCTTGTTCCCAGTGCCTGTTACATGGCCTGGAACAAAATAGGCTAACACTACATTTTGTTATTTTGGACTATAATTTAATAAAGATACATCAAATGGAGTCATTTCCCAGCTCAAAAGCCTAAAATAGGGCTTGTCACACAGTAGGCTCACAATATTTCTCTAGTTAAGGAAAGTGAATCCTGCTCACGACATTTTTGTTTTAACACCATGGCGGTAATCATTTTACATTATATAAGTGTATAAAGTCATACATTGTACACCTTAAATTTACACAATGGTATATGTCAATTGCATGTCATTAAAGTTGGAAAAAATAAAGTATTTTTTTAAGTTTTAGAACAATTTAAAAAGAAAAGTGAAAGTGTGTAGGAATGATAATTTAATTCATCATGTTTGTGAATTAGAGAAGTGAGAGAAAAAGTCAAGTTTGAGTGGTACCAAATCATAGGGGTGCGGGGGGTTACCTTAAAATATCAGATCCCTACATTTGCTATTTGTCTCTGTGAGCAAAAATAATGGCCCAACAGATGAAGTGAGATAGAATCCTATATAGTTGTGTAACTGACTTACTTTCCAAAAGCCCATATTTCACAAAAATTATGTCTTTCTGACAAAATCCCTCCTGATTTTGAGGAATGGGTTAGCTGTGGCTATGCATTTTAGCTTTCCAAGTCTCCAGCGCATAAACAAGCTAGGTGACTTTAAAACAACACCTTGACATTTAAGCCACATTCTCAGAAGCTTTCACTCTCTTTAAAAAAGAGAAAATATACTTGTAACCTAGAGAAAGTAGTAAGTGTATCCTTCCTTGTCACATAATCAATAAAGAAATGAAGACCATAACAAAAATGGTTGCTCTTGGGAGATATTTTCAATTGTTGTTTTTATTTTTGCCCTCATAATTACTAATTATTGAATATAACATTTTTCAGTAGTCACCAAGTAAAATTTCCTAGAATTGAAGGTAACAAGATATAGAAAAGATGTTGCCTTTGCCTGAGTTTTATGAAGCTGATATCAATCTTTTGTTTCATAAACTTCGGGCTGGTTATTACCCTGAATGCAGACCCTGGTGCATTAAAAGTGACATTGACAGGAATACAAATGAGAGCATTCCCAATGATACTAACCAGTGGGACTGCAGAAGGATAGACTTCCCTCCCATGCCTGGAGAATGGAATTCAGGAAAGGTCACAGAGTAGCCAGACTTTGGAGATAAAGTTGACTTCAACTGACTCAATGAATGACTCAGAGGGACAGTTTTCACTGTTGTTTGTCTTCCAGTAAGAGGAGAAAGGACAAAGATTTCATTGAGCCTCAGGACATAAACTGAGGGCAGTGCAGTTAAAAGTGCCCAGGCCCAAAGTCGGAAGATCTGGAGGGTTTTGGACTCAGACCTTATCTAAGAGTCATGTGACCTTGAACAAATCAATCATTCAACTCCTCAGGCCTCAGAGATTTTTTGGTTTGGTTGTGTTCCATTCAGTTGTGTTGTTTTTTTTTTTTTCCTAATATGTGAAATGACAGCTCTGAATAAACAGTTTATAAAAGCCATTAAAAAATGTTCTTATATCTGTAATTCTTAATTCTTGTGAAATACCTAACCACACCACTTGACCACTCACAACCTTGAGAAGAATTAAACATAGATATCATTATCCTAAGTTTACAGTTGAGTAAACTGAAGCTAGCCCAGGAAAAAGACTCACAACTGGTTAAAAGTTGATGAATCTGGTTCTATACTTCATAACTTCTCATCATGTGCCTTTTCTACTCTCCCAAACTTGTTTTAATTGAACATTCAAATAAAACTGAGAAATAGTTCACTTAGTCTCCTGGCAATACCCAAGTACAAGGGAGACAGGGAAACAAAGTCTTTAGTGAAATGGCCCTGTGTTGGACTAAAACTATTTTTATCCAAGAGGGGGAGGATGGATAATTAGGGGTCAACAAAAAAAAAAAATCAGTGGAAAATGGATAATTAGGGGTCAACAACAAATCAGCCACAGGGTACTATCAAAGACTTCTAAGCAAAGAGTGGTTAAATTGTGGGAGGAAGGAATGTATATTATGTATATTTATATAACCATCTAAGACATTTCAAAATACATTATATTAACTACTTAAACTTTACCTTCTTCAAAATGAGTTGAAGCTAGAAATAGTATATATGAAAAGTAAATGTTACTAAGTAAAATATATAATTCAAGCAATAAATGCTTTGGGCAGTCAGGAAGCAGGGAGATCTGTAAGAAGACGATCACCTAAGGCTTCTTGGAGCAGGTGGGACTGGAGCATGATGGGAAGGATTGGGCGGGTAGATCAGAATGGTGAGAGCTTCTTCACTAACAAGTGGCTTGATTGCTTCCTTTAAAAAAAGAGGGCAAGCTTAGAAGTATCCAGGTAGCAGATTTCAAATATAATGTAGTCTGAGTTAGTCTTAAAAAAGAGTAATTGGTTGCATTGTGACGGGCGATGAAAAGTGGATACTGCACAATAATGTGGAACAGAAGAGATCGTGGGGCAAGCAAAATGAGCCACCACCAACCACACCAAAGGCCAGGTGATGTTGTGCATATGGTGGGATTGGAAGGGAGTCCTCTATTTTGAGCTCCTTCTGAAACAGGCAGGGCACAACCTTTGAAAGAATGACATAGCCCGAGGACATGACATAACCGGATTAGAACCAAATGGGTCCAAGATGGTGGACAAGTCGACTTCCACTACACCTTGAGCCTCAGTATACGCTCCCTGTAACACATCAGCAAGCTAAATGACACACCTACAGCCGCCATGACAGTTCCAAGACTGACCATAAGGATCAAAAAGTGGGTGGTGGCCCAATTCCTAGAAATCCCCACCCCTTCCTGAAATACCTGGAATACTCCTCCCACTCATTAGCCTATAAAATTACCCGCCCGTATAAAAACTGACAACCCCATACCCTGGTGCCTTTCTCACTTTCTAAGATGACCCACACTCTGTCTGTGGAATGTGTTTCTCTCTAAATAAATCCACTTCTTACCTATCACTTTGTCTTTCACTGAATTCTTTCTGCAATGAGACATCAAGAACCTGAGCTTCATTAAGTCCTGAAACCAGGTGTGTGACCTCAGTTGGAAGACTGTGGATTTTGGCTAGGTTTGAGTCCCAGCCACGTGGGTTCAGTCCAGTCAGGGTTTTGGCCGGGCTTGAGTCCTGGCACATGAGTTCAAGTCCCAATCTGAGGTGCATGGTTTCACTTCCGTGAAATTAAATTCCAATAAGTAGTGTTCCCAGTTAGACCAACTGAAAGCAGCACTCGACGAAAAGCATCCAGAATTAGTCAACAGAAAACACATAATCCTCCATCAGGATAACACAAGACCACATGTTTCTTGGATGACCAGGCAAAAACTGTTACAGATTGGCTGGGAAGATCTGATTCATCTGCTGTATTCACCAGACATTGAATCTTCGGATTTCCATTTATTTCGGTCTTTACAAAATTCTCTTAATGGAAAAAATTTCAATTCCCTGGAAGACTGTAAAAGGCACCTGGAATAGTTCTTTGCTCAAAGAGATGAAAAGTTTTGGGAAGATGGAATTGTGAAGTTGCCTGAAAAACAGCAGACGGTAGTGGAACAAAATGGTGAATATGTTGTTCAATAAAGTTCTTGGTGAAAATGAAAAATGTGTCATTTATTTTTACTTAAAAACTGAAGGCACTTTTTGGCTAACTCAATACTATGTAGGAGACATTATGCTAGATGCTTCAATTCCACAATTTTGTTCTGTTGGCATAATGTCAGTCCTATATTATAGATGAAGACATACTAGTTGATAAAAGTGAAATTAATTGTCTTAGGGTACCCACTAGTAAGTGATTTAACCCCAGACCTCTGAGACCTCAAATGCCTTGTTCAGCAGAAGATACAAGGAAGTTCTAGTTTGAAATGACAACCATTACCTTATTCTCTGTATCATAGACGCCCAGGTGATTACCAAATACAAGTCCACATCTCCTTCTTGGGAAGCTCTGCCATATTCAGCATGTAGCTTTCCAGGTTGTTGTGGTTTTGTGGGTCTCATCCAGCCAGGGGGAAAATAAAGCTGATGTAGGAATAGGCATGTGAATTTCTTCTTTGGGCTCTTTCTGGAAATAGTTTGATCACTTTGTTTACATTCCATGACTAAAACTCAGTTTCTTGGCTACATCTAATGACAAACTGTGTGTCCCACTCACACCAGCCCACACTCTTCTTCACCATGGTCTTCTACTTCCAGTCAAGGATGGAGTAAGACATGAAGCACTGAAGAATTATCTTTATCTCTTTAGGTCTTCAATTTTACAAGGAAGTCAATTCATTTCTCACAACCCCAAGCATGCATGTAACTTCTCAGTTACAGAGCTGACAATTCTCTGCTGCCATAGGTTCTTCCAAATTGTGAGATGTTGGGAAGATCACTTGGAAACAGGTTTGTT
Organism: Neophocaena asiaeorientalis asiaeorientalis; assembly: GCF_003031525.2. Taxonomy (NCBI): domain Eukaryota; kingdom Metazoa; phylum Chordata; class Mammalia; order Artiodactyla; family Phocoenidae; genus Neophocaena; species Neophocaena asiaeorientalis. The sequence continues at coordinate 9,451,046 of NW_020185331.1, read as the reverse complement.
TTCTCTCCTTTACAGCTTCCTCAAGGAAAGAGAAGTGCTTATTTGAGCATTAGTGTAAGGGGACAAGGAAAAGATTTGTATGTGACATGACTTTGGGGAATTTCTCCATTGCCCACAGAATAAAAAAATAAAATCCTGAACTTGTCTTTTCAGGGTCTTCAATTTTTTTTTCCCAGTCTTGTGCTCAAAACTACAACTTTTCTCTGTTTTTGCTCCATGATTTCCTAATGTCACATTTTTACTCAAACTATTTCCTTTGTCTCTAGTTGTCTTCAACTTTACAACTGCTATCTTTCCAAGAATCAGTTCCTGGTTTTCCTAATTGGGCACTAGTGCTCTCTCTCTGTCTTTCTCTCTCTCTCTGAATCACCTACATATTTGTATCCATATTACTTCTTTCCTGCATTATAATCTTTTCTGAACCTGCCTTATCACCCCTATTAAATACTATATTTGTTCATGGCCAGAGGGTATTGGACTTCTATAGCACATGGAATTAGGTGTACAAGGCAAATTTACCTATATTTACACAGTCCCAGAAGGCCAAGTGACTACTGATTAAACATGTATGTTTGACTACTAAGAAGACTGTAAGATAATATGTTCAAAAATATTTATTGAGTTTTTTTTGTTTGAATGATTGATTTTGAAGCTACTTTAACATTAAAATTATTTCACTCATTATTAATGGACTAATAAAAACACTGATTACCAAATATATACCATTTATTACTGTATCAGTGTCCTATTACTGTTGTCAGTAATTACTACAAACAGTAGCTTAACACAAAACAAACTTAATATCCTATGATTCTGGTGGTCAAGTGTCTCAAATAATTCTCCATGGACTAAAATCAAGGTGCTGGCAGGACTGGATTCCTTCTACAGGCTCTCAAGGAGAATCCCTTTCATGACTTTTCTGGTTTCTGGAGGCTGCCTGCATTTGTTATCTTGTGTCTTCTCCCTTCATTTTCAGGCCAGCATCGTATCATCTTCCAACTTCTCTCTCTGATTATGACCCCTCTTTCCATCATCAAATGCCATCTCGAGATTCCTTTTCTTTTTTGAAGAATTAATTATTTAGTGCTAAAATATACAGAACATAAAATTCACCCTCTTAACCAATTTTAAGTGTCCAGTTCAGTGGCATTAAGTACATTCACATTATTATTCAGCCATCCCCACCTTCCAATGCCAGAACATTTTCATCTTCCCAAACTGCATCTCTATACCCACTGCATCTCGAGATTCTCAATTTAATCACATCTGCAAAGTCTTTTTGGCATGTCAGGTGATATAACCACAGGTCCAGGGATTGGGATGTGGACCTCTCTGGGGGACCTTATTCTGTCTACCATAGGTATCAAAACAGATGTGTGACCTCGTTGAGAATTTGTAATCAGAATTTTTACAGCATTTCCTCCTAAAATAGGGGAGAACCGTGGATCATGACTCCAGGACTATTTCCCTTTCTGGTATCATCAGGAGAACTTTAGGTTTGGTCCTAATACATAAAAAATAAAATAAATTTTGTGTAATATATTTTCAAAGCTCCAGATAAAGACAAAAAAATAAACTTTTTTATTTTGTAAAACATTTTCAGTTGACCACTAAAACACACTTAATCATCATACATTTATAAAACCACGAAATATTTACAATCCCATGCCTGAGGCAGACGTCCTATAGTATAGTTGTTCCACAGTTCAGCAAATTATGAATACAAACACTCAAATTGTTGCTTTCAAACATGTAAGTGAAAACAAACCTTTCCTTAAAAGGTTTTATTTGGAATTTTAAAATTTTTTGTTCTAAATCATACTCTTTTCTAGACACTTCCAAAATGACATATTGATAAATAAGCCTAGCTTGTAAGGTTCTTTTTTAGCTAACATTCAGTCTTTTGGCTCTATTATTTCTCTATAGATAAGATGATATAGCTGTTCTTTACCAGCTATGGTATGGCTATGACATGGCACATAATTTAAGTAGACACCTTTCAAATATGTATATCTATTGCTCTGTAGTTCTATATAGAGAGATATAGATATAATTATTTTCCCTAAGCTGATTTTCCTAGAATGCTAAACGACTCCCCACTACTGTTTTGGTGTCTCAAAAGTAGTTCTGGCTACATAACTGGGTTTGTAGTCCCTGGGAAACTAGAATTTTATAACAGTAGACCAAAAAGTGAGTCATACAGGGAAACTTTCCTTTGTAGAAGACTGAAACTTTTATTAACTTTTATCTTGCATACATTTACCTTTTCCTATTATACTGATTATTATTATTTCTTTTCTCTTTTTCATTTAAGCAGTTGTCACAAATTTAGTTACATGGTGCTCAATAAATATTTATGTAATGGATAGAACGTTATTTATGAAACCTACCACATACCAAGTACTATACCAGGTTCTGGGGTATAATATTGAGAAAAATGGCAGTGCCCTTGCCCTCATGGAGCTTATAGTCTAGTAGGGAAGACAGGTATTAGTCAAATTATCACAGAAGTAGAGACTTACTATTTTGATGAGTTCTAAGGAGAGGCAGGTGATGATATGAGGGTTTATGATAGCTGGTAAGGAAGGTCAGGCAGAGCTTCCCTGAGAAAATGTACTTTAGCTGAGACCTGAAGGATAAATGGGGGTAGCCAGGTGGGGAAGAGAGGAGCTAAGTGGTCCAAGGATAGAGAAGGCCACACTCTCAGGCCTGTGTGGAAAGCTGCCAGTGGCTGAGAGAACAGCTGTGGAACTGGTGCAATATGACGACCATATATAGAGGAAGGGTGACATCAGATTATAGAGGCCCTAACTCCATGTTACAGGATCTTTATTTTAAGAGCTATGGGAAGCCACTAAAGGATACTAAGGAGAGGGACATATGATCAGTTCAGATTTAAAAATCAATGTGGAAATTTTTGAAGACCATGGTATACAAGAAGATAGAAGGAACTTCATGGTCGTAAGAGGGAAATATTAAGTAAAGGAGGGTAATAATATTCATACAGTCTCATTTATTTCTCTTTTACTGTGTGCCAGCCATTTCATTAAATTGTCATATCTGATCCTAAAAGAAAAATCCAGTTCAGATCAATTCCAAGTTATCCTTGGCAGCCTAACCTTGTACTGGCCTTTTGGCCTTCAGAGGCATTATCTTTTCAGTGAAAATAACAAAGAAAAAAATAATGGAGGAAAGGTCATCATTAGATTGACCAGATATTTGAAAGTATGAGGCTTATGTCAGCAGCCATTAATTATTTCATTCAGCATGAGCTGGATACTAGAGGTCAGAGGCCAGCTGGTGAGCAATCCCATGGCCTCACGGGTTAACCAGTTTCTGTTAAGTTCCAGACTCCCTCCTATGATGACCATGATGTGAATGTGGGTCTTTGTTATAAGAGGACCAGCTGGCAAAGTGCCACAAGTCCTGAAGACCCTCAGACCATATGACTTATTGAGCATAGGCCAATGGAATTATTTTTATAAAGAATGAATTGTTCATTTGCTTACCATCTAGGACATTACTGCCAATGACACCCAATGGAATTCTGAGCTTCTAGTTCATACCACAGAACTATCTATTATGTTATACAACTTAATAAGTAAAAAGCTTACTTCCTCATGATTTTAATCACTTTTTCATGGTTTATGAGGTGTATGTTTGGATTATAATTAGTTATGAGTACTCTCTGTGTACCAAAGGCATTCTAATTAAGTATTTGAGTCTATTACTCTTAATCTCTGTCTTTCTAATTAAACTGAACAGACTGTCTCCTGAGGATGGAGTCTCGTTATTTGCCAGCTCTACCATATTCGTGAATCCAAACACAACTCATTATCTTTTCTTTGTCTGTTTTTTTCTTAATTCATTAATTTATTTTTGGCCATTTTGGGTCTTGGTTGCTGCGCGAGGGCTTTCTCTAGTTGTGGTGAGCAGGGGCTACTCTTTGTTGCAGTGCGTGGGCCTCTCACTGTGGTTGCTTCTCTTGTTGCAGAGCACAGGCTCTAGGTGTGTGGGCTCAGCAGTTGTGGCATGTGGGCTCAGTAGTTGTGGCTTGCAGGCTCAGTAGTGGTGGTGCACGGGCTTAGTTGCTCTGAGGCATGTGGAATCTTCCCAGACCAGGACTTGAACCCATGTCCCCTGCACTGTCAGGTTGATTCTTAACCACTGCGCCACCTGGGGAGTCCTGTCCTTTTTTTCAGTTGAAATCTGACCCAAACTTCAAGGTCATGCCAGTAACAATACCATATCCATTGAGTGTTTGTTGAATATTGGTCTTAAGGTGGCTCTGATGGCTGTCTCCTCTGAATTCTCAAATCTTTCTCTGTCTCATTTGAATTATGTCACATGTTACCTTCTATATTACCTTCTATAAAACCATTCATACATTTTCATTGTTAAGTTAGTTAAAAGCAGAGATTTTCCCCCCCAAATTACTTAGTGCAGCACATTGTAGATGCTCAGTATATTGAGTTTAACAGATTTCAGGAGAGTCCCTGACATCCCTAACTTGAGGCAATGTCCTCCCACATTGCCTTGACTCTGCGTGAAAATATGCTTCTCATGTTAAAGCTGGGCCAGGTCTCATTGCTGCCAAGCTAATAATAAACATGAATCTAGGCTTCTCAACTGAAAGAAGCTTTTTAGCTGAAATGATTCCAATCCCAAGTGTTAAAATGTGTGAAATTAGCCAAAAATAATGTAAATCACTGTGTATAAGGGATTTTTTTTTCATTTCTACTTTTTAAGAGGTTAGTTTTTTGTTCTTCTTATAGAACCACACTATGAGAAGAGCAAGGCTCGCTTTTGTTGGTTGATTGATTGGTGGTTTGTTGGTTTGTTTCATTACCTACATAAGAAAATCTTTTTCTCTAGTAGTTGATATAAAGAGCTTTTCATATGATGTGATATGTGTTAGTTTTGATCAGTAGAAGTGTGAGTTTTATCAGGAGACACAAAATGCCAGGAGATTACAGGAGAGGTTTAACACAAAGAATTATTAACTGTGGTAAAAGAGTAACTATAAGATGTAAGGAAAATCTGTCTGGTACTCTAGAGCTGAGGGAGAGTACTTATGAAAGTATAAACTTAGAAGGAGTTCAGATTTCATTGAAGATGTGTTTCAACCCAACGGATAGCAGAGAAGGTTCCTGGTTTGGCTAGGCTGAGATGGTTTAGATTTGCTGGGTAAATAGACCAGAGAGCTGTCAGAGATAGGAGGTCATCAAAGCATTCAGGCTGAATGGGGGCTTGCAGATCTGTGGGGTCACGTAGGTCACAGGTAGGCAGCTTGAAGATGGCACCATGGATGGTTTGGCTTCCATTTCTAGAAATCTGTAGAATAGTTGTCACAAAGCTTAGGCTGCAGTGTTTCAGAGGGATTACATTCTGGCTCATGCTGGGGCAGATTCTACTAGATATCTGTGTGTGTGTGTGTGTGTGTGTGTGTGTGTGCATGCACAGACACACACATATGTGTATATCTATGTGTATGTGTATATACATATATTTATACAAACATATCTATTATATTAATATGTATATATATATTCATGTTGATGTTTCAAATTCCAATCCAAAATAATATAGTACATTGAAGTATTTTCTTCCATGTTTGTAACTCCCTTCTCCAACAGTGAGAACCATGGCTCCCCATTACATTCTATATATTTACTTATTTGTGAAATCCTAGAATACATGAAGGAGTCTCATAATAGCAAACACATCATCGATAAAAATAAACCTACTAGAGTTCTCTACTTGTGATTCTTTTTTCCCCCTTTTTGGTAAAACAGAGTTATACAATGAAATTCACACATATTAAGTGTGAAATTCAATAAGTTGTTTAAATGCTTATATTTTTATCATGCCAGAAAATTGGCTTGTGCCCCTTATCACCCAATTATGCCCCCACCCACACAAAATATTTCTTTATATATTTTTTGCCTGTTTTAGGATGCCATGTAAACAAAATAATATCGCATGCACTTTCTTGTGTCTGGATTCTTTTGCTTAATATGATGTTTTAAATTTTATCATGGTGTTGTGCAACAGTATGAATACTTTTTTATTGCTAGTATCATTCCGTTATTTGAATGCACCAGAATTTGTTTATATATTCTTTTGTTGATGTGCACCTGGGTTGTTCCCAAGTTCCTAGTTGAATAAGACCACTATACCTATCCTTGCACAACCTTTTTGTGTACATTAATTTTCATTTATCTTGGCCAAGTACATTTACCTTTATAAAAAAACTTTCAAATATGTCTCCATTTTCACTACTACAACCAATGAACAAGGATGCCAGCTGCACCACCTCAAAGCTCATACCTAGTGTTGTCAGACACTTTTTGTTTGTTTTTGCCATCCCAGTCAATATGACATGCTATATCTTTGAGGGTTCTGTTTGCATTTACCTACAAATGTGATATTCAGTATTGTTCCATGAGTTTATTGTTCACTGGGATACTGTTATGGACTGAATGTGTCACCCCAAAATTCATATTCATAACCCTCATATGACTGTATTTGGAGAGGGGCCTCTAAGGAAGTAATTAAGGTTAAATGAGGTCATAAAAGTGAAGCCCTGATAGGGTAAGATTAGTGTCCTTATAAGGAAAGACACCAAAGAGCTGTCTTGTGATCTCTCTCACTCTCTCTCTCCCTCACTCACTGCATAGGCAGGTACTGAGGAAAGATCATGTGAGCACACAGCGAGATGATGTCTAACTGCAACCCAAGAGGAGAGCCCTCATCAGACACCAACTCTGCTGGCACCTTGGTCTCAAACTTCCTGGCTCTTAAGCAGTGTGAGAAACATTTCTGTTGTTTCAGCCATCTAATCTGTGGGTTTTTTTGTTTGTTTTTGTTCGTTTGTTTGTGTTTGCTTTTGTTTTGTTTGACAGATAACTTTTTGTGTGAAATATCTGTTCAGTTTGTTTCTTCCATGTGTTTTGTTTGGGTTGTTTGCCTTCTTAATATTGATTTATAGAAATGTCATCTATATCTCAGGTAAGTGATATGGGATCAGTAATGGCTGCTGTACTTGAGTATTTAACACATGCTGGATACTGAACTATGTGCTTTCTGTACTTTACCTCATTTAAGGATCAGAACAATCCTGTGAGGGAAAGTGATGTTATAATGTCATAAGCTCCTACGCAAGGTTCTACGGTACCCAGTTGGATTAATCCCTTCCCTGAATTTCGCTAACCAAAGTTATACTGATTAGTAAAGAGACCATTTTATCTTTCTATATTTTTAAAAATTTTTTGGAACTCTTCATAATTTGCCTCTTATTACATATTAACTGGTCAGTATGTAGAAATGCGTGTGTGCATTTGTGTGGATGTGTGTTCAAGGCATTTAATAACACATATAATTTCCATCACGTTTCTTTTGTGTTTCACTTCTCTATGGCTGTATAACAAGCCACCCCATAACTTAGTTAATTAAAACAACAATGATTTCTTTTTATTCCCTATTCTGTTGATCTCACTTGTAGATCACTGAGCTCACTGGAGCAGTTGAAGTCAGACATGGCCTGAAAGGCTGGATAGTCTAAACTGACCTCACTCACTCACTCATCTGTCACAGTGTTGCCTCTCGGCTGGGATGCCTCAGTTCTTCTCTACCAAGTGTCTCATTGTTCTAGGATAGATCAGCTTCCATTTAGCATCTCGGGGCAGCCTAACAACGGGGAAAGAGCCAATATGGCCAAGCCTGAGTACTTATCTAAGAGGACTTGAGTGCACCTATTAATGAAAGATGTGGGTGTCTCAAAGTGGACCTGTGAGATTTTAATTTATAGAGGTGACTGAATGATGAGTTGGAGAGGCCAGTGCCATTGAAAGACAAATGTAATATGACTCACAGTTCTGCTAGAAATGAGAGGCAAGTCACACTACAAAGGGTACAGAAGGAAAAACCAGTCAGTCAGGGGGCACAAAGTTTCAAGAAAAAGGTATAGGCCACAACCTTATTGAGGTTTCTGTGAGTAAGGCAAGGCAGGCAGGGTAAACGCTTTAGGACTGGCTAGTTTGAATAATTCAGGTGGGCTTTGGGGTGTAGGGCCAGTCTCTAATTGCCTTGTATCTGTCCCTGTGTTGATTTAGGGCAGGGAAAAATATTGGCTTTGAGTGTGAATGTGAGATAAAAGAGGTGGTTGGGGGTATGGACTCAGGAATGCTTGGTTTGTATATGAAAAATAGGCTGATCTGTAAGCTGTTTACCATCTCTAAGAATTAGCTAGAGGGGCAGTCTCTCCCCAGCCAGCAAGGGAACCCCCCACTAAAGAAGCTCAAAAGATATAGTAAGATCAAAGATCAAAAGATATAGTAATCATAAGATATAGAAATCATAAGATATAGAAAAATTAAAAATATGATTAATCCAGTGGTTAAGATTTTGTGCCCACTATTAGTCTGGGGACCCCAAGCATCAGTGCTCTCTGTGGCCCATGTCAGACAAGGGTTAGGCAAATCTCTTTCTCTACAAATAATAATAGTGATAGTTGATGTTTATTGAGCTCTTACTATGTGCCAGGCATGACACTATTAGTACATCATGAATTAAAAAATGATCACCATAATTCTCACATAAATCATGTAACATCAGCACTAGTACAATCTCCACTTTCCAGATAAGTAAACCAGAGTTATAACAATAGGATTTGTTTCTTTTTGGATCTCAGGAGCAGAAAGTTGACTTAACCGTTCTCACATTATCAGAGTTGACCTGTTCAATAAAAATAAGTTTGTATGTAAGGGGAATCACCTAATCTTGGGGCAGGACAGGGTTTCCTCTAACATCTTCTTATCAGCATCTTAACAGTCATCATAACAAAATATAACATTGATGAAAATATTGAATAGGCACCATGCTTGGAGCATTTGTACTGAAATTCTGGCCTTTGTCTGTCTGACTCTAAAGCTTAAATATTTAACCACTGAATTCCATTTTCCTAAATAATAAGCTGTGGAGAACATTCCGCATCTTTGCCCACTCTTGTGTATTATCTCCTGTATTAGAGAAGGTGCATATTTCCATAGTTTAAGTAACTCCAATTTAACTTCAAACTTAACTCCCTTTGCTTTTCTTTATTATGCTAAATCAGCCAAAGCATCTCAGTCACAGACACTTCCAACAAATTGAATGAAAAAATAAGTGTGCGTGAAAAGTGCATAAAATTATTCTACTAGACCATTTAGTTATCTGTCTCCCTGTCTCCATCTGGATTCCTCTGTAACTCTTTCCTTTTTTTTTTTTTTTTGGAAAGTAACATTTCCACACTTTACAAAATCATTTTCCTTATTCTTTTAAGTGCAAATAATCTGGGGGGTATTTCTGAGTATTTGAGACTTATTTTTAAGGAAACTATGTGTCTCATTTCACACTTTTCCCTTTAAAATGTTAATTCCATGAAGCAGGTGATCCCCAGTGTCATAATTATAGTTCCTGGATTTTCTGGGTGCACTTCTAGGAATTACTGCCAGCAATTTTATTTTAGTGAAGGGAAAGAGAAATGAACAGAATTGTGTCCTCATCATAGAGGCCCGGGTCTGCAAGAAAAATTTGGGAAATGCTACATCTCTGCTGATTTCATACCTTTCAATAGGCAGTATCATCTTTCCATGAGAACAAGGCAAGAGAATCTTGGTGGAAAAAAAAGAAAGTTGAAAGCTAGGAAATTAGGTGTATCCTCATATTTTTTTGATCGTAGTATTGAGAGCACTAAACAAACAATAATTCTAAAATATTATACTACACAGATATGCCAAATCCAATCTGGAATGAACTACGTTTTTGTTGTTTTTACCAATGAAAAATCACCATCATTAACTCCCAAAATCTGAAATATCTTGAGATTAGATCAAGCCTAAGACTTTCTGAGAGATGGTCTAATCCATAAAAGAAAATGCATTCACTATTATACTTTATTTTTGTAGCCTGGAAGCTACAAGGGGACAATTAAAATGATGAAAGTATTATTGTTTATTGGCTCAAAGAATTTAAATCACAGATACAAGGGAGAAAGGACCCAGTTGTGTCAAAATTCTGGAGAAGAACTATTTAGATTTTTAAACTTAGGGATGGTTTAAAGGGACTTTATAGCGAAAGATAGGCTCAAAGAAAAATGTAAATGAATTAGCTGAGCCATTGTGGGGTTATGAAATTTTACATATACATCATTGAAGATGTTAGGTGAGAACATTTTATACATACAATATCATTATTAGTTGGTCTGGGTTTTTTAACACTTCTCCCACTTTGCTCTTTGCAAACATTTTCCTACTTTGGTTTCTGAGTAGGAAAAGGTCAAGAAACCATTTAGCAAAGTTAAGTTGACAAACATATCTATTTAAAAACCAGTCAAGTTCTAGTAAGAAGGAGTAAGAAGGCAGGAACATGACCTATTTTAACAGAACAAATTTAATATAATATAATTTTAGAGAACTGAATAAAGCAAAGAGAAATCTGAGGTATGAAAGGCTGTGATTGAGGAAACAACTACCACCCCTAGTATTGCGTGAACAAATGGAAGAAGCTGGGATTATTAAATGTACAGGTTTGGAGAAGTGTCTGCAGGAAGCTGGATCTCAGGTCTTTGAAGAGGACCTATTGTTTGGCTACTACTTGTACCTTAAAGCTCAAATCAGGTCCCTGTAGAGGTGGAACTGAGACCATTGATGAGTGGTTGTGTTACCCAGAAAACTGCTCACTTCTTGGTGTGTGTCTAGTCAAGAGAAGGAAGTATTTATTACTTGGAGCAAGTAATGGGAACACTGGGCATCTTTCCCAAAGCAGTATCTCCCAGAACAGCAAAATGGGACAAGTTTTAAGCTAAGGGTACATGCATACTCGTGAAGGGACCTGGGCAGTCGACAGAGTCCAAGCTGTATTTGATTGAAACCACAAGAGTCAGAAAAGGTCATCAGCATCCATTAGGTTCCAGTTGATCTGGTGGTTGAGCCCTTTAGGCTAATCTTTACCATTGAAATAGAACCAGGAGTGTTTAGGTATCTTTGCTATTGTTAACTTCTTTTGCCTGATAACAGTTGTTTGTTTCTGCATTATTTTGTCCCCTTAAGATCATTAATTACTGAGACTTGTTCAAGGGCAAGAATTATGGCCAGGCTTAGATCACAAAATGGCTTTAGGCCAAAATGGCTTCTCTTATGTCAAGAAAGCCAGGCCTGGTTTTCTTTCCCTGGAGACTCTCTACCTTATCTGCTTACAGTTGCTTCTAGACTAGTCATAGCAAAAGAACTTGGAGGTCAACTCCCCTGGAGCTGAAACTCAAACCACCAAGGAGTAGGCGCTGGACAGCTGATGTCTCTCTGCCTCACTGTATTACAGAGAACAAACCTGACTCCATATTGGATCTACTCCTTTAGCGCTAACCTTTGTTTTCAGTTGCCTGTGCTTAGTTATGCTGGCTCTGCACCTTTGTAAAGAAATGTTGCCTATAGCCTGAAATATATACAATAGCCCTTTCTCAAGACACTGCCTCCCAGGCTTGACCTTTAAAGGTATAACAACTTTTCATTCATGCAGAGATAAAAAGTTGCAGAAGAGAAAATAGCATTTGTCTTATTGAAGGTTTACAGGAACATTGTGACTAGACCAGACAGCTGCAAGAACAAAGGACTGTCACATCCCCTCCCAGGTCTGGCCAGTACCAAGAGGTCTGCAACAACCAGCCACATCCCCTAATCTTTTTTTTTTTTTGTGGTACGCGGGCCTCTCACTGTTGTGGCCTCTCCCGTTGCGGAGCACAGGCTCTGGACACGCAGGCTCAGCGGCCATGGCTCACGGGCCCAGCTGCTCCGCGGCATGTGGGATCCTCCCGGACCGGGACACGAACCCGTGTCCCCTGCATGGGCAGGCGGACTCTCAACCACTGTGCCACCAGGGAAGCACACGCCCCCTAATCTTTTAGTATAAAAGGAGCCTGAATTCTAACTCAGGTAAGATGGTTCTCTGGGACACTAGTCTGCCATCTTCTCAGTCTGGTGGCTTTCCAAATAAAGTCACTATTACTTGCCCCAGCACCTCCTCTCTTGATTTACTGGCCTGTCCTACAGTGAGCAGTGTGAGCTTAGACTTGGTAGCAGTAGGTTTCTCAGTGAAAGACTCAGAGTGGCACACTAAAATATGTGTACGTTGCCTGCAAGACACAAAAGCTCCCACTGTGCCTCCTATGTAATATCAATTCATGATGAAGCAACATGCCTCTTACCTTGGATATCTCAACATGCTTCAGACCATCGGAAATTAAGACAGTCCACAAAGATGTCCCTGAACATTCATAAAGTTAATCTCCCAACATCTGGCTTACATGTGTCCTATCAAAGCAAATGAAGTAATTGATATTTCCTGTTCCTCTGGTCTGATTGACACAATGTCATCAGTGTAGTGGACGTTGTTAAGACATTCAGGAGACCTGCAGAATATGAGTGACAGTAAGAGAACTGATGTTGCAATGAGGCAAGTTTATGAAATAAATTGTGGGGTAAAATCAAGCTGCCTTTGATGGAAGAATTTTGCAAACTGGTATAGAGGGGGGAAAAAGCATTTGCTAGGTACATGGCTGCATTCTAGGTACCAGAAGATGTGTTGATTTGCTCCTAAATTTATCTTTTCACATCTGAAATAACAGCACCATTTGGAGTTCTCACCTAATTAAGTTTATGATAATCACAGTTGTTCTTGGAGATCCTTCTCCCTTAGCATACATAGGCTAATTAGAAAAACTGAATGGGATATGATGGGTATCAGCACTCATGAACATTTCCAGTTCGGGATGGTGCTATTGAACTATGCAGTTTTCCTGGGGATGTGGTATGGTTTTTCTTTTATTAATCTAGTAAAGGAAAAGAAATTCCTGGGACTTCCATTTAGTTCTTACTTTCACAATAGCCTTCGGTCAATAGGTCAGAGGGATAGTATGTGGATTCTGACATTTGCTATATCTGTCTATTACAATTATACATTCAAAAAGTGAGGAAAGAGACTTCCCTGGAGGTGCAGTGGTTGAGAATCTGCCTGCCAATGCAGGGGACACAGGTTCAAGCCATGGTCCAGGAAGATCCCACATGCCGTGGAGCAACTAAGCCCATGCACCATAACTACTGAGCCTGCGCTCTAGAGCCTGCAAGCCACAACTACTGAGCCCACGTACCACAACCACTGAAGCCCGAGCACCTAGAGCCAGTGCTCCGCAACAAGAGAAGCCACCGCAATGAGAAGCCCGCACACGACAACGAGGAGTAGTCCCCACTTGCCACAACTAGAGAAAGCCCACGCGCAGCAACAAGACCCAGCGCAGCCAAAAATAAATAAATTAATTTTTTTTAAAAGTCTGCATTTTTTTAAAAATGTGAGGATATATTCATTGAATTTATTGATAAAACTATTGAGCCTGCTTTGATTCAAACATGGGCCAAGACTCCATTTATTGCCTAAATTCCATTGGCCCCTACTTAACTGATAGACCACTGTCACATTCAGGATTCCCAGAAATTATTGTCAGATCAAATACAATGTCTACTGATTTTGATAAGTGCTAAGTATTTCCATTTCCCTTTATTAAAGTGTCTCCTGTCCATCTGGAGAAGGTGTGCAGTCATATTTACATATATACTTGTGGCAGTATGGCAGGACCCATTCTTGAGGAGAAGAGATTTCCCCATTAATCAGTGGAGGTTTGTGAACTGGCTGTGATCTGAAAACTAGGTGAATGGCTGTGATTCTCCATGATGGTACATTGAAAAAATCACCAGAACTGGAGTTTAAACTTTTAAAAAATGTGGCTCAATTAATAATAATTAGGCCAACCACCTATTTTATTACTAGAAGCATAATAATTTGTTAGAAACCTCAAAAGATCACTATAGGTCCAAATAGTCCAATTTCTATTGCATCCTTGCTGTTTGTTATGGTAAATATCCTCATGTTGTCCATGGTGATAATATGCTGTCCATTATCCTTTGTTCTTCTTGGATCTTGTCATCTCCTTTGAAATCAGGGAGTTATTTCCCATCCTTACATACAACCTAGATAATGAAGCTACCACAGAGCCTACCAAGGGTACTGACACTCTCATCATTAATGTATTTCTCAGTGCCTTAGTGAAACTCTTGTCTTCTGAGCACTCTTGACAATGTAGTGGGGAAATGATGAAATGCAAGCCTTGAATGTTAACTCCATTTCACAGTTCTATCTCCCTGAACCTTTGTATTCCTTCCTTTACATTATTCCATGGAAGTTCTGGCATCTCAATCACATTAACTGAGGGAGAACGTTAAGTTCAAGTTTTAGTCAACCATTAGAACTGTTATACACTCTTTTAGATTGGTATACGTTAAATCCGGAATTTCTGGTAAATGCACGCATATCAACATATTTAGCCTAATCAGGAGATATATATAGAGATAGATATAGATATAGATACAGATATAGATATAGATATATGCTGCTTTATCTTTAAGAGACTACCATAGGGCTTCCCTGGTGGCGCAGTGGTTGAGAGTCCGCCTGCCGATGCAGGGGACGCGGGTTCGTGCCCCGGTTCGGGAAGATCCCACATGCCGCGGAGCGGCTGGGCCCGTGAGCCATGGCCGCTGAGCCTGCGTGTCCGGAGCCTGTGTTCTGCAACGGGAGAGGCCACAACAGTGAGAGGCCCGCGTACCTCAAAAAAAAAAGAGACTACCATAGAAGCTATTAGAATCCATTCTCATATATATTCCCTGGGTTTCTACTTGTAGAAAAATCTTTTTAAAAATTTAACGCATTAACTATTTTCTGCTGGGTCTGATGTTGAGCTTGTTCTAGAAGATTCTAAGATACGACCCTAGGATTCTAATTCGTGACTACAGTGTCAATAATAGGTAAGTATATGGTAGAACTTCAAGATAATAGGCATCCCCCAATATGGCAACTCTCCAGATGAAATTATAGGGTCTTCACGTAAGAGGCAGCTTGACTCCTCAGACACAAGAGGGTAGGCTGTTTCCATTGGAAAAAGAGACTCAAAATAACTTGAGAATAAAGTTACTTAACCTCACCTGAGTTCACTCAAATATTCCCATTCCAGATGTTAGGACTTCAGTGCAGATAGTCTCTGACTTAGGAGGTTTCAACTTTACCATGGTGTGATAGCAACACACATTCAATAAAAACCACACTTTGAACTTTAAATTTTGATCTTTTCCCAGGCTAGCCACATGCAGTACAAAACTTTCTCACGATTCTGGATGGCAGCAGCAGTGAGCCATAGCTCCTAGTCAGCCTCTCGATCACGAAGGTAACAACCACCACACTTACAATCATTCTGTACCCATACAAACCTTCTGTTTTTCACTTTCAGTATAGTATTCAATAAATTCCATGAACTATTCAACATTATAAAATAGGCTTTGTGTTAGATGATTTTGCCCAACTGGAGGCTAATGTAAGTATTCTGAGTATGTTTAAAGTAGGCTAGGTTAAGCTATGATTTTGTTAGGTTAGGTGTATTAAATGCATTTTTGACTTACAATATTTTCAAATTACAATGGGTTTATCAAGGCATAAGTTCCACCATAAGTGGAGGAAGATCTATACTTATCAATAAATGTCCTAACTTTCGCATATCTCATTTGGCAACCAAATGAATCCAACTTAAGTTGTGAATCCAACCTAAGTTGTAATTCTGCAACTTGCACAATTAGTGTTTGTGCCTGGATTTATGGAGCTTAATCCTGTGACTACAAGAATAAGACATTCTTCCATCAATGGATCAATGGATAAAGAGGATGTGAGATACATATATCTATATATCTATCTATCTATCTATCTATCTATCTATCTATCTATATATATATATATATATATGAGATATATATATATATATAAAATGGAATACTACTCAGCCACTTTTTTCATCAAAAAAGATGAAATCTTGCCATTTGTGACAACATGGATGGACCTCCAGGGTATTATGCTAAGTGAAATAAGTCAGATGGAGAAAGACAAGTACTGTATAATTTCACTCACATGTGGAATATAAAAATCATATAAATAAAAAAAGTAAACAACCAAACCAAACCAAACAAAAATAAACATGCAGATACAGAGAACAGAGCAGTGATCACCAGAGAGGAAGGAGTAAGGGAAGGGCAAAATGGGTAAAAGGGGATCAACTGCATAGTGATGGATGGAAACTACATTTTTAGTGGTGAGCACACTCTAGTGTGTACAGAAGCTGGAATATAAGGTTGTACACATGAAACTTATATAATGTTATAAACCAACGTTATCCCAATTTAAAAAAATGTTTTAAAAAGAATAAGGGACAACCAGAAATGTCCTTTGGTTCTTCAATTGTGTTCTCAACTTGTCATTTCTTTTTTTAAATGCTCTACAAAACTCAGAAGCAGTTATACCACACCAAAACCCATGTTATCATCACTGTCACAATCAAGTGAAACAGCATTTCATCTCTCAAAGCCCTTACTTCAGAGGTCACTTTATCACAAACAACCATTGGTGATAATTCAGTGAATTACCACGTCACTAAGTGCCACGGATTACTGACATCCCATTCCCATCTTAAGGAGTACGACAGTGCATTCGAGCCCAAAGAGATAGACAAGCCAATCCCAAATTCCCATCTTCCAGGATTTGTTTCCTGAGACCACTCATTACCAATTTCTGTATCATTCAGGTTCCAGTCAGGATGTCGAACAACTCAGATAACTGAAAAGGCAAAAGGAGATCTCTGAAGTATCACTGAAGTAGTAGCTTCAGTAAGCAGATACCGCCCCTAGGACCTGGGAAAGCAAAAATAAGAAGATGGCAGAAAAGGGACCCCACAGAGCTGAGACTCAGCCCTCTGAGGAGGGGGTAGACCAGACCAGAATTGGTGTCAGAATCTCACCGAAGCACTCCCTTCAAGATGAAACTCAAACCTCCAAGGGAGGTGTCCTGCGATATTTTTGAAGGGGCTTTTGGGGCATAATTTTGTAGTGTGGGGAAAGAAGCAGCAAACTGGAAGTAGCTAACCACTGATATCAAAACCAGCTACCACAGTGAGGATGAACAATTGCTGTGGTGACACAAATAGCAAGTAGAAAGTTCATCTGTCATTCTCCTCTCACAGACTCCATCTAGCCCCCCATGTTGGTCGAGCCTAACAGCCAGCAGGCAAAAGAGAAATGTAATTTGCACAGCCCCAGATTCAGCATCACAGAATATAAAAGGGAAGGTTTTAAAGGGAGAAGTACTACCTTGATAATCACGAATTATTTTTATAATGATGTCATATATCATAACTGTCAACATTTAAAATTACCAAGCCCAATCCTCTATAACACAGATGAGGAGATGGAAGCCTAAAGAATTAGTGCCTTATTCTATATCACATGGTAAGGAGCGATAGACCAAGTACTTCAGGAAAGTACCAGAAACAAAAGCAAAAGTTCTATATTTATTACACCACTTTGCCCCTACAAAATTGCTTCATATCTTTATAAACTATTTTAAACATAAAATTCACAGTCAACATTCATTTGGGCATCTCGGCATGCATCCACATGTGGACTTGCTGTAGAATAGGCTTCACATGCACAGAACTGGCTCAGTCCTGGTTTTTTAGAATTTTTGGACTTGAACCAAATTGCTTAAGGCTCAATCTGTGTGTAACCAGTATGTTGAGCAAGCACGACTCCTGACATAATCAAAACACAACTTTATTTTTGTCTCTCACCATCCTTCTAAAATGTGTTCAGTTGTGATAATGTTTTTCTGCCTTTGGGTGAAAACTTCAAGTCCATGATATTTTTGCTTGTTTCTTTCAGTTAAAATATCCTGGAGCCACTTTAAGAAACAAACTGACCCTATTTCAGAAATCAGAATGTCCAGTTCAAGATATTAATGCAAACTTTGGATCTGACTTATCATTAAAATGCTCTCACCTTCCCAGCCTGCAGAAGCTGGCATCTCCTGGAAGCCTGCAGTGGAAAAGAAGGGCAAGGTTGATTTCTCTTGCATTTCCTTACCCTGTGCTTTCGCTGCCCTCACCCCACCTTGCTAGATAGTTTCTGACTCCTACACAGTTGGAGCAGAGTGAGGGTGGAGTGAAAAAGAAAAGTGAAATCTTTTGTTTAAATGGTAGTTTCATAAGCTGGTTTTCTGCTCTCTGGGCTTGACAGCTGTTTAGAGCTAATCCTTTCTCTTTGGATGCTGTTAGAGACTTGTTAGAGCTTCTTTACTGGGTCCCTCTGTCTATAGATCTCCTACCCTGGGCATCATATTGTGGGTGGGGGCTTGCCCTAATTTCAGTAACCCCTAGATATCCAGGGTTACCCCTTAGTTTTTTGCTACTGTGATTTCAAACTCTTATTTTTGAACTGTCTTGGTGGCACTACTAAACTGGACCCAAGATGACTCCAGGCTGGATAATATTCTCCCACATGACCCACCTCTGGCCCAAAAGAAAGACCTTTGTACTGACCTATTCTTGGGGTGCAGGTTAACTGAAAGAAAACCACAAAACAGTTCTTCCAGGACCATCTAGATTTCACTGATGAGAGCTATACAGTAATCTTTGATCACAGAAGTCATGTATTAGGCTTCCTATATTCTCAAGAATACATACACATACACACACATATGTATATATTATCTAGTTGAAAGTTTCAAGAGTTGCAGAACTAGTTTAAAGACTTTCTTTTAAACATTTGCATATATCAATTTGGAAAGGTACTTTGGAATTTTCCATCTGTTTACCTTGGTGCTTAGTTGAAATATCACCTTTAATTAGCTCTTCCATGTGATTCATTGCCAACTTATTAAAATCCATATCCTAGAGCAGTGGTTCTCAAAGTTTTGTGTGCATTGGAATCCTCTGTAAATTTTGTAACCTTTCTGTTTCTGTTTCAGTGAGTCTGAGGTGGGAACAAATAATTTACACTTATAAAAGTTCCCAGGTGATGCTGATGCTGCTGTTTCTGGGGACCACACATTGAGAACCACTCTCTGCTGTAGGACAACAGGATGCCAAGGTATCTCTGCTCTGGTACTGTTTTGGAGTTAACATTTGAGAGATAGAGAAAATTCACAAGCGTGAAATTTCTATATAAGATTTAATAAGCGTAACCCTTCCTACCATCCTTTCTGATCCTAGTGTTATATTTGAAGTTGGGAACTTTGTTTCCAAATTGCAAGTGAATCTATACGCAGCATGATTGATTTTGTTTATCAATCTGCTATTTATTCAACTATGCAATAAGTATCTATTGATCATCTATATGTGCCAGGTATTATGTCTCTGGAGCAGTGTTTATCAAAGTGTGGCCTTTGGGCCACCAGCATGAGCAACGGTTCTTTTGCATGAATCAGAATCACCTGGAGAGTTTGTTAAACACAGATGGCTAAGCACCACTCCCAGAGTTTCTAATCTAGTAGGTCAAGGGTGAGGCATGAAAATTTACATCTCCAACAAATTCCCAGTTGTTGCTGAACAAATGTCAGTAGACATTTCTAAATTGTCTTGAAATGTTAGGCATTTCTGTTTGCTCTTTTCCAGTTTTTAAAAATAAGGAAAAACAATATCCCTTTTAAAAAGTGAAAGTCTCCATGTAAATCGTTTTGAAATTATTTGCCAACTAAAGAAAAAAGCTTATTTTAGCAGCACAGAACATACCATCTTTAATGATGAAAAGCTACAAATATAGTTCCCAGGTCATTATACTTGCAGTGTTTGCTTTTTTCTCATTATTCTCTTTCTTCCAATTAGCTCTTTGAAAATCAAGTTAAGGGCTATAGCTGACAGTGATGAGCAAGAATTTCTCTTATCTGGTCAATAAAAATAAATCCCCCACATAAAAATGTCATACTCATGTTGGCAATGACTAAAATCCAGTGCTGTATTTAAAAGGGTCCAGTGGACACACAGAAACACACAGATCACTATGGTATCTTAGACTTCTGACTGTAGCCAAGGTATAAGAGCTTGAATCAGAATAATCCCCCTGTTGAAAACAACTGTAAAACTTAGGCAATAACATAAAATTACTATTTTAAAAAGCCTTAGAAATAAACTATGGATAGAAGACCAAGAGGCTGTAACTCACACAATGAGTTGAGCTCCATATTCCCAAGATTTTATTCTGGAGTCCATTTGCCAATTCATGCTTGGGGAATACTTTCCTAAAATAAGTCACATTGAACCAGGGAGACAGATGCTTGAGTTTAGGGTGGACAAAGAAACTGGGACATTAAAGGAAGATACTACACACAAAGGATACACATAAAGTGAGTAAAAAATATGCATGTAATCTCCTCTTGAGCAATTCATGATTTGCACATTGCAGGGTAAAACTTCAGGAAAATCAGCAGAAGGATGCAGCAGCTTAGAGATTAAAAAGCTGAGCTGCACAGTGGTTTCAGCCATCATAGAGTTCTGGGGAAACAACAGTTAAAGTTCAAGGGCCATCAAGGTGGAGTGGTCCTTTCCACAGCTTTGTTTGAGATCCCAGGACTACCTCTCCTAGTAAGTAAAAATTAAGTAGAAAAAAAAAATCAAAGATCATGGAATATTTGAAAAACATGGTTAATAAATTTGACGTAATGAACATATATAAAACACCAAATGTAAATATTGTAGAACACATCCGTTCAAGTGTGCTTGGAACATTTCTCATTGTTGATCATAGGATAGGCCAGTAAGCAATTTGTGACAAATTTTAAATAATTGAAATTATATACAATATTTTTTCTGATCACAATGGAAGCAAACTAAGAGTAAAAACAAAATAGTAATTAGAAAAACACGAATACTTTAAAATTAAAAATAATACTTGTTAAAAGCTCATTAATCAAAAAAGAAAATGAAAATCAGAACATATTAAACTGAATAATAATGAATGGGTCATAATAAAACTTGTGGGAACCGGTTTGCCGAGCAGAAATTGAGACACAGAAGTAGAGAAAAAAACGTATGGACGCCAAGGGGGGAAAGTGGCAGGGAGTGGTGGTGGTGATGTGATGAATTGGGAGATTGGGATTGACGTGTATTCACTGATGTGTATAAAATGGATGACTAATAAGAAAAAAAAAAACTTGTGGGATGCAGCTAAAGCAGTGATTAGAGGGGAAATATTTTTAAGTGTGTGTGTGTGTGTGTGTATGTACACATGAACACACGTGTATGAAAAAGTTTGGAAAAATAATATAAACTTCTCCATCAAAAGAAGAGAAAAATAATAGGAAATTAAGCCCAAGGTGAGAAAAGGAGGAAAATAATTAGAAAAAAGTAGCAATAAAGTAAAATATACAAAATTGGTGTAGCAAAAAGCTGTTTTTAACAATTCATAAAATTGATAAACTTCTAGTAAGATGGATCAATAAAAATGAAAGAATACAAAAATCACCAATATCAGGAATCAAAAGGAGGATATTAATATAAATCTAATATATAAAACAATAAGAGTAGTGTAGTTGGTAATAGAAACAAATTTATGCAGATAAACTGAAAATTCAGATTCACTGTATAAATTATTTGAAAAACACAATGTACCAAAATGAATGCAAAAATAAATTACATATATATATACACATATATGTGTATATGTGTGTGTGTGTGTGTGTGTGTATATATATATATATATATATATATATACATACATACATACAAGAAATTGTGTGTGTAAATAAAATTTTCCCATGAAGTAAACTCCAGGCCCAGATTACTTCAATGGTTATTTCACCTAAATACATAAGGAAAAAATAAAACCAATCTTGTTCAAATTCCCCCAGAATATAGAGAAAGTGGGAACACTTACCAATTTATTTTCTGAAACCAACATATTTTTGATTCCAAAATCTGGCACAGACATTACACAAAATGAAAATTAAAGAACAAGAAATCTCATGAATATAATTGTAAAAATCCTAAACAAAATATGAACTGATGAGAATCACCAATAAAATACAATAATAGATTATGTTAAAGTGGAGTTTGTTCCAGGCATGCCAGATTAAACACTCTATAATCAACTTACATCATCAGAACAAAGGAGGAAAATATGTAACCATTTCATACAGATACAAATGTTTTGATATATGTAAATGTTAAGTCTCTTGACCTTATTCAAGGTACTGAATAGCATTAAATTCACTATTTTACTTTCCTGTTTTACTTGTGAAAAGAATAATGCACTAAGGGGCTTCCCCGGTGGCACAGTGGTTGAGAGTCTGCCTGCCGATGCAGGGGACACGAGTTCGTGCCCCGGTCCGGGAAGATCCCACATGCCGCGGAGCGGCTGGGCCCATGAGCCATGGCCGCTGAGCCTGCACGTCCGGAGCCTGTGCTCCGCAGCGGAGAGGCCACGGCAGTAAGAGGCCCCCGTACCGCAAAATAAATAAATAAATAAATAAAATTTAAAAAGGAATAATGCACTAAGGATAGATAGAAGGTCTATTTGCATTTGCCAATTGTGATAGAAGGCTTCTGTAAGTATGTATTGTAAAATCGATGCATATTTATTTTTAGCATTGTGTTATTGCCTCTGCTGCTAATAAACAAACAAATGACTACCTGGAGGAGCAGCTATAACACTTGCTTATTTTCAGAATACTAGAGCTATATTTTTATTTACAATTGCATAGACTATATTAATTAACTTTACAGACCATTGTGATTGTATAACTTATAGCCTTTGTATTTTTATAATTTACATCATTTGCAAATGTTAAGTGTAGTTAAAAGGTATTTCATTGATTGCACTCCATAATTCTTTACTTTATAAAAAATGCATGAAAATTTTTGAATTGACTAAGCAATAATATACCAAGTGCATTATAACTGGAAAATGTAAATATATGCATTATTCACCATGTTAAAGAAAAGATGCATAAAAAGCATGTAATAAAATTCAAAACCCATTCATGATTTTTAAAAACTCAGACACTTGAGAATAAAAAACATTTATTTAATGTGATAATGTCATCTGCAAAACAATCCCCAGTAAATAATGTACTTCATAGTGATTTCTGAGCCCACTTATTTTCTGACCCACTGCCACCATTTCTATTCATCATCGTAATTCTCTTCCTACCAAAGCAATAAGCAATACATAAATTGATGAGCATATGGTAGAAATATTTGAAAGAAAGAAATAAAGTTTAATTTACGCATGATATCATTAGGCACACAGAAATTCTAAAAGAATCAAAAAATTATTAGAATTAATAAGAAAAATTAACAAGGCCACTAGATACAAAATTAATGTAAGAATTAATTCTGTTTCAATATACTAGAAATAATTAGTTGAAAATTAAGACAAAGAAATAATATTCACAATGCCACCAAATACCTCCAATACCTGGGAATAAATTTATTGAAAGATGTTCAGGATTCTACACTGAAAACTAATAAATATTGCTGAGAGGACTCAAAGAATATCTAAATAAATGAAGAGAAATAATATATTCATGGACTGGAAGACTTAATATTTTTAAGATGTTAATTTTTCCCAAATTGATCTATAGACACAATGCAGTCCCATTAAAAAGTCCAGCATTTTTTTAAATTGACGAGGCCATTCTAATACAATATGGAAGAACTAAGTAGGGAACTTCACACCCAATATCAACATTTATTATTAAAAGTTATAGTAATTAAGAAATGTTTTTATTAGCACAGAGTTTGATGAACTGATCAATTAAGCAGAATAGAAAATTCAGAAACACAAATACACAAATACAGTCACCTGATGTACAAAAAATGTCACAACAGTGAAGTGGGAAAAGGATGGTCTTTTAAATTAATGTCAGTGGGTTAATTGGTATCCATATAAAACAGTATGAACTTTCAGCCTTACCTCATACCATACACACAAAATTAATCACACATGGATTATAGAAATAAATGTGATAAAGAAAACAATACCACTTATAGAAAAAAATAGGAGAATACATTCATGAACATGGGGTAAGAAAAGATTTATTAAACAGAAAATAAAAAGCATTAGCCATAAAGAAAAGTTTTGAAATAATTGATAAATTATATTACATAAATATTAAGCACTTCTATTTATCAAAAAATATCATATTAAAACCCCCAAATTTGGAACATTAATGTAAAGTTATTACTATTGTCTATAAAAATATATGTGGAAAAGGATTTGTATTTAGTCTACCTAAAAACTCCTACAAATCAATAGGAAAAAGACTGACCACCCAATATTTTTAAAACTGACCAAAAGCCTGGGACAAGTGCTTCAGAAAATAGAGTATTCAAAGGCCAGTAAATATTTTAAAAAGTACTCAGCATCCTTATTCTTCAGGAAAATACAAATTAAATGACTATGAGATACCTCTATACTCTCACCAGAATGGATAAAATTAAAAAAAAAAAAGGATTGGTGAAGATGTGAAATAACTGAAAGTCTCATACATTGCTGTTTGGAACAAACACTGAAAAACTAGCATCGTATAGCAAAAGTAAACATGTCCCTTCCTTAGAACTCATTGATTCCAGGCCCCAGAATATATCCTAGAGCAAGTCTAGCTTACGTCTACCAAATGACATTCACAATGATGCAGCTGTATTCCTAATAGCCAAAAATAGACACTATCTATATGTCTATCAACAGTATAATGAAGAAGTAAATGGTTGTATGTTCACGTTGTGGAATACTACATGGGAATAAAATGGACCAATTGCTAGTACCCTCTACATGGTTAACGAATCTCACAAATATAATACTGAATGATAACAGCTAGACAGGGTACATACTGATTGATTTTGTTAAATATATTCAAAAAGAGCAAAATTAATCTATGGTTATAGATGTCAGAATAGGCATTCTTTGTCAGAGTGTACCTGCCTTGGTGCTACTGACTGACAGGGTACAGGGAGCCTTTGGGAGGCTGGAGAAGATTTCCCTCTTCATCTGTGTGGTTGTGTGTGTGTGTATAAAAATAAAATCACTAAGCAGTTTAGTTAAGACTTGGACACTCTCATGGATATAGGTTAAATTTCAAAATAATTTTTAAAAAGTATTTTAAATGCTAAAAAGCATTGTCATTGTTATTGAGCAGCGTTCTCTTCAAACAAGCTGCAACTAATAGCAATAGGTTGAAAAACATGAACTTTTTCAGTCCATGTTTTGTTTTAAATTGCCTTATTCATTGATTCAACTTTTGTCTTTGGTGTCAATGTGGCTTTATGTGACACTGGTGGCGGGTGTCTGTGATTCATGCTAGTGATGATTATCTGATGATATTAAGACATGCTATCAAACAAATGAGAACACCAGCTTTGTCATTCATTCATTCAACAAACATTTACCGACTGTCTATTCTGTGCCTGCATTGGTTTAGATACTAAGGCAAAGAGAGAAATATGTAAGACATACAGGACCTGTAACCTACAGGAGTTTGCAGTCTAATGGGGGAGATAAAAGAGTAAGACAGATGATCATAATAACGAAAGTACAATGTCAGAATAGATACCAGTGGCCAAGAGAATATAGAAAAGAGGCAGTGGTTACCTACTTAGCACTAAAACAACAGCACTGAGAATTTTATTATAGGATAATTTCCAAAATAAGAACGCTTAAAAGGCTATGGATACATTTCAAATGTTCTCTAATGAAATGACAAGATCTAGGATGCGATGACATAGGATATGCATGCAGGGATCAAGAATTAGGCTACAAAGGATGGCTGGTAGGCACCATGAGGTCATCAATTCAGGGAACCAAAATCTAGAAACAGCAAGGAGCTGGACTAGGAGATGGAGGAACGGAATAACCGATTTTGGCGTAGGGCCTCTGCAGAAATCCAGCATTTGGAGAGCAGGCATAAAGCAGCTTAACAATGTACCCAATGCCTTCTTAGATAGGGGCTCAGTAGACTGCCACTGCTGGGACCACAGCTGGCTTTAGAAAATGGACAGACCTCATCCCACAATGTGACTCACATAATCGTACCTGGTGATGCTGAGCAGGTAAAGGTAGCTGAGCTTCCTAATAACAGTTTTTCATGGCAAACACTCATGAATCTTCATTTGGGCATTTATCTAAGCTTGTTCATGAGTTCAGACTTTGTAGTATCTCTTCATGATAAATGGCATGCATTTACTCCATGATGTACTAAATAAGGGATTCCTTTGACCTTTTCTTTTTTGTTTTTAACATCTTTATTGGAGTATAATTGCTTTTCAATGTTGTGTTAGTTTCTGCTTTATAACAAAGTGAATCAGTCATACATATACATATGTTCCCATATCTCTTCCCTCTTTCGTCTCCCTCCCTCCCCCCCTCCCTATCCCACCCCTCTAGGTGTTCACAAACCACCGAGCTGATCTCCCTGTGCTATGCAGCTGCTTCCCACTCTAAAGTTAAATTTTCACGTTGCAAAGAATAATTCAAGTACATGGTCAAAAGTTCAGTCTACCACCCAATTTACTGCTGACCTCTTAGAAGCTTGTGAAACTCAGGTGCAGATTCCTTATACCACGATTCACATGGAAGATAGGTTTGGCAAGAACCAACAAGGCAGTAGTTTATTCCATCCATTCAATTTGCCTCCAAAGCAAAACTTTTTTTGAAACTCAAACTTTTGAGTTTCAATCTCTGTTGTCTACCCCTCTTATTATATCTTATAGGGTATGGTGGTCTTTAATTTTTGTTTTATATTCAGTAGGAAATAGATTTATTTTTTTCAGTAGACTGGATTTTAACTTTCTTCCACCTAGGGAGCAGTGTCAAGTGGAAGTTGGTATTTGAAATGTGAAATAACTTCAAAAACAGCTAACAGGTATTGAGCATCTGCTCTGTGCCATATAGAACAGCCTCGCATGAGGGGAGTGATATAACCTCCATTTTACAGATTAGGCAACAGAGACTCAGAAATTCAAATGATAGTACACAGCTACGGCGTGGCACACATGGGATTTACGACTAGGATCTTGACTTCAAAGTATAGGATTTTAAGCCTCACACTGTCCTGTCTCCAAGCACCAGAGGCATATAGACACAATAACTTCTGCTTTGATCACTTCTCTTGCCTTCCTCTTCAGTGTACTTCCATGCTGCTACCAGAGAGTAGCATACTGTCAGGATGTCTGGACTCGTAAGGGCTGGAGCATGTCTGTGCTTTGTCCAGATCAAACAAAGAAATGGGAAGCAGCACAAAGTAGTTAGTGTCTGCCCAATTGTGCTTATTCTTTGATTTGTTCCCTCCTTTTCTTTGCAAGCTATGCTTGTTCTCTGAGAGAAAAGTCCCAAAGATCTTATTTTTCAACGGCTACTGTACATTTTATAGAGTTGTATTCTGCTGGAATATTTTGCCCTAGAAATCTACTGAATTTGGCTTCAGTGATAACCTCATTCATCTTTGGATCAGTTCTTTGGAAAAGAGACAAAAATAACTGAAGACTTCTTCTTGCGATATAGGAAGCTTTTGGTTATCATCTCAGTGGCGCTTAAAGAATTTGAGGGACAGCTTTCCATTTCTCTCGTCTTCTCTTCTCTAGTTAGTACTCCCAAAGAAACAGAAGTGAAATGTAGCTCCAACTGAGTTCATATCTGTACTTTCTTTTTTTTAATTTAATTTAATTTATTTTTTATAAAGCAGGTTCTTATTACATATTTCTACTTTCAAGGAGACTGGAATAGAAAAAGTATTATGAAGTTGGTTTTGTGATTTACTATGTCAAAGCCTTTTTATGTTGCACTAACAGGCTAGAGGACGGAAGAGAGAGAGAAGTGATAGAAGTTACAATTTCTAGATCATTTTAGACTATAATGAACTTTTAAAATACATTCTAAGACTTTTTGGTAAAGGTATATTTTTTTAATTAATTAATTTCATTTTTGGCTGTGTTGGGTCTTCATTGCTACACATGGGCTTTCTCTAGTTGCAGCGAGCGGGGGCTACTCTTCGTTGTGGTGCACGGGCTTCTCATTGTGATGGCTTCTCCTGTTGCAGAGCACAGACTCTAGGCGTGTGGGCTTCAGTAGCTGTGATGTGCGGGCTCAGTAGTTGTGGCACATGGGCTTAGTTGCTCCGCGGCATGTGGGATCTTCCCGGACCAGGGCTCAAACCCGTGTCCCCTGCATTGGCAGGTGGATTCTTAACCACTGCACCACCAGGGAAGCCCCAAAGGTATACTTTTAAAAGTCTAATAATACCTCTCTAAATAAACTTACTTAGTCATAGTGCACATTTTCTCTATTTCACATTAAGTTTGACTATTTAAATGGGAAAAATATATATGCATATGAGTTTACACAATGACAGTGATATTATTTCATGCTTCTCTCTTCCTGTTTAACTATACAAGCTATCTTTTGAAACCTGAAATGATTGTGTAAGAAATGCACATAATCGCTAAACAAAAACAGTATGGAATTTTAATTCATGTATATACAAACTGGGGGAGGATTTGGACTAAAGGGAGAGAAAAAGGATAACAAAATTTAGTTCTAAGTTTTTTCTCTAACTCTGTGACCTTGGATAAATTTCTTTATATTCTGTGAGATGCAGGCAAAACCTGCCCCCTACCTAACTTTTGGAGCTGCTGCAAGATTTATTAAACTAGGAGAAAGAAACCCAAAAACTGTTTAGAGGTCTGATGAGATAAGAGTTATATAAATACAAGGCAGTATTGTTATCTCTAAGAGGTGTATGAAGTTGAATTAAATTTTACAACACCTTATGAGTCAAGTAGATAATCTCAAACCCATTTTTACAGATAAAAGGGCTTAAGCTCTCCTGTTCAGGCCACTTAGACTGGGTGTATGCGAAGAGATACCATTACTGAATTCAGAGCTAGGCCAGTATTTGTTGATACCTGAATATATTTTAAAGGGCAGTTTAAAACATCCCATCATCCCCTTGGCAAGCAATGAGGAGAGTCTGCATATCATTCTCCCCAGTTTTCTTTCTGTGGTTCTTCGTGAAATTGATCTGAAATGCAAGACACCTTGTGTCAGTGGTATCCAAGGGGAGCCAAGTATTTTGAGAGCTATTAAAAGACATTGTTCTAATGATGAGATGTAAAATGTGATTTAGTGCAGCTGAAGCCAAGATATCCATCAGACACAGAGACCTAGGAAAAGGGGAAGAAGAAAAACCAATGTGACAGTTAATGCATTCGGTGCAGTAAGGTTCTGTTAGTAGTGAACACACCACTATATTCATATAAGGTGTATGTGGCTATAACCACATATAACATTACCCCCAACGCTTAAATGAATAAAAGCCAATATAAATTGGAGAATACACATCTTCCCTTCAGCCTAAATAGACTCGCTCACTTGTTTCCAAAAGTAATTGTTCCACATTACTAAAACATGATTCAAAGAGCTAATTAGAGTGCCTGGCACATAGCAAATTGTCAATAAAGTTACCTGTAATCATTTGGATTTGGAGTAGCAACCGTATTGCAAAAAGTCAAGAACATATTAGGAATAAGATGCCTGGGTTCAAGCCTTGCCTCTTGCACGAAATTGCCATGTGACTCTGCATAGCTGTTTAATGTAATCTTTAAAATGGGGACAATGATAGTACTCAGCTGAAATAAATTTTGTAAAAAACCAAATGATCGGGCACATGTATAATCCTTAGCGTGGTTTCCAGCACACGGACACATCTGACCTACAGAATGTTAACTTCTAGCAGCTGTGCAGCTAGGGCTGGTACACTAGTGTTGCTCTGCTAGCCAGTTACTTACTGGGCATTTCCATGAGCCAGGCACTAAAGGAGATGCTGGGGAAAGGAAAGATGAACAGGGGAGACATGGTCCTTATCCACATGTTGCTTGGAGGGGGTGGGTGTTAAAAAAAACATTCAAATAAAATAATTGAAGCCTGTAACATGCTAAGAAGGAACTAAGAAAGGACTGATGCAGAAAATGTGGAAGATATTTCTTCTTAGTTAGGGAGTCGGGGAAAGTCTGTCTAAGGAAGTACATTTAAAGTGAAGGTTTCAAAGGTAAGGAGTCTACCATGTGAATGGGGGTGATGGTGGGCGTTCCACGTAGGTGGAACAGCATATGCAAAGGTCACGAGTTGGACAAAACTTGGCACATGGGAGGAAGGGATCGTCCAGAGTGACTGAAGCATATGGGTGAGGAGGGTGAGTGCTGCCAAATGTGACTGAGGAATGGACAGGACCCAGCTCACGCAGGCCTGGTGGGTCGTGGTAAGGAGTGTAGGTACTCTGTTTTGTTTTTGTTTTTGCGGTACGTGGGCCTCTCGCTTTTGTGGCCTCCCCCGTTGCGGAGCGCAGGCTCAGCGGCCACGGCTCACGGGCCCAGCCGCTCCGCGGCACGTGGGATCTTGCCGGACCGGGGCACGAACCCGTGTCGCCTGCCTCGGCAGGCGGACTCTCAACCACTGCGCCACCAGGGAAGCCCTAGGTATTCTGTTTGCAAAGGTAAGTTACTGAAGTTTTAAACAGTGGCAAGGAATGGTATTTTTTATACTTTTGAAAGAGCACTTTTGCTGCTTTGTGGGGCAAGGCATCTAAACCGTTTTGATCATGTGCACCCATCAGCATGTGACTCCAAAATGTTTCTATGTTCATATTCTCTCTCTCTCCCTCGACAGATACATACATATGTATAGATAGATAGAGATATATAAATAACATATATATGTTAATCAGTAATTGAACATTAGCTAGTCTATTTCCTGCACACAAATGTATCACCTTGTGATACCATTTTGGCACTTGTACCCCACTTTGGAGATGACTGTTGTAGAGAAAGGATGGAGCAAAGCAATCTTGGAGTAGGGAGAGTAGTATGGAGACTGTTGAGCTAGTCCAGGTAAGAAATGATGGTGACTTACATCAGGTGGTGGCATATTTTTCATGTGCATAATGAAAAAGACTCCTAATTGGAATTATAGATCTACGCTCTCTAGTGGCCTTTCATATCAACTATTTTGCTCACAAATGACCCATTCCTAATGGATCATATTAATAAAACCCATTGGGTTGCTTATTGGGTTGTTGGGTTGCAAACACCATGAAATAGACTAGCCCACTTTCCCCCATGATTAGCCCATTTCTTGAAGTCCTCTGGAAAAAGATGATGGTTTAGGGAATTACTGGTACTTTCTGCTTGTTGACAAAAGTTCATGGGGACCAGAGCCGTAAGAAATAAAATGAATTTATTTTAAAAAAATAGTTGGAGTCAATTTCTTCTACATCTGTGTAACCTTTTTCACAAATGGATAATTAAAATCAGGCATTAAAAAAGTGCCTGCCTCTACGAATTCTCAGCAAATGGACTGAAAATGCTTTCACTGAAAGGGATTACTGTAGTAGGTGTTTGAAAAGATGGGCACTGTAAACTCCTTGAGGAGGAAATGTCAGCTCTACTTTCCCAAATCTTCAGGAAGAACTTCCTTTTGAAACCAAAGCAATCTAAATTTTGGTAGGGTAATGATAGACTAAGACCAGAAAATGTGAATTTACTAATTTCTTTTCCATTTTGCTTTTTCCAGTCCTATATTTGGATGGGAGTTCATTTGGGTTCTGAGTCTTTAATCTAATCTGGTTTTCCTCTCTTGGAGGAAATCTCACAGAGTGGAAAGGAGGTTAGCAGGGCATAGAAAGAAGGCGTTAAGCAAAGGATCCTGCAAAGCTTTGAAAACTTTTCTGAGGAGAGGAAAACAGCTCTCCTGGGCTTTGACAAAGAGCACTTGCAATTTGGGAGGAAGGAGGTGATAACCTCTGGCTCACCTCTCCTCCATCTAGAAGCCACAACCTGCCAGTGGTCCTTTTTTAGGAGGATTCAGGCTTGGGTAGTAATGGTACTTTTGGAAGAACAGTCTGTGTCTCCTTTAATGACGAACAGGACACTCTTGTCCTTTTAAGTATCCAAGTTTTATGGCTGAGAAGCCTGTGCTCTTTGCATTGGCACATTTCTTGGATCGATCATGAGAACAATCATTTTAAATTGTTTTGTAACACACCTCTGGCTTGGAATAAGAGTAACTCCTCTTGTACAGCAGTAACAAGAGTATTATTCATTAAAGAATAATGATCACGCTGTTACTTGCAAGTTGGTCCCATCACAAACTCAGGATTCAGATTTTTCAGTGAGGTTACCTTTGCAAGTGTGAGAATGAACAAACATGTAATTAGAAACTGGGAATTGTACTATTCTGTGGTGGGATTCATTTATTCGATTAATAAAAATTCACAGAATAATTTAACAGCTACCATGTGATAAGAAAGTGTTATCTGGCTCATGAAGACTACAAAGACATGTGAAGGTATTTCAGCCCTTAGAAGCAACTTTCTATTTGAAAAAGGCTTGGATTTTGAGAAATGCTTTGTACTTTTCAAAGCCCATTCACCTACTATAAATCTTAATCTGAACTTTTGAATAGTAGCAGGGGAGCTAGGCTGGGCAGACGTTATAATCATACAATTATAGAATTTTAGGAGTGAAAGGGATTTTAAAGGTCATCTAATGTAACAACTTAGTTTTAAACCTAGGAAGCTGATAGATTGCTACTTGTCATAGATTCCACAGCAAACTAATGGCAGAGCGTCCAGCACCCACGTGAAGTTTCCTATTGAGTCTTAAGCCATGTGTTAGTAGCTCTGGGCTAGGCACGAATGCCACAGGATAGATGGAGCACCATGCCTCCTTTCCTGTATGTATTTGCACACAGAAATATAATAGTAGGCTTACAATAAATATTTATGAATTAATGACTGACAGATTTCCTACCATGTAGGGCACTGTGTCCAAGTACTAAGGATAAAATGACAAACAGAATGAACTGGTTACTTCTTCCAAGTTGTTCACAACGTAGCCTTCCCGTCCTCAATGAGTGTGCAGTCCCTTAGGGAAGCCAAGACACGCCCACAAAATGCAGTAAGATTGGGTTCAAATACAGTGCGTGCTTTATTTAGGAGGTCAAGGAAGAAATCTGAGCGTCATAATTGATGGGAAAATCCCCCAGAACA
>NW_020185331.1:9405017-9418039 GCF_003031525.2 Neophocaena asiaeorientalis asiaeorientalis | reverse complement strand
ACACACACACACACACACACACACACACACACACACACACTCCTGCGATCTTTTAATTACATCATTCTCTGCTGATGCTGGGACACACAGACTCTTCCCAAGGTAAGGTCAAGGTGCCAACTCACTGAGGCTAAGAATGGAAAGAGCAGAAGCCCATTCATCCCTATTTTCTAAACTGAAAATGACCAGGGAGGAAGAAAAAGAAAAGAAAAAAGAAACAGCTACAGAGACTGATAGAAACAAACAGGAATAGGAAGTCCCCAGCACAGTGACCACTCCGCCAGGTCCGGGCTGGCCGCCCCCACGGGAGGGGCACTCGGGCTCTGCGCGGAGGCCGGCGGCCGCGGGGGCGCACAGCGCGGCGGCGAGGAGCGGGCGGCGGCGGCGCAGGCGAGCCCAAGGGGAGGGTCGGCGGCGCCTCCAGTCCCCGCAGCCAACCGCGCGCAGCGCAGCTCGGGAGCGGGACGCGGCGCTCGAAGCCCCGGCAGCGCCCGCCCTCTCTTCCGTGTTGCCTGCCCGCGCGCCAGCGCCCGCTCAGCCCGTGACTTCACTTCGGCTCCACCCCCGCGTGGCGGCGGCTCGCTCCGTCCGAACCCGCGCTCGGCAGCAGCCCAGCCCGGGCAAGCGGCCGCCACCTGCCCCGAACCGCCTCTGCCCGCCCCCACCGCGGCCCAACTTGGATGGAGTTGGGGTCCTGAGCTCCTGGTCCTCGTAGCCGGCCAGCGGAGAGCCCCGCGCCGCCACCTCCGGTCCGGGACCCCCTCTCAGCTCCTCTCCGCTCCCGCAATGGGAAAAGTTGGCGCCGGCGGCGGCTCCCCAGCCGGGCTGAGCGCGCTTCTCGCCGGCGCGGGGCTCTTAGTCCTCTGCGCCCCGGGCGCCTGCGGCGGCGGCTCCTGCGGTCCTCCGCTGCACCCCAGCTCGGCTCCACGCTGGGCTCCGACCCGAGGGGGGCTTAGTCACCTGCGGCCGCGAGGCAGGGCTCCTGCCACGCCCCTGCTCGGACGCCCCCTGTTTGCAGTGGCCGCCGGAGACCGAGCGCTGTCCCTGGAGCGGGCCCCGGGCACTGGGGCGTCGGTGGCGATTGCTCCACGCTCTGACCGGAGGAGACGGAGTGGAGAGGATCAAGAGAAGGCAGAACGGGGAGAGGGCACGAGAAGACGCCCCCGGGGAGTGCTAAGGGACAGAGGGCAGCAGGAGCCTGGGACTCTGGAGCGGGACCCGGACAAAGCCACTCGCTTCCGGCTGGAGGAGCTGAAACTGACCAGCACTACGTTCGCGCTGACAGGAGACTCAGCACACAACCAAGCCATGGTCCACTGGTCTGGCCACAACAGCAGCGTGAGTATAATGGGACTGAGGGCAAAGGGGTGGAAAATGGAAAGGGTTAAAGTCGGCTGTGTGATCTGATTGAGAATTTGGGGAAATGGGGTTTCTGGACTTGAAACATTGTGCAAACTAAAGTCTTCCCTGCCCGCCTCCCCAAGGATTTAATGTCACCAACTAGGAGACCACCCCTTTCCCACCAACACCGGAGTCCTCTCCAAACCTCTAACAAAGCTTTATACAGGGCAGACAGATCCCTCTTTCCCGTTTCTTTGGTCTCCTTTGTGTAGGATGGAGCCGAAGACCAGGCAAACAGAGCGGGTTAAAGTATTCTGAATGCAGAGGTGAAAGGGTTAAAATTCCAGGCAGTCTGGTGTTCCCTCAAGTGACTTTCTCTTTAACTTGCTAGACTTATGGATGAGAGCACGTAAGATCAAAAAGTCTTTATTCGTAGCCTTTTAATTTTATTTTTGTGCGAAGCTCCTAACCCCCTCTTCCCAGCACGGAAGAGAAATTCAGTGGATGGTAAGGAGCCCTTAATGTATTCTGTTTCTGGGGACCAAGTGGATGCAAGTTTCAGGACGGGAACTCTCCAGCATCTTCTAACAGCACCAGCCAGTGTGTTTTGAGAGCTGGGGCTTTCCAGCCTGTGAATGAGTGGTTGTTCTCTGGCTTGATCTGTCCCAGGAAGATCAGATATGTCCCTGTGACAACAGCTCCCTGTTCTCCCCCATTGCCTGACCTCCTCTAGTGAAGAGCACAGATAAAGACGTAGCTCTCCCTTTATTAAGTGGGGAGAGGGATTGCTGGATTTCCAGGAGGCTGTCACTGGGGAGCATGGGTGCAAGTCCATGAGCTGTGCCCAAGATCAGGGAAGGTTTTAGATGTTTGGAAAAGCCCGCATGTCTGGAATTTGAGGGAGCTATTCCAGTTTAAACTGCACCTGGAAACTTCAAGGAGCTGAAATAGTAAAGAAAGAGCGTTGGTGGTGATAACTGCAGGTGATTTAGAAGTATGGAAACTTCACCAGGCTGCATTGAAGCAGACAAGAAAATAAAAACCAAGGATGGGTAAACTGAAAAAAAAAATCAGTTTCAGCTTCTCTCAGGTTACTGAGATTGTAGTATTTGTACTATACACAGTCTGCATCCTGGTACATTTCAAAATGTTTTCAATCGTGATGTTATTGCCAGAAACCTTCCCAGGGAAGTGCCACTTTAGTGAATTGTGCTCACTGTCAGCTTTTTTAATGAAAGTTGTGAACATTTTAAAATAAGAGGCTGTCATTATGGATTCCTTGGGTACATAGATATAAATTGTATTAAGGCAAATTGTGGTAAATAGTATTTTGTATCGTGTCTCTGTCCTGAGAGCCTCAGCACGGTTTTCCCTACAATTCAGCCTTCATGACCAAGGCTATGGTTTTATATGGTTCTCTGGACTGGTTTAATCAAATAATTGAAGCTGAAATTCTTTTCATTCAAGTTCTGGAGACCCTTGCCCTCATTCCTTACCTTAACTGTCCTATCTTTCATATCATAACCACTGAAATTAATCCCCCAATTTGAACCTGAATCTTCTTAAACTGATCAGATAACTTTCGCACTGCTTTAGATGATTAACTCAAAGCTTCTAGCTTTAAGGGGCAATTTTAAACACATCAAACATATTAAATCTTGTATTAAGAAGTAAAGGACTTTGGACTCAAAATATTTCTGGCTTTTAATGTAGTTCAAGCCGTAAAATATCACTCACCCATTAGACCTCTAGTCACCTATTGAAAGATCTTGGAAAGAGCAAGAAAGGGAGAGTACATCTTTGGCAAGTTTTGAACTCCGTTTAAGAAATGGTGCCAAGCACTGCCAGCCTTTTTTTTTTTTTTTAAATGGTGCTTATAAACCCAGTCAGGCTTCTTAGGGTCAGGGCTTGAAGGGGTGACACGTAAGAAAGTCTGAGGTAATGTAGGAAATAATCAAGGTGTTAAAAGTTGGAGCACTCAAATCGTGTATACGAATGAGATTTCTATCGTATTAAGTCTCTCATTCTATAAGGACATACCCTCCATCCGTGCCCACTTACATACAAATTGTTGTTGTTTATCTTCAGTGTATATGTATAAGTAGTAGAGGAAGAGAAATAGTCTTGTATCAGTATCCTCCACAAAGTAGTCCCAGATTCGTAGGAGAGATAAAGTTTAAAATATATTTTGAAGGTAAGGGAGGCAGAAAGAAACTTTTCTAGACAACTTTGTGATGTGAAAAGCAGAGTGGAGACCTGAGTTCTGGTTCTGCCTATTTGTGGTTTGATCTTGGCAAGCTGATTGCCTGAGTGTGAATTTCCTCATCTCTAAAACAGGAGGGGAGGATGCCTGTCAGATTCATTACTGAGAATTACAGGCCAGGATATAG
Source organism: Neophocaena asiaeorientalis asiaeorientalis (assembly GCF_003031525.2). Taxonomy (NCBI): domain Eukaryota; kingdom Metazoa; phylum Chordata; class Mammalia; order Artiodactyla; family Phocoenidae; genus Neophocaena; species Neophocaena asiaeorientalis. The sequence goes on along the minus strand of NW_020185331.1, from coordinate 9,414,308 downwards.
TTAAGAGAGTGTTGTGACTGTAAAGTACTGTATACCTCTTTGTAACTCTCATCTCATGGCACTTCACATTCCCCCCAGAGCAAGAAATCCACTAACCTAACACTGAGGACAGCAGTGGGTGGGAGCTCTCATTTTCTTCTCATTTAGCTGCTGTCCCCCATAAATCCACCCCCAGCCCATTCAGGACCACTGGCAGTACACGTCCTCTGGACCTGTCTCACCTTTAGCTAAAAGCCTTTGCTAAGTAGGGCTTCTGATGACAATAACACCTGCATTAAAGGTGTAAATGTATGGTAATTATAGGCTGCCTATCAAACTTGTGAAGAACTCTGGATCCTTCTCTCACCTCCTTCCCTTCTCCTTCCTGCCCCCTCCGCTGTTGGACTTATGCAGTTGTGTAAGGATATGACTGTTTTGCCTTGTCCGTGGGTGTGATGTGATTCCTCTGTACTGCAGTCTAGCTTGATGGAAAGTGTTGATGGAGTTGGTGGAACACCTGGGGGGATCTTTTGGCATGAAAAGTGCTGGGTATGAATCATTTGTCATGAGCTTGGTATCGTAAGAACATATTGTTCCTACCCTACTCATCCAAGGCATGCTGTGCCCTGATCTAAATTTATAGAGTAATTCTTAGTTTGGTAAAATATATATTTGTCTATACCTATGTATGATGGGGATGCGTTTATTCCTTATTTCCAAGGAATTTCAAAGTGCTACACTCATTAATCCTTACAATATCCCTGTTAGGTAATAGACAGGTGTCAAGTGTTAATATCTCTTTTTCGTATTTTTATGCTGGAGTCAATTTGAATATTTCAGTTCACTGTCTTGTCCCTTTCTCACTAGAAATAGTGTTACAAATTGTTAACAGAGGCTTTTACTTGACATATTTCGCTGTTATGACATCTTTAATACTGCATTTATTGTAGTGAATGACGATCTGGTTGGTTTTCATGTAATTCTTTGCCTTTTGTTATTCGGGGACTTGACATTTACCATCCACCCTTAGTGAGTAAACTGAGTCCCAGTGAGTCAGGTTTTTGAGTAATGTCTTAAATTCATCGTTTCACTTAATTTTCACAAAAATGTTATGAGTAGCTATTATTATCTCCATTACATTAATGAGGAAACTGAGGCTCCAGAAGGCTAAATGACTTGCCAAGAAGATATAACAGTTCAGTGGCAAAGCAGAGGCTGGCACCCAGGGTGATCTGACTTCAAAACCCCACAGAAGGGCTTGTCTTAGAGACTTTAAGGTAGGACAGAAAAACTCAGACCTTTGGGGATCTGTATTTTAAATAATCCTGTTTTGGGTGGATTTCAGATGGTGGTGAAGGAAGACATAGTCTTAGCCGGAAGCTCTATCTCTTTGTAGAAAAGCAAGGACTATATAGCATGTGCCTGTCACATTGCACCCTTTACCTTAAAGTAGTGATTTGGCTGTTCTCTTATCCACCCACATCTTCATCTTTACTGAGACATGGGATCTGTACCTGATGATTCATTGAGCACGAGGTAATGTGCCATCATTCAGATCTGGTGTTCTTCAGGAATAGATTCCTCTTCTAAGTTAATTACAAGTATGATTTTATAAAGAGTTGCCTATGAACACTTGATTTGGCTATACATTTTGACATAAGTTTTTTTACCTTTTTTTCCAAAGTAAACTGACGAAGGATTTTAGATTTCTCTAGCAAGCCACATAATACCTTCTCTGATCAGTGTTTTATGCTATTAATGGGTGTTAATATGGTATGACATGGAAGGCAGTGGGTTTGGAAGCAGATTTGAGTTTGAATGTTAGCTCTCCTGCTTCCCAGCACTTTGCTTTGAGCAAGAAACTTAAATTCTTTGAGTTTCTGTTTGCTCAACTAAAATATGGGGAGAGCACGTCTTTTTCTGTTTTGTTTTGTTTTTTTTTTTTCCCCAGAAGATTTGACATCACATATACAAACTGGCTGGTACATAGTAAGTGCTCAATAAATGCTACTTCTTATTTTTGTAGAAGAAGTACTTCTCTACTGGGTTTTTAAGACTCCTGGGTTATAGTCCTGGCTGTACACAAAAATTAGATATGTAGTGACAGGCTGTAAAAATTTTGTGGCCTCAATTTTATCCTCTGTAAAACGACACAAATAGGCCAGAGCATCACTGAAATCCCTTACAGGTTGAAATTCATTAAAAATTTTTGTCAACCTGTAGGTGTTGTGCACCTACTACATCTAAATAAAGTCCACTGGGAGTGTTCAGGATGCAGAAATGACACAATGACCTATACCCTTGACCTGTAAGTGAGCAAGCCTTTCATTTCACAAGATTCTTCCTCTTTCCATGGTTTATATGCACATCTATTAATAGGAAATTAAGGCATTTGAGACCCAAGCAGGCATTCATTTCAATGTAGATTTGCAGCAAAATATAGTTTATTAGGTTTATTGCATCATATCTTCAGGTTAAGGCACTTGGTATCTTTGAACAAAAAAAAGTGCTTAATGTGAAATTGGAAAGTAAAGCTCTCTTAAGATATTTTAATGGGATTTTCTAGACTCATCAATGTTGACTCTGGGAACTATGTCCACATCCTTTTTTTTTTTTTTTTTTTTTTTTTCGTACACGGGCCTCTCACTGTTGTGGTCTCTCCTGTTGCGGAGCACAGGTTCCGGACGCTCAGACTCAGCGGCCATGGCTCACGGGCCTAGCTGCTCCGCGGCACGTGGGATCTTCCCAGACCGGTGCACGAACCCACGTCTCCTGCATCAGCAGGCGGACTCTCAACCACTGTGCCACCAGGGAAGCCCCTGTCCACATCCTTTTAAAGAAGGACCCCAGAAACTCATAAACTAGGGTAGAGAAGCTGGTGCAATTGTCTAATTTATTTAAGAGAATAATAATTGCTCACATTTAAGGTGAGATTGTCATATGGCAGCATTATGCTAAGAAGCTTACACAAATTATCATATTTACTTTTAATTCTATGAATGGGTATTGAGTCCTAATATTTGTCAGGCATTGATAGTAGGGACATATGTGGAGTGATGTGCAAAGATGAAAAGAAATGATACCTGCCCTCAGAGAGCTTTCAGTTTGCTGCCCAAACAATGCTCTGAAGAGGTAGCAGAAGGTAAGTGTCCTCTGAGGGTGTCACATGCTATAGGAGTTCAGAGGAGGGATGGGCAGGCATCTTCTGGCTGGGGTGGTCTCCAAACTTCATTGCAAAGCAGGTGTTTCAACTGAACCTTGAAATGTAGAGAAATTTTTAATTAAAAGATGGAGATTATTACAAGGATATTTTGAGCTGAGTGGATGGTGTGAGTAAAGGTCAAGCGTAGAGATGTAAAGGTTCCTATCTATATCAAGGAAGTTAACCTACATTAAATGTAAACTATGTTTAACTAAGGTCTTAACCTTAGAAATAGTTTTTAAAATATGATTTAAGCAAAAACATATACACACCCATCTCCTAGTGAGCTTGGCTGTATTCCAGGCCCCAAAGAAAATAAAAACCTCTATGGTCACTTGAAGGCATGACTGCCATTATTTATCCATTAAATTGCAGCTGGAGTCATCGTTGTTCCATTTTTACCTTTTGACATTTTTCACACGCAGTTTTCACAGACGGACTTTCTTTTGTTTAAGTTCTTGGTTAGAAATATCAGTAGCTGGGCTGCCCGGAGGGTAGATTAATTTGGCTCCCTGACAACTTCTGTTAACTAAACGTATGTAATATGTTTGTCCTGTCTTTATGTTATGTCTCAGTTACTGTCCTTTATCTCTGGCTGGAAAGGGTGGAGAATACATCTGTGTGTCCTAGAGGGGAAACTAGCCAAACAGTGTCCCTACAGTGGCCAACAGGATGGCAGAGAAGAGGCGTGGTCAGCGTGATGTGGAACCAGGCTCCAGGAAAGGGCAGTGGTTACTCCTGAGGAGTGCGCCTCCTTCTCCCTTGGGATGGATGGAACAATCAAGTGGTTGGCAAGAAACAAAGCTGGACTCTTACTGTGCACAGTTTATAAGGAAGAAGAGAGCCTATTCTAAAATGTAGGTAGGGGGATAAAAAGGGCGTGAATGCTCTGCAGGAAATCCTACATGAAATTTTACACGTGTATAAAAGATATTGTGTCTATTTCTATAGCACTCCTGAATGTCCTTATACCACTTTAGATCGGTTATAGCCCTTTTCTTTTGCAAAATGCTTCAGTTTTCAGAGATGGGAACATTACTTCCATGACTTCAGTTTTATTTTCACCACAGTCCTAGGAGATAGGAAAGACAGATATCATCCGCGTTTCTCAAAGAGGGAAAGCAGGGCGTTGGTATTAAGCAAGTCCGTTAGTGGAAGGACAGGGTCAAACACGTTTTGTCACACTGTACGACTGATTCTCGGTTTGGAACACCGCTGGCTTTCCACAGCCAGGAGATGGGACGCAGCTGCATCCTAGCCTCACAGTTTGCCTCAAGCCTATGCACCTGTGTGTCCAAAATGGTTGCCATTGAGGGATGAAGTATGGAGGTTGGCCATGGAGCTCCTGAGTTCCAGGCTCAGCTATTCAAGTTATTTATCCTGGGCTTCAGTGCAAGGACAAAAGTCATGTACTTGGCATTATTTAAATCTTTAAAAAGGGACCCTGAGGGGAGGAGATGGGACTTTTTACAGGTGAGGGGTCTCCGGCAGTAAATAACCCATCTATCGTGTATATTCCACTGCTAATGGTCTTTGGAGATGAGATTGCGTATCACTGGGCTTATTGCAGCAGGGGGTTGGGGAGAAGAGGGGGAGAGTCACGTCCTCCCCTCTTCAATTGTCTTATGCCTATGAAATCTAGTTGAAAATAATATTAAGTATGGTCTTGGTCAAAGGAAACTAGAGCTTCAACTTTGGGGAGCAGCATTAGTCAAACTGAAGGAGTGCCTTGTTGACGCTAATGGATTTTATTTGCTCAAGGATTATAATAGAGTTCCCAGCTGTTGCCTTCTCTACTTCCTTTAACTTTTGGGTGTGGGGTGGGGCAGGTGGGGGAAGGGAGCAAAGGAGAGTTTGCTGCACACCAGGGATAGCTCTCTGCAGCCAGATGAGCTACATTGATTATAAGAGAAATCGCTCTTAATGATAATAATATAAATAGCCATCAATTTAGTGACCAGATTCCCTGGAAGTACATTCTAGGGCATCACCACGTTATTTACTTCATCCTCACACCACCCTTACAAACTAGATGTCATTATCCTCATTCGAAAGCCGAGGAAGTCAAGGCTTAAAGATCTTGCAAAGGAAACCATAAACAAGACCAAAAGACAACCCTCAGAATGGGAGAAAATACTTGCAAATGAAGCAACTGACAAAGGATTAATCTCCAAAATTTATAAGCAGCTCATGCAGCTCAATAACAAAACAACAAAACCCAATACAAAAATGGGCAGAAGACCTAAATAGACATTTCTCCAAAGAAGATATACAGACTGCCAACAAACACATGAAAGAATGCTCAACATCATTAATCATTAGAGAAATGCAAATCAAAACTACAATGAGATATCACCTCACACCGGTCAGAATGGCCATCATCAAAAAATCTAGAAACAATAAATGCTGGAGAGGGTGTGGAGAAAAGGGAACACTCTTGCACTGTTGGTGGGAATGTGAATTGGTACAGCCACCATGGAGAACAGCATGGAGGTTCCTTAAAAAACTACAAATAGAACTACTATATGACCCAGCAATCCCACTACTGGGCATATACCTGAGAAAACCATAATTCAAAAAGAGTCATGTACCAAAATGTTCATTGCAGCTCTATTTACAATAGCCAGGACATGGAAGCAACCTAAGTGTCCATCAACAGATGGATGGATAAAGAAGATGTGGCACATATATACAATGGAATATTACTCAGCCATAAAAAGAAATGAAATTGAGCTATTTGTAATGAGGTGGATGGACCTAGAGTCTGTCATACAGAGTGAAGTAAGTCAGAAAGAGAAAGACAAATACCGTATGCTAACACATATATATGAATTGAAGAAAAAAAATGTCATGAAGAACGTAGGGGTGAGATAGGAATAAAGACACAGACCTACTAGAGAATGGACTTGAGGTTATGGGGAGGGGGAAGGGTAAGCTGTGACAAAGTGAGAGAGTGGCGTGGACATATATACACTACCAAACGTAAGGTAGATAGCTAGTGGGAAGCAGCCGCATCGCACAGGAGATCAGCTCGGTGCTTTGTGACCACCTAGAGGGGTAGGATAGGGAGGGTGGGAGGGAGGGAGACGCAAGAGGGAAGAGATATGGGAACATATGTATAACTGATTCACTTTGTTATAAAGCAGAAACTAACACACCATTGTAGAGCAATTATACTCCAATAAAGATGTAAAAAAAAAAAAGGTCTTGCCTGAGGTCACCGAGCTCGAAGGTGGGGGCAGACATAGAATTCGATTTTTCCCCTTTCTGGCTCCAGAGCTTTTTCTATTTGATCATGCTCTCCCTTCGTCAGGGTTTATCTCTGAATTTCTTTAGAGAGAACTTGACAAGTCAGTGCGGAGGGGTGGTGGGAGAACTCTTGGCAAGAGCACCCCATCTCAGGGCGCTCCCTTTCACAACACCCCAATCTCAGGTCCCTGACCTGATACACTTTACGAGGTAATAAGCTGCTATGTGATGGAGCTTGATCAGAGCCCTCACCTCCCCCGTCCTCTCCCCAAGAGCGGATCATCCGGGGTTATTAGTGTGTGTCATCTTGTTATCCTGGGAGGACGTGTAGGATGTGCCGATTGGTTTCTCCCTGCTGGCTAATGACCCTAGAGTGACAGTGTGGACAACTTGTTCACTCTTTAAAGGAGGTGCTAATAAGAATCATGTTATCAGGCAACCAACTTATCAGGTTGTGCCCCGAAGCCAAAGGACTGATGCCTCTAGTGGTCTTCCTCTAATCAGAGTTGCAGGGGCTATTGAGACACAAAACTGTGGGCCGTGGATCCAGGGCCTATGGAGGGAGGTTAAAAGTAAAAGGTCTTTCCCTATCTCAATACTTCCCAAAGTGCACTCTTGATTAGAATCATTAAAGGGGAGGAAAAGCTCTTTTAGGCATGGTTGTGACCTGCCTAGAAACCTGTCTGCAGCACTCTTTACCCTGCCTTGCATTTTTCTGAGTTGGTGGAGGAATTCTTGCCTGAGCAGGCGTGGGCTCTCTCCTTGGACACTTAGGGCAGCGTTTCCCAGAGTTTGTCATCATGGAACCTCCTTTTGAATCTGCTGATGGGGAGTGGGAATCTTTATGTTTTTCAAACTCCCTTAGGAACACTAAAGGTTGAAATAATTTTCCTAAAATCTATGTGTGAGTTTTGGGGTCCCTGAACCCCTTCCATTGTCTGCACAATCTTATGTCAATAGGCTTTACTTTTCCCCAAGGAGAGCTGACGCCCAAAGCTTTTATCAGCTTCTCAATGAAAATTATGACCCCAATGGTGAGGACCCGGTAGAAGGTTCTCTAAGAGAAGGAGAGATGATTACATGGCACAGCACTGGTGCCCCAGGCAGAGAAAGATGGTACCTTTCTGCAAGATGGTGCTGTTTCTACACTGAATATATTCTATGCAGTTATCTTTCCTGGATGTCCATATGACCATGGGCAAAACAAGTGGCTAAAAGAGTACATTATTTTAAATATAACATAATGTTTAGTGATTGGTTTGAATTCCTACTCCTAGGTATGCTAACTTGGGCAATAAGCTTTGTAATTCTGTACCTTAGTTTCCTCGTCTGTTTAATGGAAATAATAGTGGTATACTTTCTATGTGGTTTCTTGATGGTTGAAAGAGACAATAGATCTAAAAACGCTGAAAGTGGCATCTGCCATAGAGTAAGCAATCAGTAAACGTTAGCTATTATTATTATCATCATTACTGTGTTAGTACTAGTACTAATAATGCTCGAGTACGATGTACTAAAAGATGTTTGTAATACGTTGCTCATTGCTTCTGTTTCTGTATTTATGTTTTTTCATTCCAGTTCCACTTTCTTATAAGGAGGCCAGGACTCTCTTCTGCTCTTTTTTTGGCATGCCTTTCAGCATCTCTAGCTATTTGCACATGATGGTTGTAATAGGGTTCTGGACCCAATTTCCAGTGTGTGGGCTGGGGGCTGATAGGTTCCACAGCGACAATCAATTCTCTGACACCAGCTGGGTGTCCAACAATTTAACTCAATTCTGACACTGTCTACACAGAGGTCACATCAGATTTCACAGGTTAAGGGCTCAGTCCCACAAGACTGTCCCCCCCACCTCCCACTTCCAAGGCCAGCCCCAAGTCCAGGTTATCACCTGTGCTTCTGAGCGACAGGCTATAGATTGGAAGGTTCAACGACTCCCTTCTTGGGTTTGATTAATTGGCTAGAGTTGCTGGCTCGCAGAACTCAGAGAAACATTTCACCTACTAGATTACCAGTTTATTTTTAAGGATGTAACTCAGGGACAGCAGATGGAAGACATGCCTAAGGCAAGGTATGGAGAAAGAGCGTGGAGCCTCCCTTTGCTCTCTGAGTGCACCATTCTTCCTGAATCTCCACCTGTTCACCAACCTGGAAGCTCTCGGAACCCTGTCTTTTTGGGTTTTTTATGGAGGTTTCATTACATCAGCACAGTTGAATAAATCATTGGCCATTGGCCGTTGATTCAAACTCCAGCACCTATCCCCTCCTCAGAGGTCAAGGGGGCTGGACTGAAAGTTTCAACCCTCTGATCACATGGTTGGTTTTTTGGCAACCGGCCCACATCCTTAACTGTGGTCCGAAGTCACGTCATTAAACTCTCATCACAGGAAAACCCAGGGGTTTGAGGGGCTCTGTGCCAGAAACGGGCACTAAGGCAAAATGTATATTTCTTATTATAAATCACAATATCACACTAACTTACTGAATATTTTGCTGTTTTATTTGCTGTATCCTTGGGGAAAACTGGCTTTCATATAAAATAAATGACCCATGACCTTCCATATGAGTGTTGTACAATATTCAGGCATTAAAAGATTGCTTATGTGTTTATATATAAATTATATTTATATTTATAAATTATTTACATTTATAAATAAATATATCTATATATATTTATTTTGGGAAAGCTTCCACAAAATACCAGAAAGAGGAAATAAAATAATACATAAATAATAAAATATAAAGTAGTACAGATGTAAGCGCCACAAAGTAACGGTTTCTTTTTTTTTTTTTTAACTGGGTTGTTGCCTTGTATATCCTAAGTCCCTAGACTTAGAAGTGGCTCAATATATGTATATATA